>NC_051158.1:125850983-126150983 GCF_013339745.2 Dermacentor silvarum | reverse complement strand
CGGTGTTGCCGGTATGAGGGCAGCAAATACTCGCTGAAACTGGCGTGACGCTTGCTTTATTAATTTAAGTTGATGTGTGTTAGTGTAAAGAGCAGCATAAATATTTCTAAAGGTCTTGCACCACGTTATTATCCTTGCACGTATCAAAATCTAGTCCTTTGCTCGTTCCGTGCGACAATCGGTAGTGCTTGACTGATGTATATCCAGTTCCGGCTTCGCGCTATTGGCTAGTCGCTCATAGCACTTCCGGGCGACGAGCGAGGAATTCTAGATTTGTAGAACCGAGCGATTGAGCGAAAAGACCGAGCGATCTGTTCGCGCGACGGCCCGTTTCGTCGCTCGAAGCCGTCGCTCGTCGCCGTCGCGCACAAAATCGCGTGAATGCGGTTTGGGCTTAAAGGGAAGATCCCTGCTTTATCTGCTGAGGGAACGATGAGCTCCATACTCGGTTAGTTACAGTCCCACGTGCTATCCAAACTTTTTATTTCTTTCTTTTTTTTTTTTTTTCACGAGCGAGTGCATTCTGGCCATTTTCTACAGCAGCGTTTATGGACGCCGTGTCTGTCAGCGCACCACCATCCCTCCCCATTCAAAACCATGGACCACCTGGATCCGGATTTTACAAGCTTCCGCTTATCTGTGGAGCAGCCGTACAGTTTGACGTCGCACAACACTGTTGTGTTCAGAGACCTCCACAAAATGTTTCACAAAATCTCGCTGTACGTGGCTAAGCTTACATAAAGAACATGCGCCTGTATTTACGAAGAAAACGTTGTGCAAAAGTATAACATTTGTAATAGCAGACGCCAGCCAATCGTGATGTTATACATAATGTCACATATATAGATATGACGGTGCAAGCCGACATGCAGCAAGGCAAGGCAGCCAGGCAAGAAGGCAAAATGTAGAAAATAAACATTAGAAATTTATTGAGCGAACACGGTCGTTGACCTCCTAAGACCCATTGTACGATACACTGCACATTGGCCTCAACTTTTTTAACGAAATTCGCTCGGAAGTTATTACGCAAAATATTCATTCTGGGTATGAAGTACGGTGCATGTGTAACCGTAAAAAAGCGGTCTACTCATATTCTTGTCATCCGCTTTCGAGAAATTTGACACTAAATTTATGTAGACCCTCTGTGTCGTCCCAGACGGCCGGAGCAACCTTGAGGCATGTTTCGATATCACTGAGATCGCGCGAAAATACCGGACGCATCAGCAACATGGCAATGTACTACACGGAGTTCCATTTTCGTCTATGCGTTCAAGCAATGAAATGCAGCTTTTACCGTAGCAAACATGAGGAGAGAATGGAGGTAGTTAATTTTTTCACTTGCATGGAGACGCAGCTTTTGGCATCTAACCGTGGCCTATAAATATAAAAAAATGTTTTTTTTTTCAGTTCGTAACATAACAGTTGACAATAATAACCACCTTGAAGAGCGATCATGCTGCATCGTTAATTGTGTTCGGGTCTCTGGAGGTTAAACAGGCCGACGGCAATGGCAGCAAATATTAAGCGAGGTCGTCGGATGCCCACACCACACTCGTCTGTCCGTTATTTATATACGGCGCCACACGGTTGTCCCAACGCAGCGCTGCTGCGATCGAGATCGTTCTAGAACGTGCTACAAATAAAGCCCCTATATTTATAAAAGTAGCGCCATTCTTAGATCTTGCCGCCACCGCGCTCACCCCGGCGCTTCCTCCTCGCCCTCTCTTAGCCGCCTCCTGTCGCCCCAGCCTCCTCCGCTCCCCCATTGGCCAATCCGTGTCACGTGGAAGTTCGCGTCGCGCTTTTGTATATTTTTTTTCTTTCCAGCGCGCTCCGACTGCCATTCTCGGGCCTGTGCGACGAAAGTGCTGTACGCACAAACGGATCAAACGTGTTAGGGACAAGAACTTCGTTGTGATGGCATGCTGCTGCGCCTTAAGTTGCCGCAACCGACAAGGCGAGGGCAAAAGGCTTTTTTTGTTTACCATCCGGCGTGCGCAAACGCTTGCTGCACACTTGATATTTGCGCCGTCTCGCATCGTCGCGTTGCTACTTCCAAAACGGCATTATTAAGACCAGTTACTGACTGACGAAGCAAAATCGCGCCTCAAAAACGTCTCCGCAGGGCGCGATCGAAGTTTTCCTCGGATTTCCTCTGGTAGCGCGTTAGCTGTCGTCTGCCACGGCAGGCCCGACGCAGGCGGCGCCACTGTCGATATCGCGCCTCGATCGCGCTGGTCACGCCGAGCGCGATAGCGGAACGGAGGAGGAGGGAAGTGGATGGCGCTACTTTTATAAATATAGGGGCTTTAGCTACAAACATCTCGGAGCGCACACGTAACCCGATGACAGACAAACCCGTTCGTTTCGAAACAGCGAGAGTGTTTCTAAAGCCCCTATATATTATGTTTCGAGCCACATGCGCCATCTGATATCAGCAGCGCGTGACAACCGGCATAGGCGGCAACAACACGGCGTTGCGGAAGCGACCGATCACAGCCGTATAGGCGCATGCGCACTCTAATATCGCCGGCGCATGACAAGCGAAAGGCGATAACAAAACTTTGTTGGGGAAGCGACTTAATACAACCATAATGAAACACACGCGGCAATATCATTGGCGAATTGCGGCCGGCACACAGCTCTTACGAAGGAAGAGCTTTGCTGATGCGTTATTAACGGCCTCCGTGCAGTGCCTAGCTGCGAAATACGGAAATGGGCAGGGTGAGGAGGAGGGGGGGGGGTATTTTGTAAGAGTCAACCTATAGTGGACTGTCCACTTGGGCTGTCGCCATTGGCAGCCGCTTCACGGGCGCGAAGGAGACTGGATGGCGCACCTTCGCGCTCGTGAAGCGGCAGCCAGATAGCGACAGCCGATGTGGACAGTCCACTAGGTGGACTCTTACAGCATACCCCCCGCCCCCTCCCCCCAGCTCTGCACAACACCTCAGATCGACGCGCACCTCGCAGCGTGCAATGCGTGATCGTTGTTACCACCGCAGTTAAGTTTCACCGGTTTACACCGGAGAAGAGTGATCCAACGCCCGCGGTTAACACCGTACACCGACGCCTTTAAAAAAGAAGCAGGAAAGAAAACGGCTGCAGAGGGTATACGCGCAGCAAAAGGCGAATGGAAGTATTGTGGAAGTCGATGTCGTAAATTCGAGAGCCGGGGAAGGGGAGGGGGTAAGTAGAGGAGGGTGGCTAACTACGGTATGGGAAGTGACATATTCGCGGGGCTCGCGCTGCGTGCCCAAGGGGGGATGTTGTCGTGAATGAACGACCCCCAGAAGAAAGAAACCCGGGCGTCGAAAGGCGATCCATCACCGGCGTTTGACTGATCGGTTTCCGACGGTGCTGCAGCGCCCGCAGCATTCGAACAGGCGCGCACTGACGCTCAGGCAGTTATCGATTGGACACGGGTCACGTGCATGTACACACAGACGCGTTCAGGAGCGTATCTCGGCAGCTGTACACGGGCGGGACGCTACAAGTACATAGCCTTGCGAGTGTTATAAGTATATATACCGCGTCGTACAATAAAGCAGGATGGGGTAAGGGAAATGAACTCGACTAGCCTGTGTAGATGGAGAAGTGAGCGAGCCGAACCTCCCAAACGTTGACACTGGAGGCACATTCGTCGAATAGTAGAGAGGGTTCACAGATACAATCTGCGGAGATGAAGCCTGCGACTTCGTGCGACTGCCAGCCCTACCTTGTATTTCGGATCGAGGACTCAATCACGCCTCGCACAACAATAGATCCAGCGCGGGGGAATAGTATAGGCGCTGGGAGGGAGTGACGCGCGTACCTGAAACGATTAAAACAACGTCGGGCAATTTGTTTTGTTTACAGTTGCAATGTTTTCTTAACGCTTCATTACAGCCTAGTCGGTGCAGGGCGCCAACTTGGCCTTTCGCGGGCTTACCTAAGCCTTGCGGATCTCCGCATAACTTAATCTTCCTACAATCAAAACTCGAGCTTCGTGCCGTCTCTAGCTGAAGATCAACGCGCTTCTGCACTGAAATGTGCAGCCTGCCGATTGGCTATATCGGTATCTAGATTGATTGACCAGGTCAAGTGGTGTTGACGTGTTCGTTTCTCGGACCCCCGGCGAGTTATCAATAAAAAAAATATTTTCAGGGAAAGGGATGTTCCTTGCAACGTAATGAATAATTTCCTTCGATATTTGAACCCTGCACTCGCATGTGTCTGAAAAACAGTGCGTCATCTTCAAGCGCCACGTCAAATATGACGAAGACCCGTCACGGTAACGACGTGGTTATGCGTATAGCGTCGTCTCGCTGAGCACAAAGTCGCAGGCTCGACACAGCCGCCTTGTGTATACCAAAGTTTAGCGTACACGTAAAAAAGAAAAAAAAAACAGGTGATTAAAATTATTCCGGAGCTCTCCACTACGGCGTCCGTCATAACTCGCTGTGCAGTTTCAGGACGGCAACTCCAAAATAACAATGATAAAAAGAATTTTGGCGAAGGACGGTATACTGCATACGCAATGAGGAGAGATGAAATATATGTAACATGCTTACGTACGTGCCGCAAGATTTACAAACTCAACGTGATCCATGTATAGACAAATCAACATGATCTTTTTTTCGCCGCGAAGAGCGTACAGCGGGATCAGAAACTGCTATGCAGACACACGGTTGCCTCCTGACGTGGCCAAAATGCAGCTTAAAAGTGTGGCGCGAAGTACCGATTCCGCCGACTCGAGTTCGCTCTCAAAATACACGCTGCGTCTGTATTACGGCACAAAATGTCACAGTATACAAACATAACAAATAAATAAGGCAGTCACGGCGCACAGTTCCCTGTTTGCATACACAATCCGCGTATCATCGCGCTCTTCCAGCGCCATAAAGAAAGGCGGCCGTACATAACCGGCACACCGAGCCAACTGCCGGAAGGAAAGCAACAAAATATACATTTCATCTCAGCATATCCGTGCAGTGAAGCCGCAGATACGAATCGCGTCACCCATGCAACCAGTGAAAATAATAGAAGTGTAACGGCTCTTCCATTGTGTCCACCTCTGATCGTCGACCCTCCGCGCGCTGACGGCTGAACGGACAAGCTTCGCGGAAGGATTAGTAGTACGCAATGGTGCGCGCCTTGGTCCCTTTCTCGGGAACACGCAGCCAGATCTCGTTACCGATTGGCAGGCACGACACGACAAGGCAGACACGGAGCCTTCTCCTGCGCTGCACGAAGTCATGAGACGGGACCGAACACGAAGCAAACAAGAGATTACCGTCCGCTCGACGCTCGGCTCAATGCTGTCCACGCCGGTCACTCTGAGAAGAAGAAGGGGCCGTGCCCGGTGAAAGTGGCCGCGCAACCGCAAACGGAAGCGCGGAAACCATAAAGTCTGCGGAAGGTATACGCAACGCTCGCTAAAACGTCCTGTTTTGTTTCTTTCTTTCTACCTACCTGTTATTTCCTCGTACCGTTCTTTATGCGTTCCGCAATCTCCGGGCGTTTTCGAAGTCGTATCTCTTTTCGGGAGATCGACGGGAGGTCGTTGCTCGCGACCGCGACGGAAGAAGAGGGCCTATGCGCTGTCGTTTACGCGTTCGGGACTGCGCGGCACCGAATCTGCGGGCCACATTACACGAGCGACACCATTGCGCAAGAGAATCAAATGGCAGAGACAGTGTACACAGGATCGATGTGGACGCTGAACTAGTAAGCGCAGCTATATACCCGGCCCGCCATTCCGAATCATTTCGCATATTGCCACGAGTTCGACCATTTTGCAATTTCATCGCACGATAATACTTAGGAATAATTCGACCGACACAAATTTCGCCGGGAAGGACGCGGTGCTGTCGATGAGTGGCATACTGGAAAAGTTGGTTCCGTGCAAGTTACGTCCTCCAAGAAAAGTATAGGTCGTTTGTGCACCAACGTACGCGATGTTCACCTCGCGGTGCTGTTATCGTATGCTCAAACCTATGGCCCATATAGAATCGATTTGTATTTCAAGAGCTCTCTCTATATAAAAAGTATGCCATAGAAGCACGACAGAAGAAAAAAATATTATGACAATGCTCACGTCTCCGTAAAAGGAATGAATGCCGACACTAACACAGCAGCCTCATTATTCCATAAGCCTATAGTAAAAACAAGAAATATTATTGCTCCAGAACTATTGTTTCTGCTTCTCGGAAAAACAGTTATAGAAGCTGTAGGTTGCAGAAACACAAGAGAAACTCAGCAACCTACGATATGGCATATTTATTAAAGGAAAGCATTTCAGACAGAACACCGTTCCATTGTTCTAGAGGTCCTCGTCAACACAAGCATTTCCCTAATGTAATAATTTCTACAGGCTTCTCCGAAAAGAAAAGTTTACAGAACTATAAGTTATGGAACACAGGAGAAACTCAATAGGGTCACGACGCACATTTCTGCGCAGTGAAGAAAATTAACTCAAACACGAATAATGCGGCTTCATTGTTCAAACAGCCAATGTTATTACAGAGCGCGCATTATATTACAACAGCCTTTGAAAGCTCCGTGCGTTGCGCGCTGGAGAACGTCGCCGCGTGGAAGTCGCCCGCGATGTCTAAGCCTATCCCGTGGCAACTTAATTGCTTCTCTCTCTGCCAGCGGCTGTCTGGCCTTAATTACGTCTCATGACGCAACCAGCGTCTTAGCACGCGTGTCGGCTGCAACGTCAAAAAGCGAGTGCGAGGAAAAGAAGCGAAACGCGCTGTGACGAAAGTCGTCTTTTGTTGACATTTTGTTGCATTTAGTAGGGTTTCTGTTGAAATGCAACAAATAACCATGCGAGATTTTTTACGAGAAACCATGGTGACATTGAAGCGCCATTACAAAAGTTTACGTGGACAAGTCTGCAAATCTGTCGCTCCTTTTCAGTGAAATATGTAGTCTGACTATCGCCACCGTGCAGACGAATATACTTGCAATTTTCGCGTACTATTCTCCATAGATTTTCTACAGACAATCGGCTGTAATGTCTACGAAGCATACCACACCAAAGTAGATAGACTGGTTAGCAACATTTGTCTATGAAGAGTATACGTAGACATTGAACAGCCAAAAGGACAACTCTGTCAGCAGGCAAAGCGGTCTAGCAGAATCCACGCGCGCCTTCGATGGGAGCTGACGCACGCTTGGACTGACACTGAACGCACGAACATGAGATACAAGCATGCGAATATGTTGATGACCGTGGTATGCAGACACGACGTGTGCCAAAGCCACACATGCTTTAGCGTCCATCCATCGCAATATAGACACGTCTTAGTGTCTGAAGTGCACCGCTATACGTATCGCAGAAGTGTACCTGGCGTATACGCGGTCGGAAGCGAAACCAGCAGGAATCGGGGGTCTATTTCTAGAGATGCCAATGTCGCGACTTCGGCGCCGCATTTTACGCACCAGCCAGAATGCATACGCCTTTCCAGGAAAATAATTATAGGAACGGGTTCGTTGAGCCGAGCGGCTTAAGATGACTGACGTACGCGGGAGGAAACGTCGAAATGAAGACGTGGTGGCTTCCAAATGTGCCGAGGTCTCCGGAGCCCTCTGTATCGAGAGAGGGAAGCTGCCTTCCCCGAGAGGCACGAGTGACTTCCTCGACGGCGTCCCCTGAAAGGCGGCCGGGCACGCCACAGCTGTACGTACACGCATCTTAATACACTACGTCTCCTGCGTGAGTCGAGAGTAAATATAGTGCAGAAAGTGACGTCCGTATAAGGAGAACGTCATAGACCTGAGGGCGGGGATGGGGCCCATGATGGCCGCCCTTACGGTGGGCACGTACACCAAGTCGAGGTAAAAAAAAAATTAAAAAAAATTAATATGAGCAACAATGCGCTGTATACACTGTTCGTCGCTGAGGTATAGTTCTATAAAAAAAAACAGTGTCCTTCGTGTTTGTTTCTTCCTGTTGTTATTCTTTGTGCTTACTATCTCACAATGAGAAAAGACAAAGAGACAAATAGTTTAATGGAAGCCGAAGATGTCAGCCCTCCTATTATAAGCAGTGCCTGCTACTTCAGAGCAGGTGCTTCAACTGACAAGAAAATAAACAAAAGGAACAAACGAAACTGGAAACAAATTAACAAATCAAGTCCAGAAGAGTGAAAAAAAGGTCAAAGAACGCCTATATGAGCCCTCACTGGCGCATGTATTACAGCAAGGCCTTATGGGGCTCGGATTGCGCACCTACTTAGATCCCAGGTCCCTAGGAAAGCCCTAGTATGATACTTTGCCCTCGTATGTCAAGTGAAGTGTTCGCTGCCAACAACGCGCTCGTATAGAGACGGCAATGACGCCGCCATAACGACGTTATCGGCAGGTAGGCTACACGAGCTAACCATCCCGGAATTGTCATCGACAACGGCACCGATACAAATCTTGGTGACAACGAACCTGCAAGAACGGCGTCAGCGTTCATTGGTGTTCACTGTGCTGCCGTATCTTGCGATGATCGCTGCCATGGCTGTAATCGTGTGTCTGTGCCCTCTGACACTCTCTCTCTAACCTCGTCACCTCTTTCTACCCTTACCCCACCCCCCCTCATTTTTTTTTCAGTGTATAGGGTGGTAGACCGAGTTTTGTAGGGTAGTAGACCGAGAGGTTAACTTATCTGCCTTCCTCCCTTCCCTTACTCCTAGCCAGCGATACCAGGCGAAAAGCGGGATTAACAAGGGCGCTTGCCAATTAAGCACTTCCTCTTGTCAGATTGACCAATGTGATTAGATTTGAAATGGTGAGCAACCAGTGCGCATAGCACAGGCTCATTTTACTGCCATGCAGACTTATGCCAGAAGTGTCACATTCTGCCACTAATAGCAATTTCGGATTGGAGCATGTATATGGAAGGCATATAGGCGAAAAGAGAGCGCGCCCGTACATAGTACCAATGTTGCTTGCGGCATAAATAATTTTAGCCTATTAATTATGACAAACATTCACGGAATGCACACGTTGAACGTAAACAGCTTTTATTCTCTTTCTTTAGTTCTTTCTTTCTTTCTTTCTTTCTTTCTTTCCTTTTTTTCCTTCGTTGTTTCCATAATAACTTTAAATAAGAATGTGCGCAGGTGCGCGTGGCAGTCCACAAGATCTCTCGCCAAAGGTGCGATAGAGGCCTGGAATTGCGCAAACATTTGGTTCGCCGAAAGTGCACGCTGGAAGCCGGTCTGAAAGCTCAGCGTTTTCTGTTTCTCAAGAGCCAACGCCCCTCCACAATATATATACACTCGTTTCTTATGGGATCTGCGCTATCTCGGGGTGCGTGAACCTTCGGATATCAACATTGCGTTTTCTTCTTCTTTTTTTTTGTTTTTCTTTTTTTTTGGTTCATGGCGTCTCCGCGGAGTCTTAAAATATGGAGGAGAGTCAGGCCGCCCAGCGTGACAGCATCCTCCTCTCCCCGATGATCTGCACGACGACGCCTTGTTCGCAACGCCCCCTAGCGACCGCCGGCGGATAACCGCGCGTTCTGCGAAGCCACGCCCACCAGCAAAACAAGACAAGCAGCCGACGCAGCCGCTGACTGACACGACGGCGCCGGGGGAAGCCCGATTTATGCATGAATAAAATCGAGTCTAGCCGACGTGTGGGCGGCTGTCTGTGTAGGTGGCCTCAAACTAATGCTTTTCAGTGTTCGGAGAAGGAGTAACGTTTTGTACGCTGCTAGGGTCACACCCCCCCCATCCGTCCTTTGTCACGTGTGTGAGTCACGCGTATTAATATACAATCGCTGCGGTATCCGCAAAGTGACACCATTGCAGACGCGACACTGCAGATAGGAGAGCATTTGCGTCTTGCTAATACCCAGTGAATGATTGATTGGGTGATTGATTGGATGTGGCATCTCACACCCGCCTCTATAGGGTCCGCATACTGACAATAATCGTCATATGTGCTGGAAATGTCTGTAACAGCAGTGTGGGTAGATTGTGATGTTGGACCTACAACTAGCGTAGGCAGAGGACCAATGTCAGATAGCACTTACGAACCAAAATATTTTTTGTCTCCTGAGCTATATAAACGACGCTGTAAAATAACTCTGACAACCAGGCGTTCCGTAATGTATGCCAAAGCCTCAGTGACGAAGCTTTCTTTCAAGCAGAAACCATCGAAGCCGACACGGAATGTAAAATATACACTCAGCTCTCCGAATTCGTCTACTATATGCGGACAAAGAATGAACGAGCCACCGTACTTCATGCG
Source organism: Dermacentor silvarum (assembly GCF_013339745.2). Classification (NCBI taxonomy): domain Eukaryota; kingdom Metazoa; phylum Arthropoda; class Arachnida; order Ixodida; family Ixodidae; genus Dermacentor; species Dermacentor silvarum. The sequence continues at coordinate 126,140,750 of NC_051158.1, read as the reverse complement.
ACAGTCAATGTAGGCGACACGAAGGAAACTAGTCAGTAGAGGATGTCGCGGACCATCGCAATAACATCGTTAGATAAGGAACGCTTGATTTGGACAATGGAACCGCTGTCTGCAAAAATAATACAGTCGCACCCGGATATATCGAATCTGAAGGGGATCACAAAAAAAGTTCGGTATAGAGGTAATTCGACATATGAAATAAAAATTTCATAGAAAAAATTTCAAGTGGATTTTACTACTGTTCGTTATACACAATAATTCGTTATATAAGTTGGTTCGATATATCCGGGTGTATGCGAACACGAAGCCCGGAAGCTAACCTTTCTTTCGTTTTTCTCTTGCTCCTACCTTGTGCAGCTATAGATAAATTCGCTGTATGTAGCATGTGGGTCATGTTTGCTTTCACGATTCTTTTTTTTTTCTTACTTCATTTTTTTTCTTGACTCCTTTATTTCTTTATTTTTTTCGCGTTACTGGTTCTGTAATTGTGTCTCGCGTACGGAACGTTGCACGACAGTCGGGTATCGCGCAGAGGCGTACGCGAGCGCTCGTTTCGACGCGTCACGTGACTCGTCAGCAACACCACGTGTTCCCGCAGAGCAAGCGAGGAGTCACCGATTCCTCGATACGCACAGACGCGCGTCGCGCGACCGAATCGCTCGCGGGCCCATACGCGTCACAGCCGCACGCCTCGGCGGTGTTGTTGTTGCGTATGCAAAGTATGCCTCAAATGGGCGTACTCGCGTAAGGAACGGGGTGGGAGCTGGGGGCTTCCGTGGCAGCGGGTGATATGACGCCTACCACCAACGCCGGCGACTTCAAACGGAAGCTCCTCACTCTGCCGTGTCTCTCTCGCTGCCGACGCCGTGTCTTCCGTTTTTTATTCTCGTCTCTCTTCCTCTCCTCGGGGCCGCCGTGCTTAATGTGGTGCGTTCGTAATCAGGCGGCCACGCACCTAATGACACAATATACTCGCTCCACGCGCGTGTGCGTGCGTGTACGCGTAGCTATAGCTGCTCACTTTCTCTCTCTCTCCCCTCGGGATGAGTTCATAGACCCTGCCTAAATCAGCAGAGTGTGCACATCCATCTGCGGTTTCAATTTTCATTTTTGCTCGCGTGCTTTTTTTTTTCCTTTTTTTTTTTCTTTTTAGAAGCTGAAACTTACCATGCATGAGCTTAAGGCACGGCACGCCCCTTCGTGGAAACTCTCGTAATACGGAAAGCCGAACGAAAGAGCTGAATTTCCGCGCACATTAGTAAGAAGTCGCAACGACGTGGAACGTACTTCCGACGGGTATTTCGGCGCATGGTCGGAGCGGTTATACTGTATATCGTCCCTCGAGAGAGAGAGTCAGAAGGAGTTAAGGAAAGAAATACCTAAATGACAGCTGGAAGTAAGTTAGTCAAGCGAAATTACAGAACGCCTGGCATGCTACTACTCTCGATTATTACGCTGAAAGATGAGAGAGGGAGAGAAATAATGAACAAATAACAAAAAGCGTGAACATGATAAAAATTAAGGAGAAATTGATATAATTAAATGCAAGGGAAAGGTAAACTGCGCTTCAGAAATGTCTCAATTTTTTTTTTTACTTTCTTTGGTGAATGTGTAAAGGGCGTGAAAAGCTTAATTTGCATACAGGTCTCAAAAAGCGTCGCGTGCGACTGGAACATAAATTTGATACCGGATTTCAAATGTGACCATAGTGTGCGCGTCTGTGTATATACGGAAATATGATATACACGCGGCATATTTAATCTGATAAAGACGTTATTTACCGCCGTATTCACAAATGCGCCTTAAGTTACAGCCCGTGCTCGACTTGGTCAGACGAACGCGTCACGTGAGCGCGCCGACGCTATGGACGTCTTGGGCGCGTTCAAGCCAGGCGTCATATCCAGATCAAGTCAAACGTGGGCTTGAAGACGCATTCCCTGAATACGGCGTTTAGACTCGATTACACAAGACAACGTGAAATTGTTTCTCTAATTTAAGTTTCATTGCGACAGCAATTAAATATGGATACTCCAGGCGCCATTCCGCCGTCGCCGTGATGTTCCGTATAAAGTAAACAAATTAAATTGTGGGGTTTCACGTGCCAGAACCACGATCTGATTATGAGGCACGCCGTTTAGTGGGTGACTCCGGGTTAATTTTGACCACCTTGGGTTTTTTAACATGTAATATAAAGTCCGAAGGCGATAACACGGTGGCCACGCGCAGTATGCTGTAGGTGCGAGTGAAACCGTGCGAGGGTGAGCCGACGACGGTGGCTTGATTTCGCCTGAGCAAGGGAAGAAGGCGGGGAGGAAGAGCGCCGTCTTCCGCCGCGCGCAAGTCACCGGGCGAGCCACGTTGTCTCTCCACCATTGACGCAAATAAAGATTGCTTCAATGGCCGACGACCCAAAGCTTACTGTACGCCGCACATTGTTCGGTTTCTCGCCGCATTACGGGCGTTGAACCTAAGTTATACGGGACATTTAACGAATATTGCAGGGGTCGTACCAATGAAGCCGAGTTCGTATTTATTAAGACGCGTAAATTGCGCCGACAGTTCTACTTAGCGCTTAGTGAAGAAACAAGAAAAATTGACGAGCTAAGCGCAGTGTACCGAAGAACGTGACTCACTCTGGAGGAATGTTTTGGCGCGAACGTGCAACGGCGAAAAGAGGCATGGCGAAGTTGTATAAAATGAAAGCAAGCAACAAAAAGCGACGACACGGAGCATGTGCTATATACGACGAGTGAACCTCACGATATATAAACACCGCGAAAGAAGCCTGCGCGTGAAGAAATATAGTGGGGTCCACACCACCAGTTTCTATCACAGCCATAATAGGAGGGGGCATGCGTTCTAGTTAAGGGGTGTGGCGCGGGCCCCGCTCTGAACCGACGGGCGAATGAGATGGCTCGTGTGCGCCTCAAAGGCACAACACGAGGAGAGAAGAGAGATTGAGAAAAGAAGGAAGAAGTGGAAGAAGCGAGCATGCACCCTCTCCCATTCCCTCTTCCACATTTTTTTTTTTTTTTTTTCTCTCGCGCAACTCGTCGCCGTCTCCTACGAAGAGGGTTGCTTGCGGTTTGTTGCCTATCTAGAGCACACGGTGACGTAGCAGTCCGGCGGTGAGGTAGGTCACGTGGGTGACAGGGCTATGCGTGTAACCAACCTTGTTGTAACTCTCCCCTCCCCCCCCCCCTTTTCTTTTTGTCAGTGAGTGTGCGTACGTGCGTGTCTGTGTGTCCGCGCGCCTGTGCATGTGCGTGCGTTGGTTTAAGCACTTGCGCATGTGCGTGCGTGTGCGCATTTGTGTGTGTACGCGTGTGTACGTTCTTGGGTACGTGCGTGCACGTGTGTTTCAGTGCGTGCGCACGCTTGTATGTGTGTGTTCGTACGCGCCTTCAAAAGGGAAGAGTGACCCTACGTAGAGGGAGGCGGCAGTCGGCGCTTGTTTCGGCAGCGCGCGCAAAGTTGAAAGGCCAAGGTTAGAAAGTGTAGCAGAACGGGGCGCGCCCGCCGGGGACTGTGAGGAACGCGGCGTAGCGTATATATATATATACGTATAGCAGAGGCGGGCTAGTAACTCTGGCTGAAGTCGCGACCCCTTGCGGCCCTCTTCTCCGGTCAGCCCGAAATAGGCATACTGACACGCAGGCACCCACGCGCACCAGAGAGACTAAAGATGTTTATCAACGAGTGAAGAAGACCGCATACGCTGGAGCGGGACTTCTTCTCTGGCAGCTTACTAAAGGCACATTTGAGAAAGAAACCCGAAATCAGTTTAGACTGATACATTATTCTTTCGAAGCTTTGTTTGTTAACCTCGTGCTAAGCGGTTGACTATAAACGTGTATGTCAAGTGTGGGAAGGTAGTTACGTGGTAAAGGTACATATACCGTATATGTAGTGCAACGAATCTGCTCCAGACTACCGTCAGTTACACTTGGCTCCTCGAACTGGTAGGTCGTGCGTGTGTCGAGTGAGCTCCTGAAGAACACTGTGCAATGAGATGAACGCGGTCAAGTGGTTTTTTTTTCTTTTTTTTTTTTTTTTTGCTTCGTGTTCCGGCCGCTTTGCATCAATAAATGTGCTTGACCCCTCCTAAGCCCAACCTTCGGCTCTGTTCGGATACAATGCAGTCCATCCTTACCGATACAAAATTAACTAGGCGCGACAGGATGAAATCAAAAATCTATGACGTCACCGCGATCTGGGGCGGGAGCTTCAATGCGGCGTCGCTGCCCGTCTTCCGTCCTGTCGTCTTTTCTAGCTTGCCAGGATTTCTCCGGTTGCGTATAGTGTAGAAGCTTCCGTGTATACCCTTGACACGCGCACGCAGCAAACGATATGCTAATATCTTATTACGTTTATCCGATCCACACGTTTCGTAAGAGCGGAGAGCATGTTGTTATAAACTAAAGCGCCAGCACACGCAGATAGAGTGACAAAACGGGATTGCGCACTCTGGTATTCAGCCTTGTCACTTTAACGAGTGTATTCAGTTATAAACCAGAACCGGTAACGTTGCTGAGTGATGGAGAGCGACAGAGGGGCGAGCTAGAAATGGTAGCTAGCGCCAGTGATGTACGGCGGCCTGAAAATGTAACACTCTTCGCGACACCACCCTGATTAAGAGACCACGTTCGCGCTGCGAGTAGCATCAAAACAACTTCCATGTCCGAAATCCCTCCGGAGGCCAACGACTTTGTAACGATCCATTTATATTTTCCCTCCTCTTGTCCTCTACCACGAACGCCGCCGTTAGCGCGGGAATCAGCATCTCGGTGCAACGGCCGATAATGAAACAACGGAAAGAACACAAGGGAATTCGATCTCGCATAATACGGCTCCCGTTTATCATACTGAAATGAATGCAATCGACTCATACGTCAACCAACAAGCAGACATTCGTCCATTTTCAAAAAAAAAAAAAAAAAAAAAAAACGCCGAGAGAAAGCGTAGAGCGGTTCTTTCTACCGCTATATAGAATTTGCACAAGGAGACTGGTAACGAGGCGCGGGTCGAGATTTGTAAGCAGGCGCGGTCGAGATACGGAGTGCATAGAAAGCGACACACGATTCTGAAGAGGCGCAGCGTTATCCACAACGCTGCAAACGTCCCTCGCCTTGACAGCGGGAACGCGACGCCAGCTATACACAACGAGGCATGTCCACTTGATCGCGACGCGACGATGTCCGTATCGGCGAGATAAGCTGCACGAGACGCAACACAAAGGCGCGCCATATCGTCGCTACAGCGGAGGAAGAGTCTCGTCTTTCGTTGGCTGAAAGCTTGCAGTTAAGAGGAAATCCAATAGTCGCGGCGCTCGCGCCTTTTCTGCGCCAAATGCCTAAGGAGACGATAAGATTCGGGGAAGAAAGAAGCGATATTGGCGTCGCGGATTCTGTTCCCGCGGTCGCACGGTCAACGGTGTCAGAGGCATGGATGGCGTCACGTATACTACTTTCGCGCATTCTCTGGCAGAGAGCTCTATCTCTCTGGGTCAGAGATTCTCCCATTACGCGCCGGCAACAACAGGGTATCAGTCGACTGTGGTAATCAAGCAGGACCGCCGTGTTGAACTGGCCGGCTCCTAATGAGGTGCAACCTTATGAGGCGGCCTTTAACCGAAGCCGTATAAGGTCACGGAGGCCCGGCCTCGTCGCTCGTCAGCCCAGGGAAGCACGCGTGTGAAGCTTCCTCAATGCCCGAAATAAGCACGCGTGGTAGCGGGTTTGAATCCCGGCCACAGCGGCCGTATTTCGATGGGGTAGAAATGCAGAAAACACCCGTTTACTTAGATTAAGATGCCCGTCAGAAAAATCTGAGGTATTCAAAATTAATCATAAGGCCCTTGTTATACGGCGTACCTCTCTTAATCTCTCTCTCCCCTTTTCCCTTCCCCCAGTGTAGGGTAGCCAACCGGGCTCAGTCCTGGTTAACCTCCCTGCCTTTCATTAAACCATTCTCTCTCTCTCTCTCTCATAATCACATCGTGAGTTTGGCACGCGTAAAGCCTGAGATTTCTTAAGCTCTATAGATAACCTTCCTCCTGCCTTACCTCTCTGTCTCACTTTTGAGATGGAGTATACAGAGAGTTTCGCATGCACCGTCGAAGCCGCGAGCCTGTTTCGAGAAACTTGCTCCCTCGTGTCCTTACAGTCGACTTTGCCACGAAATAAATGCGTGGTTTCTCGATCGCCGAACGTACAGTAAGCAGCAACACGTCCACGGGACACGGTATTTGCCAAAGCACATCAACTTCCGCAAAACCTGGGCACGTAGGCCTAAATTCGAAGTCTCAATCTGGAGTACTTTTGCCGACCTCTATACGCAGTGCATGCATTAAAATTCGCTGCGACGTTATCGATCTAGCGGAATACGCGGCATGCAGTAACGTATACAGCTCCACGTAAATGACAGGATTATCTAAACCGAATAGCCACAGCTATACTACTTTCGGCGTGGGAAAAAAAAAAAACAGGAACAACGCAAAGCAAGTCTTTTCAGTGCTCAAAGTATATAGTGCAGGTGCAGTACCAACCACAGTCCGAAGGGGTACATACGCTTCGGTTATAACCACTCATGGTATATCAACCCATTCGAGGTTCCGCGTGTCGCTCGAATGACTTCCGCGCATCGATATACATATAATGCAGTCTACACCGGTGGGCCATAGCTCCAAACGTATATTTTTCAGTCAAAAGCACGTATTTTATACCTATCGAGTATACGTGCCGTCTATAACGTCACGTGATTCGGAGGCAGATAAATTTCCTGTTTTGCATCTATACCGCGGATAGCGATGCGTGCACGCTGAAGCACCGAGAACAGAATTTGGAGATAAAAGACAAAAAAGAAGATAAGCAAAAGGAATAACTGACGGCGTTCATCGGGAGAGTCGGATTCGGCGCGAAGACAGCCGCATGCAGTTGCAGCGATCGGTGCATGTAGTATATATATTGCCGCTTCGGGCGATCCCGGTGGCAGACTTCCTGAGTAGATATGCGGCGCCGCTCGGAACGAATATGCACTCCACCCCGGAGATAAGAGAGCGAATTGGACATCCCGAGTGTATACAACACGCCCTTGAACACCCTTGCTTCACGAGAACACGCGCTGATAACGCCGGCGGATATATATCGGTGGTGCGTCTATAATAGAGCTCGCGTCTCGTCGGCGGTGCTTCGAATGTTGAACACGCCGGTGGACGTCTACGAGTGCGTCTTAAACAAGCCGCCCCAAAGTAGGGGAATCGCGAATGCCTCGCGGAAACAGAAGCCACGAAGCAGAGGGAGGCGTACACCCGGCGACAAGATATATTACGGGCCATGAAATCTGAGAAAAAAGCTGAATCTTGCCGCAGCCCCACAACGCAGCCTGGTATTTGAATTTCGGGCCTCGACTAGAATGTGCTACCGACGTTGTCGTATCCAGTTTTACTGGCTACTGCTACAGGTTGCTCGGGAATTTGAACGTTTTCTGAGATACCGTGGTCCGTAAACTTTTGTCGCCGGGTGTATACATGCAGTGCTCAACGATTCAAACGCGATAATCGGACCGCATGGCGCTGACGACGCTTTGCGCTCCACCGCTTGAGCGCTGAGTGATCGCTGAGGGTCCAAACGCAGTCACAATGCGTCACACTGTATCTCGCTTTCATCGTGTATTAAGATTGCATCAGCTCGGTGTCCCTAGCGCCCGCTGATGGAGCAAGTAGCATAGGTAGCCGTGCGCTCCGAGTATGACGTTTGAATCGCTGAGCACTGTATATAAACGCCCGGTTTTGGATATAGACAGCAGCATTCTGAACGAGCGATATACTGTCTTTGTCTTCTTTCTCCAGAATAATTCGTAATATACTGGAATAATTAACACCATCGTCGTTCAGAGCTACAGCAACACTACCACAAGCGCGTTGATTAGACAACACGCGCTTAATTGCGATGTTTTTTTTTTTGTGTTTGTTTGTTTGTTTGTTTGTTTGTTTATAACCAGCGGGAACACCGAACTGCCTGTTATAATCATGAATGCGTTTTTATCTCGAATGCGCGTGAACGCTTACTTTAATATTACCGTGACAATTTGGTCGTCGCGTATCGGCGTCATACTGAAACGACTCTTGCAATGACGGCGATGGCTACGGAATTTATCGATGTGGATGCCGTCAATCAACGTTGATTTGTTACTGTTGCGCAAAGACGCCGGTTCTGGAATACGGGTGTCTTGGTTTCGTTTTAATCTGAGGGTAAATTCTTTAGGGATGTACAATAGGATTGATCAGTTCCGAAGAGCCATTAATTGCTCCTAAAAACATAAGCAGGAGATTTGCATGCATAGGGCTTCAATTTGTGTAATTCTAGCAGTGCAAATCATCATAGAGTGTTTTACCGCCAATGTATTGAAAGTCAAACCAATCACAGTCCTGCGTTGAACCCATAAATGCAAATGTTGTTATCGCATTTTCATCCCATCGATCACTCCTGAAAAGTCAGACGATTATTACTTTTTCTTTTTTTGTTCGCAAAACCGGCTTGACTGCACCTCTGCTGTGCTGATAACACGTTAGCTATTCGGGGATGGAATGAAGGCAGATAGCAGTAAAACTGCATTCAACAGTGTCGCCGTAGAGGTCAACAGACTCATTAGATCGGCATAAGTTCGTTTTTAACTCTCGTAAAAAAAAAAAGGAAAAAGAAAGGAAATATTTGACGAGTCTTTGCACGGAACAGTGCACCTATAGCCACGATAAGGCGCTCGTTACTTTTCAAATTGTCTTACCCAATAAACAAACTTTGATAGAAGTTTAGGATAAGGCCGTAGTAAGAAGCTGATTCGATGCATAAAGAGCTAAATGTTGTAGCAGGCCAAAACTTGATAGGACGTATAGCCAACTCCTGCTAGCCGTCTTTTCCTGGACGTTCGTACAGAATTTCGGTCTCAAATTCTTTGCCCCAATATATCGCGAAACGAAAACACGTAAGCAGCTGCGCTCAAATTTCAAATTAGGGAGCATCGTAATCGTTGGACATTTTTTTGTTTACTTACTTCAATAATCACAATCCCACGTGGGGCGTTCCAGTGACGAATATGAGAACATACATGTAGAGATCACGGTTTTAAAATGTTATGGAACATTGGTGCGGGCAAAGGAGGATAATGGTAATTGGAGACTGTCCCTGGCACGAAAGAGTTCGAACTCAGGGCCCACTATTCACGAAAATCTCTTACGCTACAATTGATCGTAGACGCAAATTCCGCCCAATTCAGATGCTGGGCATGATATTAGCGAAGCCGAACTGGCAGTGGAAAAAATCACTTAAGAAATAATAGCTTCGTGATTCCAGCCCCAGATTTCTATAAAGAGCTTGAAACATGGGCCTTGGGTTTGCGGTCGATGCGAGATGAGGCGTATAGCGAGGTTTCGGGGAAAAATACTTTCTTGAGGTCTTGACAGACATATGGTAGAATTGGTAAAAGAGAACAGGTCATGCTGTCTATCGTCCTACTAGAAGGGTCAGGGAGGTCAAGGTTAATTTCTACGGAAGTTACCCGCTCAGTGCGGAAGTTAATGTAATTAGCTGACAACGGGCGAGCCCTCTGCTCCCTTCTCTTTAATTATTGGCTGACAAGAGCCCCTAGCATTCGCTTCCCTGCGCGTAGATTGGTGAAAGGGAGCAAAGACTGCCAGCGCCTACACAGCAGCATTTCGTTTTGGCTGCGCCCACAACGACCGCAACACTGCCTTTTCACTACTGTCAACGGCCCACGGCATGAAAAAACAAATGAAATAAAATTAAAAAAAAATCTCCACCAATGGCGAAAATGACCAAGAGGGCCCAAACCGGCTCACTAACTCCTTGCAGTACCGCTGAAGCTACCAGGGCTCCAATCAGCGATAAGAACAGGCAGCGTGATTAGGAGGAGGGTGGGCCGGGCTTGCCCAATGTATGCCGCTGATCCTTCTGTGAATCATCCGGCGAGTCGGAATTACACGGAGGGCGATCAGAGAGCGGACAATGGAAGGGACCCCGTTTTAATTAATTTTATTTCTCTCTAATTTAGTTTCCCCATAGCAGGGTAGTAAACCAGGTAAGTTAACCTGCCTACCTTTTCTATCTTTTGTTTCTCTCTCTCTATTCTAGTTGGCTGACGCAATCCGATAGCTCTCGCTCCACTGCACGGAGTTGGTGAGGCGGACTATACAGAAGACCATACGCACACATCGCCTCGTTGGGCGCACGCGCGGGCGCAATTCGCCGGCTAATGCAAAGACGGCGACAGAGATAAGAAGATAGACGCCACGACTGGATTAAATAGGCTGTAGAGAGCACGCGTGATCAATTCGCGAAACTCGACGGAAGAAAGAACCGAACAAGAAACGGGGCACCCGACAAACAAACGCCACTGGAAATCGCATTTCGCTTCGCATTGAGGAAAGTAATGGAGTGGCTTGGAGAGCTAAAAGGTTTCGTCGAAAAAAGAAGAAAGAAAAGTATAGCGCGCTGGCGTCACCGCGCTCTCTGTTTGAATTGACCGAAGGGCCAATAATTCACTCTCCGCTAGTTCCAGGTCAGTCGGCTTTCTGTCGCGACTTTCCGGCGGGCGTTCGTAAGATGCATGCGACCGGCTATGGACCTGGCGTAACCGGCATCCTGTATATCTCCAAGGCAGATCTCTCCTGGCTGCGGAAAGTAGAAGCCACATATGCACTTTGCTTCCAAGCGCGTTACATTGTTTTGTTTTGTTTTTATTTCTCCACTTCTTCTTGGAAGGGCGTTCGTATATGCACTATCGCTGCGAGAATCGACGCCAATACCCGGAAAGTAAGGAGCGCAGTGAAACGTACAGCAAAGAGAGCAGTTTCTTAGGTAGGGTAGTAGACCTGAGCTATACTGAGAACGCAGAATACGTAGCGAGGTGGCACTGTCGCTCGACCATGTTGATGCGCACTATATATGCTCTTGGTCACAAGACGACGTCATCACATAACGGGTTGGCGCTTGCATCGCCGGTTTCCAGTCGGCGTAGACGTCCGTGTCGATAAAGCGCAATACATAACTGTCAGAACACTTCGGTGTTACATATATAAGAATCTGGAGCCTGCAGAAGTGTTTGAAGCAGGTGAAGAGAAAGAAAAGTTAGATGCGAAAAGCAGACCGGGTTGGCCGAAAGAGGAACCTACCCTACACTGGGAGAGGGGCAAGGGGAGAGTGAAATATGGAAAGGAAATCAGAGAAGGGAAGCGCGTGCACTAGACGATCGAAAGAGAGAAAGAAAATACACAGAGACAAACATTTATAAGGATTCCGCTGCAAAAATGGCGCTGAAGCGAGAGTATAACGCAAAAACTGGTCAAGCTCGGCATGCGCGCACGGAGCTCTGGATTCAGAGGGAACGGAGACCGCAATCAGGCCGAGGGTCGATATGCCAGCAGTGCACGCCACCCACCAGGGGATGCAGTGTGCTATAACTTGGTAGCGCGCACGCCAAACCGACGCAAACTGGCTTATATACACCGGCTGACCCAACAACGGCCTCGTTCTCCTCCGGATCCCCGGAGCCACTCTGCGTGACGTGACATTCCGCGCCCACGCTGGGTCGCACGCTCCAGCGGTATAGCGAAGCGCCCGTTGCTTTTTTGCCACCTCGCACGTGGGACGAACAATAGGCGTGTAGTGCTCGGCAGACCACACGAGAGAGAGAGAGAGAGTGAAAAAAGAAATAAAGAAGGATGGGGAGGGTGGGGGATTTTGCAAGCAAGCGCGAAGTTAGCAGTTGCAAGTTAGCAATAATGGATGGAGTGTATCTAACAACGTATGGGAGAGTGGCGCGTTCATTGCGACACGATTTGATTAGTGGGTTCGCTTCTGAGGAGCGGCGGCTAGCTGCCGCACACGGGACGTCCCGTGGGCGGAAGAGGCTTAATTCATCACGTCCGCTCGCTGGCCGGACCACTCCACGACTAGGGCGCATGCTTATTCTTCGTCTTGGCTCGGCGCCCCCGCGAAATGTCACCGAGGCCTCATTTGTCTCTTTGAGAGCGCGGCAAAAGCTGCTCATTAAGAGCGTCATTCAGCAGTTTGGTGGGCGGGCAACCGCACTCGCTCGTTTGCTGTGAAGGAGTGCGATTCGAAGAACGCAGGTGGGGTCGCGATGTTTGCTAAGGCATTCCTGATAGCCGCCTGAGAATGATGGGGGCGTTGAAGGCCTAGCTCGCTGACTGTTTGAACGAATTGGCACAAAGGATTACGACCACGTGTGCCCGCTTTATTTTTCATTTTTGTGTGTGTCCGCATTTCCGAAGCATGTAAAGCTTTATGGAGGCGATGGGATAAAAAATAATGATAAAATCGACGTTGTTTGAATGAATGAACGATGTCGGCGACTTCATCTATAGCGTTTGGTGCTTACTTTTTCCGCAGCGCCAATAAACCAACAGGTGCATGTATGACAGGTATTCCATAAAGTAAAAGTACGGATCGAAGAGAGATACAGCCCACATTACCAAGGAGCTCATGTAAGCACTGTAACGTGTTTAATTCACACACAGACAGAACAATTGCGTACACGTACGGTAGTGCGTCGAGGTATGATAATTACCCCTTTTCCTGCCGCTCCCTCCTGCTAATTAAAACCAGAGGTTCCGCGCTGGCGTCCGTCAGTAACCACGGAGACTAAAAAATTCCACGTTTAATCGGCCGGGAAACGCCAGGTCACCAGATATGGCTTCGAAGCATGCTTAACATAGGAATGAGTAGATCAATGTTTTCCTGTCCTCTCATCGTCTTTTTTTTTTTCATTTATGTCACGCGAACTACGCCAAGTGCAACGTGCACCTAAGCCACCCCTCCCCCTTTTTCTCCCTAGCCTGACGACGCCGAGTTGATAGCGACACGCGCGAAATGCCCACTCTTCTTTCCCTAGTTCCCTCTTCTCCTATATCATGGATATCGGCCTGGATTCCCTGATAAAGAGATGCGAGACCGACCTAGGCCCGGAGGCCAGTATTTGATTTTTAATATGAAGACGTTGTCACCGCCAATAACGACATAATATGTTCGCAATAAAACTGCGACTTGGGCCAGTTGGTAATGCTTCATCTTGAAATAAAACCGCGCGCAAAAAAGCCAGGACGGATACAAGAGTCTGACACCACAGCGCTTGTAGTGTGTATCTCTTCCATCCGTCCTCGTTTTTGATAGCTGGTTTATTTCACGATGGATACTATTTTCGATCGATCCTTCGAGAAAATCGGTGTGCACGTGCACACCCACTAATAGATGTGTTCCTGTGCAGGCATAAAAAAAAGTAGAAGAAGAAATAAAAGGAAACTTGCACCCACGCATACGACCCCCGTCGACACCCACAATAAACGCAGACAGTATACAATGCCAGTGGCGGTGAGACGCAATGAACACTTCACACACGCGTGCTCGCACACACACACGCGAGTCGTGAAAATGCCTGCCTGCGTGCTCTGGAAAGCACAGACCAGCAATAATGTGAGTGCCCCCCACGGTGGTCCTCCCTCGCGCCACCTAAGCAGTCGTGCGCACAGTGTAGACCGCGGTGCATAACGCAGATGAGACAAGTTCCAGGGCGATGCAGCGCGAATGACCCCGTTAGGTTTGCTGGATTCCCTCTCTTTCCCACACGCATACGCATTCTGGCATTCCAACGCTTGACTTGACACGCGCGATGCATACAGAGGTCGGCACGCGAGAGCTCGTGAGGGCAAGCGCGATTCGGCCAAGAAACGCGAATCGCTCGCGCTTCGTGTATGCCCCGCTCTCAGCTGCTTCGTTGGGCATACTGCTTCGAATTCGTTGAACCGAGGAACGCATAAATGTTTGCGGATTACGGAGCTGGCGCGCTGCAGCGCTGGATGAGAACTCCCGTAGCAGCGGCTTGATATTAAGGCTGTTCGTAAGAGGTGCATCCTCTATAACACAGAGCGGTGTCATCGCGGGAGCCATCTCGGAGAGACCAACTGGCACGCTGACAAAACGCGCGCTTTATGTGATACGTTCGTGCCCGTAGCTTATCCGCGAGTAAGGCAATGGAAGCCTTTAAATGAGCTCCAATATGGCGCTTACGTGACGCCACGTGCGAGCGATCTGCAGTTTGAAATGTATAGTCATTCGTTTCTTTCTTTCATTTCCTTCTTGAACTATCGTGTTGTATTACCGCCACGGAGTTACGTCCTTATCTTTTATCTTCTTCTTCCTGCTCTACTTTTCGGTGATGGCTGTTCAACCTGCGCATGCGCGCAACATATATAGTTCGAATGGCTTTATTTTCTTCCCTGCAGCGACAACGGTCGAATACCGCTCACACAGCGCGACCTATCTCTTGAAGTCAGAGGGGGAAAAAGGCAGCTCAGGCTGCTGCATTTTTAGCCCTATACTGACGGGCGTGAAATATCTCACGGGCGTGAAATATTACGATGCTCAATCGTGATATTGAGCGCCGGCGGAACGTGCATTGTACACATGCTGGAGCGGATCAAAAATTCCTCCGATTTTTTTTTTTTTATTATATGGTATTTAGGGGATGTTGACGCCTTTAATTGGAGCCGGCTACTCCCTTTCACATAGAGATATGAAAGAAAGAAATTAACCTACACGCTTTAAAATTAAATGTCGACTCCAAATCACAATAACACAAAGTCCAGTCACATAAGTACACTAATACCAGACTAATACTGAAAGTCAGCTCAGAAACACAGCAACACAAAGTTCAATCACAAAGGCGCATTAAGGTAAACACAAAATCCAGTCACATAAGTACACTAATGCCACGCTACAACTGAAAGTCAACTCATAAAAATGGCACATAAAGTTCAGTCACCTAGGTGCATAGTCGGTCCGGATTTCCAGCGCCCCCAGATGCCATTTTCTCGAATAATTATTCCCGTATTCAAGTTACCGTATAAGCATCATACGCCGGCCGAGAGAAGGCATAGTCTTTCTTTTCTTTTCGTCATTCTTTTCTCAGGACTCCTGCCTTCCCCTCTCTTCCGACCCCCTTCCACCTCGGGGAAAAAATTAAAAAAAATAAGCCAGACAGCAGCGCCCACAATGTACACCTCAAAGCTGGCGCTGCACCAACTGTTTACCGATGCCGTCCTTATAGACATTCATAATTGACATTAGCACTTAATATTTCTGCTTTTTCATTCATTCGTTCGTTCGTTCGTTCGTTCGTTCGTTCATTCAATTCATTCACTCATTTTATTTGTAGATTGCGTACACTCACTGCTTCTTGCGTCTTGCGCCAGCTGATCCAATCACACGCTTGCAAATTTGTAGTTTCATCACAATACCTAATTTTCTGCCTGCTCGACTGAAGGAAAGGTTTGCCCTCTTTCCAACCCCTATATCCCGCATCCCAGTATACCAAACCGGAAACTCGCCTCTCGTTAACCTCCCTGCCCTTTCTCTCTCTCTCTCTCCCCTCACGCGGTCATAAATCTGAAACTTGGTATGTCATGAATTCGCGGCATCGAGCATTCGAATCAGTTTCTTTATTTGTATTTTTTCTGCGACAGTTGCTGAAAGCTCAACGACGTTGCCTTTCAATCCACACTGCAGGTTGCTTGCAGTGTGGATCCCCACTTAACCTACCGATCACGTGATGGGCTCTGGGAGCACTTCGCTCGCATTATTTAATAACGCCCCGACCTCGTGCGAGCCGAGAAACAAACGGATGACTGCGTTCTCTGACCCACAAAGCGACACGCACGCGCACACCGTATAGACCATGCATGTTCGTATATACATACTAGACGGGACGGGTCCACTCGGCTAGCCATGCATGTACACTGCCTATACCGGGGTGGCCGAGACCGCGCGAGAAAAAGCGAGACCCGGTTTCCTGTCGCCTCCCTTTTCTTCTCATTATCTTTCTTTTTTCTTTTGTTTGGCGGGCGGTAATCAGGGGCTTTATCCGAGCGGAGCCGACGGCAGCCGCCGTGCCCTTTGTGCGGTACGCAAGGGAAAGGAGAAGTGAGTCTAAAGGTGCGTGTGTGGTGAAGGGAAGGGGGGAGGGGGGGGGGAGGTCAAGCAAGCGTGTAAACGGGTTCGTTAGCGAATGAATGAGAGAGTAGTATAGAGGTTGGCATTCGTAGCACGTAAGGGAAGCGTTTGTTCTGCGGGCGTCTCTCCTCTGGTCCGCGGGCACCTAATTGATACCTGACACCGCGAGCTTCGAGAGCGGACTATAGATGACGGGAGGAAATGGGACGAGATAAAGAAGCCGGAGAATGACGCAGCTATTGCTGTCCAGTCGGGCGATAATTATATTCTCAGAAAGGCACACGGCTTCTTCTCGGACGTACATTCTTTGATTCATAAATATATATAGTGAAGGATGTCCTTTGTTGTCAACCGAGCGCAAGTGATATGGTGGCTTCGTTTTATATTACGCATGCGTGTATTTCCACACCTCCGCGTCTATTCAACCACGACCAAGAAAGAATGAACAAAGAACACAGGTGCGTGAACCGAAAGAGGCTTGACAGTGTAGCCGCCATACCCGACAGGAAGGTCTCTTCTGCCCTTGTATTGGGCGCTTTGCGCGCGGAGTCAGAAAATTCAGCGCAAATAAAGCGCACCAAAAGGTCCCGTTAGAGCGGCAACATACGATAACGTGAAATACTGTGAAATGCGAACTGAGATAAGCGGGAGTCCGCTTCCGCGTCCACCACCGAGGGAAATGCGCCGCTCGCTTTCCCGGTTTTCCAGAGTTTGCGATCGCGATAAGGGTTGGCAGACACACTGCGAGGCGCGCCCGAGAAGAACGCCACCTATGCAGTAAGGGGCCTCCACGCGGGTGTGCAGAAAACATCGATAACATTCGCTGCGCACATCACGACCCTACTGTTATTGGAGCGGGCTTAGATACACGTATATGTGCGCAGTACACGAGCTCTATCCTACGCCACCGATCTCTTTCTCTCTCTCTCGATATGATAAAAAGGAACCGAAGGGCACTGCCATGACCTGTTGCTTTATGGAGCTAAGGTCAAGCGAGGATGTGGCACGGGGATGTCCTTGTTGTTGATGTTGTCTTTCAATATTCAATAAGTGTTGCCAAGTGAAAACTATGTTGCCTTAAGAGTTAAAGCTGGCTATGTAAATACAAGAAATTAAATTCCCCACCACCCTCAAAACATTATCAGATAGATAGATAGATAGATAGATAGATAGATAGATAGATAGATAGATAGATAGATAGATAGATAGATAGATAGATAGATAGATAGATAGATAGATAGATAGATAGATAGATAGATAGATAGATAGATAGAGCAGGGTCAATGGAGTTCTGCAAGATGCATCCTAAATGCAAAGACTGCATGCACTGTGTTGCTATAGCACGGACAACGGCACAGATGAAAATTTTACCTTTGTGTAAGGAACAAATTCTGGCATGAACCATAGACGCTATCACTGTCCAGCGACACCGCCATCGCTAACGGTATAGGCCTACTACGCGCTTTCTCATTTTTCAAAAACAATCACTGAGGGGTGCCCTTCATGCTTTGACAGGAAAAAGAATTTCGTTCTTCGACCCGCGGCAACCTTTTTAGCCTTCTCCCGTGCGCTTAAGCCTCCTCCCCTTTCCCTCCCCCCACATACGCCTCCCTCGCCCCTCACACATACGCACTTCCCTTCCAGAACACCTTTCGCACCTCGGTTCTCCAGAATCTCGAGCGCACGCGCGCCAAAATTTTCAATCAGCCGAAATTACCCCCCGAACAAAGCGAAAGGCCGGCCCGGCCCCCCTCATTTCGGAAGCGAAAAGCGCCTCACGACCGCGATAAAACACCGTGCATACATGCATACACACATGCTCACTTCGCCAGGCCATTCGGGAAGGCAAACAAAGTCATGCACACGGGCCGTTCTTCGCAACTTTTGCCCCTCGCAACGCGCGCGCTTTTGCTTCCTCTTGAGCGCGAACCGCTGGAAGACGCAAAGCCACCGAAAAGAAGAAATTTTTAAAAAAGAAGTGAAATGAATAAGTTCGAAACAGCGCCCTCGGTTGCAGGCTACTGCCTATATACTACACCGCCGTATACACCTTTCTGCAGCATCTCGTCCTCCCGTAATTTGCGAGCGCGCCTTCAGCTGGGCGCACTCTTCCTCCTCAATAGCCGGCGAGGCCCGCATCGTGCGTGCTTCGAATAATAACGAAGCTCGCGGCAGCCAGCAGCAAGATGTGTCTTTTTTTCTTCTTTTGCGCAGATAGAGGCTATATAGCTCGTCACACACCATCGCCGCTCCGTCATGTCTTCTTTTTTTCCTTGTTTGAGAAGAGTGTTCTTCCTGAACGTGGCGCCCTTGGGAAACCTCGCGGTTTGGCGAGCAGCTAGTCGGCCATTAGAGGAGTCACGCGACGGCGTTACGAGGAGTTATACTGACAATCACATTTCCAACTTGTCGTTCTTGCGTTCGTCAAGTACAAACACCCTAAATCCTTGAAGAAATACTTGGCAAACGTTCAGAGCGTCATAAATAATTCGCTGAATATGCCAGTTTCTACGAACCACTTTCGGTATACCGAGGAGATGGCTGCCTCAGATAACAAGCTCGCTCATTCTGCTGCTCCGATCGCTGCTGCTGCCGCACTTCGAGAAGAAATGCACGCTGCAACCTTTTGCTCTTCCTTTTTTTTTTTTTTTTTCTTTTCGCCTCTTTCTTTTCACTTTATTTTTCTTTTTGTGAGCAACGTCATCATACTTTTTTGTATGAGGATTTCATAATCTTTGCTTCCTGTCGTGGCGTCACGATGATGTCGACCCCGCTGGGTCCGGCACCGCGAGCCGAGACTCTGTTATCAAATTTAAACACGTTTCCAAACTATCGTGTTCGCTAAACGTGATCCTTTCGCATGCGAGAAACACCGCGAGAACGGCGAAGCGGCCGCGCCGCCGGATACCGCGTTTCCTTCGAAGGCGTCCGAAGAGCGCCGGCCTGTAGACTTTATAGGGAGCCACATATAAAGTAATTCCACGCCGTGATTGACACCTCCGCCGCGGGCTAACGCTAATCCCTTCTGTACGTGTAGAAAGAACGAACACGCCCACTTGCCATGGTGCTCTTGCTGGTTCAGATTTCGTCCCCTCTTGAACACCGCCTCCCCCAGTCCAGTGCGGTTGAGGTGTCCTCACTGAGAGACAGCTGCCTCACTGCACATAACCCCCTTTCCTTCACCCCCACTCTGTCTGATCCATACAGGGGCCCGCCGCTTACGTTACCGAAGACGCCTGCCGCTAGTATTGAAGTTCAGGACTATTCGTACAGACGCTGGCAGCAGTCAGCGCTGTTCCGAGCCCTGTGTGTTCGCAATAGAGATTAGTAAGAGGCGATTGGAAGTTCGGTGGCAGAAAAGTATAGGGAGACGACAAACAACGGAGGCGTACAAAAACAAAGTTCCCCATAGTGGTCCAGAAAGTTTGCTTATCGGAATTCGTTTTTTTTTTCAAGCATAGGTAGGACATTAGGCAAAATAATAACAAGCGCTTGGTGGCGCCACGCAGCGCCCCGTTTCAAAGGCGACGCTTATAGTATCCGTCCATCCATCCACGTGTTCGTTTACTTTGTCAGGAGTGGCGGGCTGAGCCGTGAACCCTGTCTCGTTGTTCGCTGGTTTGGCAAAGCCGCGGCGGTATAACGTGGGAAGCTGTCGTGCGCGTCCAGTCGACGGATGCTATTCGCGACTCCAGCAATTCATGCGACACCTAGCGGCGAGCGCTGGAAACCTCGTACGGAGGTCGGAGCGTCGGAGCAGACGCTCCGTCCGTAGCCTTCGCACTGCGATCGGGTGCGCGTCACCATCAACGAAACTCCGCACGGCCGTGGAATTATGCTGCGCTTTGCAGTTTTGCGGCGTCGAAGAGCCACATGGATTGCGAATCTTATCATAAGCTGCGACAACGGCAATTGTTATGTTCGCAACGTCTTGCTCGAGAAAGTTCTTTTTTTTTTTTTTCAGTCGAGTTTCGGTTTGTTGTTTGTGTGAAGAGAACGCGATACTGTTGCTTGTACTAAGTTTGCAGTAAAGCGCTATAGCGAACTTCAGGAAGTTTGCGTTGAGGTTGTTACTGCCATCGTGGTAACGTTCAGCGTATTGCTGCAACATGCAGTTTCATGTGATAGCCGGCGTGGTAATGCAGTTGATGATGCAAATGTCGCCGCGGTACTCAAGCTTTCCTTCATTAATGCTGTTATATCGGATACATGCGGCGCACAACGTGGAACTACCGAGTATGGTACATCAGCGAAAATCGTTACATCGGAGTTTCAGATACTCCCGGGTAACGTCGGTAAATCGTTCTATGTAAACAGATGTACGCGCCAGCGTGTAAAATAACTATGGGATGGCATAGCGGTACGCCTTCCTTGCGACCTGGACACGCTACCCGTGTAACTAGTGCAAATTAGTAGGCGCTCATTTGAAAATGCATAATTATCAAAGCAATTGTATCTCTTATCAGTGTCTGAAGGAAATTGGCAGTTCAGAGGTGAACACAGTATTGGTCACTTAAAGTGCAGGCTACGTAAATTATAGAATAACGTGAAAAATTAATTAGATTCATAATGCAGTAGCTTAGTTAACATTAATTTGCACAGATACATTTGTTTTATTTCATTAGTACACAGCAGCCATAAGCGACATGTTCGTAGACAGCGGGGAGTAATCAATCATGGTCAGGCCACGCAGCACAAGCCATACATGTACATGGTGTGCAAATGTGTTTTTATTGTAGTAAGCAGATCTTTCAGTTTCTTATTTATCGTTTTGTTCTCTACAAGAGAAAAAATGGTTCGCCACATATTCGTAGTGCATGCTGGCGATAAAGTGCAAAGCTTGATTTTAGGTTCGCTTGCTCTCTGGACTGAAAAGAGCGTGCAGAGTTTGCGCCTTCGTCGAACGAAAATGTGGCAACAACAATGAGAAAGTGCGCGCCGGCTGCGCATTTATCCGCATTTACAGCGGCAACAGCTGATCGAGCAAGTCGGTGCGCTGCTGCGGGCCATGTTAAACGTACCAAACTGAGCAGGTTGTAATATTTCGGCAATCCTGGCGAGGCCAGCGTGACGTATCCAACTTCGCCGGCCACTGTCTCGCACGCTCGAAACACCGGACTATCTATCCACGCCTTAACAGTGACTCAAAGCAGCAGAAACGTGCTTGTACTTTTCCGGCCATCCAACAGTGCACGAGCACTTCGGTTCCACGACCAATGGGTTCAAGAATCAGAATCTCGTGCGGGTCCGCTGTCACGCCAGATGTTTGCACACACCGTGCGACCACTTCAGCCTCATTACCCACTGTGCCTCTCTCAGATCGGCTAAAATGATTTGGCCGGCGTAAGCTACTCGCTTTCCTTCCACAAAACAGCGCAAACCGGCATCACACTGCACGAAAATAATCAAACTACAGTGTACTGTACATCCAACACAGCGGTTGTGGCGACGGGGGGACCTCCGTATAGCCGCCATGTTGCACAGTGTAGCCAGACGCGGCCAGTTTTCGCAGCGCCCCCTGCAGTTCATTTGAGTTGCGAATAGAGCACGGCAGTCCGCACTGGTCATTGTCCCACACCGCGCGCGCAGCTACAGCTTCCAGCCAAGCTATAAGGGTGGGCGAAAAGTGAAAAGCAACTGCGGATAGAAAAACGAAAATTTGTTGGTGTCGGTTTGCCAGTGGGGGCGGCACAACATGAAAAAGAAGAATAATAAAAAGAAAAGTACTCGCGTGCCGGACGTTGGTTGCACGTTAAAGTACCGAGGTGGTCAAAAAATGTAATGGAACCCTAGCTCCACTACGGTGTCCGCCATACGCCCTGTTTTGATTTTGGAAGGCAGAGCCGACCAATAAATAAATAAATAAATAAATAAATAAATAAATAAATAAATAAATAAATAAATAAATAAATAAAATGAAAGTCTCGGGACGCACAATCCGGTCTATCAGCCAATCCATAAAAGGTCGGTTGCTTGGATTCAGATGCACGATGAAGACGCCCACACGCCGCCGCGGTCAAAATATATCCGACAATAAAATATATCCTTTGACAATAGAGAGTTTTAGATTAGGGGGACGCAAGCGTTGCAGCCCCGTAGCTCTTGGGGCCGCGGTACTGCGCATGTGCTGAACACTCTGCACATGCGCAGTACCGCGACCCCAAGAGCTAGGGGGCCCCAACGCTTGCCTTCCCCTAATCTAAAACTCTCTAATACCGGCAGCGACGTACGGACGTACGTATCGACGTACGGAAGCGACGTACTACCCCTAGACGTCCAGTACGCCTCATCTCTACGCGTGGACCGGTATGCGTGGACTGGTATAGGCAAAGGCGCAACGATTCGACGCGCTCCAGCGACAGGAGAATACAACGGCGCGAATTCGCGCGCCCGGCTGCAGATTCAGCTGAGTTCACAAACGACAGAAGGAAGAGAGAATAAAACAGAACGCGAAATGGAATAGATGAGGAACGGCACAAAGAGCACCGGAAGCAAATAAGTAAAAAAAAAAAAAAAAAGGAGTCAAGGACGCCAGTCACGTTAAGCGCGTCGGCAGCGTGAAACGCTTTGCGCGCCGCCCATTTCCGTTTACGCCCTTGCCCGCTCTCTCTCTCTCTCTCTCTCTCTCTCTCGAAAGCGATCAATGCGGAGCAGGTGCCAGAGCGGCACCGCGGTTGCCTTTTTGTCGATTCGGAAGCACCGGTGCTTCGCTTTCACTTTTGCGTATGCAATATAAGGAATGTTACTTCCGAGAGGTCAACGCCCTCCTGATGCGTAACAATGCCGATATGACAAGAGAGAGGGCGGCTCATCGGGAACCGAGTCAACGAGGAGCCGCCAACCGAAAAGGAAGTGACGGACAGTTCTACCACGTCATGCTCAAAGGTCGCACTAAAGTGCTACACTAAATCACTTTGCATTGTTGAAACATTCTTTTAGAGCTCTGTTTTCAATCAGTTTACGAAAAAAAAAATAATGTTCAATATTAGATTATTGCGCATTTCAATTGAGAACGGCCGATTTTATGCCTGTATTGTTGATAAGCTTTCTGTATTTTACTTCTTTTAATTTAGTCAACCGTTTTTGCGCTGCCACGTTATTGTACTCACATCTTGCACCACATGTCCGGTATAAAGACATGTGAGGTACATTTCATGAATGAATGAATAAATGAATGTGATCCCCGTTTCTCTCTCTTCCTATCTGACCCGACTTATTGAAGAAAGTGTTGTCGAATCTGCCTACGGATCAGTCTTTAATTCCTCTAGAACGCAGTGCAGCCTTCCGTTGCCAATAAAGTATCAAAGAAGACCCGATTAGACAGTATAGTCAAAATCCGTGACGTCACTGTGGGTTGGTGAGAGAAACGAAGGACGCCCCGGTGTATATGTACTGCAGTAGGCGCGGAAAATATGTCGCACACATATCGCGCGCGACATTTGCTGCTCCGCATACCGCGCGAGATGGACAAACGAGTAGAGAGAGAGAAAAACGAGGCAATAATAAATGAACGAGTAAGTTTCACCAACATCACGAAGAAGAAGTTCAGCAAACAAGTGACGCGCACTCGCGGTTGACTCACGCGTGCGGCATCTGGGCGCGAGGCCATTCCGTGCGCGGAATGCGACTATATACATGCAAATATAGCTATACGACGTGCTGCAATTAAAAAAAAAAGGACAAGATTCCAGGCTCGGCCGTACATTGCAACGATTATTTTTGTGTTTTTTTTTTCGTTTTTTTTTATATTCTTTTTCTTTTGTCGTTGGTTCGAGCGATGCCACGCCGCCCTTACATCGCAAGGATATCGGCCGCGCTCGGCGACACGCGTTTCATACTAAATGAACGTAGAAGCAGAGGAAGCAATTTTTTTTTTTTACAGAATGTGAATCCGGGCTGCTATCATGTGCACTGTCAAAGTCCGCCATATTCTCAATTTCTGCAGTGGCGGAGTTTTGAGCCAATCAGAGAGGCCGCGCAGCAGCCCCGTCAGCCAATCAGAGCCGACAAGATGGCGAATTCGACAATATGGCGGAATTGTAAATTGGCGGTAAATGTTCAGAATTCCTTTCGCTCTATTTCCTTCTTTTCATATACCGTTTCACGACCGGATGATTCCGCTGATAAAGTAGGCGAATTGCTGCTCTTACCAGTATAACGAAGCGCGAAGAGGAACAGCCTTCGAATAGAGTGGTTACACCATCCGGGGCCAGGTGCGATTCTAATGCAGTCATTGCAAAGTCGTCACGTAAAAGAAATTATACGCAAACGCGTCCGCATTACGGCCCCCTAATGGCGAGAACGAAATGTAGGAGACAGATAACGACGTTACAAAACGAAAATAGTGCGATATTTTGCGTAAGTTCCAGCGGAGAGCACTTTCGAGAGCACTTACTCTGATTAAAACGACGTAGTGTGTATCGTTGTTAACTTTTCTTTTGTCCTTTCAACAAAGCCTCGTACCATCTTTACCCAGGCAAAACGACCATCGCATCAATCAGGGCGCTTCGCCAGACCTCGCCAAGAAGAGCGCTGCTCCTATAAGCTGGACCGAGTCTCCAAAAGACTGCGTACCCATGGCAACGCCGTCAAGCAGGCCCCGCGAAAGGCGGGCCGGAAGATGGTTCGCCTCTAAATAGCGCTGCTATTGAAGCCAGGTGACGTGACTTGAAAGGGGCAAAAGAAAAAGAACTCGTCCACGCCCTTGAAGCGCTCCATTTTGACTTCTAGTCTATATACCCAGCTTCTAGGCCTCGCAACCTGACTGGTGGATCTTTAAAAAGAAGGTAACGAACAAAAAGAAGATGGGGTGCACGGGGAAGAAACCGTGGACAAGCACGCTCGAAAGGTCAGCCGTCGTCTCCCTCGAGAGCGCTTTGATTGAAACGGGTTGCTTGGCTTTCTGCCTCACTTTTTTCAGAGGCCGAATTCGCAACTCTTTTTTTTTTTCTTTCGTAAGTACTCTCTACCGTTGCTCTAAAGGCTTCGCTAATAATGCGTCAGTCATCACGATTAGCAGGCATCTGTCCCTAAAGAACAGGTCTAGCGCAAGAATATATTTTTTCTAACGCATTTTACAAAGACGTTGTCAAACACTTGTAAGATATTTTAATTTGATACTGAAGCATTCTCGCGATGCCTAACTTGGCGTCATCTACACCGATGATGATGATGCGTGCAGTGGCGCAAAGGCCACACATGTTGAAATTGCACCAATCAAATCTCATTTACATTATCATGATGTCATGACACAGCAAAATTTACCTGAAGTCGTGTTGCAACAAAGCTAGGCCTGACGCTGCCCACACAACAGTTAGTAATGCTGCTCGTTTCTTCAAGCAGGCGCTCGCTTGCATCAGCTGCAGTGATCACAGGATGAACGGGAGCGAGCACTGCATCGTGACGTACTGACCCAGCGGGTAGCCCTATAGGGTACCCAAGGGGTAGATGCTGCTTGGGTACCGAAACCGAAAACAAGCATCATAGTAAAATATTTAGGGGACTTGCAGCATTTCTGCTCAGGGTTAAAGTACGGACGTGAGAATATTCAGCATTTCGAATACGAATCGAATAGGTTTTTTTTTTTTTTTGCTATTCGATTCGTAATCGATTCGAGAATTCACTTTTCGAAATTGTCCGTGCATTCGCTTCTGTTCGAATATGAGGGATAACATCGATTATCGGAGCATCGAGGGAGAGAGACGGATGAAAGTGAAGACGCTTCGCAATTATTTCGCTGCAGGAGAGTCCCGGCTGTTCCGCAGAGGCGCTGCAGTTCTTGAGCGAACACACACATAAGGCAGATAACTACTGCTTCATAATTTCTATAGCCATTCAGTAAGAATATATCTCGCTATATACGAATTTGCGCGTTGTATCTGCTTAAGCGAACCAATCTATTATTTGACCACTCTAACAACAGTTACATCCCTCTGAAACAATGTTCGGCGGTGCAGTATCAGCTCTGTCCCCTTAAGGAACACAACACATTATGTGGATCCGGAGATGTGCTGCTCCCAACTTTCAGTACTGTCACTGTCACGGTGCGGAATTGCATGTTGTCGTTTCTCACAAGCCCTCCACTTGACCAGTCTTCCAGTGGCGAACGGCATTGCATGTATGCATGAATCAGATATGTGAGAAAGCCGCATTTTTGTCAACAAACAAACTCCACATTAACTTTATATTTTACTTTGTTTAGAAATGAGAAAGTATTCTATTCAATTTAGACATTTCACTATTTCAACAGGTACAGTTTCGGGTTCGACTTCGTTAAAAAAAAAAAGGTTGCAAAAAAAAAAAAAAAAAAAAAAAACTACGAGATAGAGAGAAGTCCAAAACGACATGTCGGCACTCTTATTGGGTAAGCACCAGTTCGCGCACCCGTAACGCTTTTCACTATGGGCAATGCCGACTCGACGACTGTATATACCAGACGTGAAAATAACGCCACCAGTTTAGTAGTGCCGGCCCACAACTTCGAATTGCTACGTTCGCTTTCGGTGCTTTGCATCGATCTGCAAGAGCGATATGCCAGAAATGTGAAGAAAAAAAAATGGTGATCGCTATATAGGTACTTCACGCAGTCCTCAGGGATACGCTTTGTCGCGCCCGCACGCGGCAGACAGGCCCTCATTAAAAATAGGGACAGCGACGTAGTACGACCCCCCCAGGGATCGATCAGTACCGTAGATGACCCCCCTCCTATCCGTGTGCGACGGGCGTGGCAGGAAAGAGAAAAAGAAGCGCGCGCTCCGTGCACCTGCAGCCGGGGCTAACTATAACAGCATGCGGGACGACGGCAAGGCCGCTGCCAATGTCGATGGTCACCGGGCAACGACGCGCAAAACACGCGCCCACGTAAAAGGCCGCAAAGTTCGAACGAAGCGTTCTATATACGAGACGACGGGCTCACTAAAATTAGCTACGCGATTAGGCGTAGTTACACGGAATTAATCAGAGCGGGCATGCGACCTCAAGGACACGAGACTGCTTCCAAGCGGTATTCTTTCCTTTCGCGGGTAATACCTTCTTTACACGGTCACCCTGAACGACCATCGAAATCAACGAGAGTTGAACTTTCAAACTGGCATTGAAGTGAATGACTGTTAACTGCGCTTACACGGACTTTCGGATTAAATTTTGCTATCACGTGAGCGCCCTGAATCGAGAGTAATATGCGATAAATTATTGCATATTTCCTCGCTACTTTTGCATATTTATCTTTAAAATCTGTTTTATTTATTATTGCGTTGTAACATTTCTCTTTCTTTGACTGCAAAACATACCTAGTGGAAAAAATTTTAACGCGAATCTAAGATGATCCAGTCGGAGCCGTTAGATTTTTTAGTTGCTGTCAACTGAGACTCTCGACCTCCGTTGAGGCCAACGATCGTTGTAGATGTCTATGACAGTTGGAGTTGCCGTTTAAATTTGGTAAACTGCCATTGACATCAACTGCCATCAGCTCAATGGCAGTTGAGAGTGCCCGTGTAAGGAGGGTATAAGTCTGCTTGTTAAAGGAACGTAAAGAAGAATATTCGGCTAATGAATGAATGAAAATAAAGCTGTAAAATAACAGGTTGGGTGTATATGAACTAAGGTAAATCGGGTTTATAGGCGCAAATGCAACTCAGGGTATGCTGCGAGTGCATGTTTGAAGGGCTTCGCTTAACCCCTTAGAGCGTTCACTAAGAAAGGTGAGAAGTCCCGAGCAAGCGTAGCTGCATGCGTAGTGCGTCACTCTACAACTTACAGTCGTTTGTCAGAAGCTTGTTAAAAGGGCGGGGTGGTTTTACACGAGGGCCATAAGCGTCATGCAAGCCACCTTGAACATTACATGCATGGCTGCTGGTGATTACTTACGGCTGATATAACACCGCAAATGTTCGCGCGTAAGAAAAACAAAGAAACTTCCAAAGATCTGACTCTGCAATAAGGCGTCATCAGAGTATGTTAGAGACTACGTAGTTATGAAAACGTCAGGAAAATTCGAACAGTCCTTTAAAGGTATTCAATACATGTACGTCGCTTTCCCGTTACCATGCCAAAAGGAGCTAATACTTAGATGCCTCCTCCTTTACATCTTTGGCACAAGACGCATCCCCGCATACCAATTAGCACGCATCACACGCGGATTCCCCAGAGCGCGCAAAGAGCAGGTTGAGCAACTGGCGAGCCACTCTTTCGTAGAATATTCCGGAGCGGGATTTCCGAAGGCTGCGTAGATGACTTGGAAACGCTGTCACAAGGAAATGTTCCCAGACTTTACAAGAAATACTTAAAAGACAGCACTTACGGCACGTCGCATGTGCTTCTGATGTGCGGCCGTTTCCTCAAAGTGAAATTGTTCCGTCAAACGGAAGCATAAGCCGGTATTCAATAAACATTTATGCATCCATCCATCCATCCATCCATCCATCCATC
Organism: Dermacentor silvarum; assembly: GCF_013339745.2. Taxonomy (NCBI): domain Eukaryota; kingdom Metazoa; phylum Arthropoda; class Arachnida; order Ixodida; family Ixodidae; genus Dermacentor; species Dermacentor silvarum. Next base: position 126,112,281 of record NC_051158.1, on the reverse strand, counting down.
CATCCATCCATCCATCCATCCATCCATCCATCCATCCATCCATCCATCCATCCATCCACATCCATCCATCCATCCATCCATCCATCCAAACCGGCCAGTTAGTAGAAAAGGGCGCTTGCCGACCATAGAATTTTCGAGGCGAACGACAGGAAACTCTGTTATCATGCACTATCTAATACGAGGACGTCTTCAAGAGGGCTCTTGTGGGAGCCCTCTCCATGCATTATATATAGTGAATGTTATCTAGAAGCAGAGGGCAGCATTTCACAGTCTGAAAGGCCGCCTGCCAAACAACGGAGACTGTTTTTCGTGATCTAACTCCATAGATTAGAGTGGCAAATCACTTTAAATCACCTAGTCTAATAACATCATCTCACGGGGAATTTTCGATCACGATAGAGCCATATCGGGATCCAATTTCGCGATCGCAATTGGCTCCCTTGCGCAAGTTGCGGAAGGGAGCACAATGGAAGTCGAAAAATTCGATCTGGCTTAATCGCGATCGAGAGTGCCGCGTGTGACCGGGCTATGGAACGCTGTAAGCTCAACTCTCAAACAAGTGATCAAGTCGGTGAATCCGTGAATCTCGTTCTTCGAGCTCACCTGGAAAGAGGGGCAGGAGCGATGCCTCGCCCTGCGGTCGTACCACTCTCCGCCGGACTTCTTGTTCCTCAGTGGCACGGATACACTGTCGGACGACTCCCAGAGCGGTTCCATGACGCTGCAACAGTGCATGTTCATCCTATATCCTCCAAGGCCACCGGTGTGACAACTGTTCCGACAGCAACAGTGGAACTCCTCCGAAGACTGCGCATTATTGCCGGCCATCGTCTGCTGCCACTGATTGGAGCAAGCAGACGAGGATTCGCGCGTCGTCTGCTTGCCCTTGACAGCAGACGACGACGACGAACAAGCGGCCGACTTGTTGCGCTTCGGCTTGCGAAGTGTCGCGTAAATGGACGCAGTCGCGGAGTCCAGTATGGAGGACACCTTCGAAGAAGCCGTAGTAACCGACGAAGGCGATTCCAATTCGCTTCCATAATCGGAGGTCGAGTTCAGCCTACTCCGCGGAAGGCTAGGCGCTTCTTCGATGGGGTAGCCGCCGTAGAAATCCGGGAACTTTGACGTAGAAGCGTGCACGTCTTCCAGTCGGTCTCCCCCGTAGTACTGCGTCCCATCCGGTGTAGCTCCCGTGTACAGCGTGAGCTCCGACTTGGACAGCGGTTCTGGGTCAGGATCGAAGTACATCGCCTCCCTATACTTGGACTTCTTACGATTGGGCAGGGTAAAACTGTTTCTCAGGTAGGACGCCATGGCGACAACGCTGTTTCTAAAATCTCCGCTGCTGTCGTATTGCCTGGCCGGCCGCATCCGTCGGACCTGTGGAGAGTGGCAGTGCCGCGGACGCTCAGAGGACTGCAAGGGGCGCGATCCGAAAAGCTGATCGGGGAGTGCCGCCGGCGTTCAAAACGCAGGTCGCCGGACCAACCATTGTACCGAACCAGCACGAAGACGAGGGGGGGCACTCCTCTGAGCCATCACAGAGAATCCGGCGCCCTCCGGCTCCTTCCGTCGCCTACGAGTGTACGCGCGCGCACACACAAACACGCACACACACAAGACACGAGGGGTCCCCAACACTCAACCCCTCGGCTCGCCTGCCCCACTCCCACTGCACGACCTTTCCTCCTCGCCACACGCAGCACAACAAACACAGCTAGCGCGCCGGGAGAAAGCGGAGGTCCGCAACCCCCACCATTCCTGTCAACTCGAGTTGCAGACGATGATACACAGAAGGCGAGCAGACGACGACGACACAAGTAACAGACGACGCCAACGAATCGCGTTCCCGCCGGAGAGGCACACACCAACCAAGCCGGTATCCGGACGGAAAAGATGCAGTGCGCGCGGCGGCCTTCAAAAAACGTCAACGAACTGCCGAAGCAGCAGCAAGCGGCCAAGGTGCGGGAACCAAAACAAAGCCCTGACGCCGGACCACGCTGCCTGGAAGCGCAACTTCTTCCAGCAGCAGAAGCGGAGAGCCGCACGCACGCACGCAACACGGCGCACCGCCACGAGAAAAAGCACGCGCGCAAAACTCCGCGGACTGCAGCAGCGGCGCTCGTCGTCTGCTTCGAGAAACAAAACTCGCGCGGCGCATGCGCGCGAAGGAGGCCTCTCGACGCATGCGCCGCGAAACCTTACTACGGCGGGTGCCAAGAGAGGGGCCCTCTTTCGGGATAGACGCGCACTATTCCGCGAAAGCAGCATCCAGCGGCCTCCTCCCCCAACTTCTTCCTCAACGGCTCGCTGTATGCCAGCAGCGGCGGTGAGTTTCTGTGGCTTCGGTTTCGGCATTTCGGTGCACGTGTTTGCTTCTCGATGCGGTTCCCCCCCTTCAATAGCGGTGAGGGAGAAAGGAAGTTTCTGTTCCGTGCCCTCCAATCTTCTCGAACCAGCCCGCCCCGTAGCGACCGGAGGGTCGGATCACGGAGGAGAAAACGCCGCGGCTTCCCTCCCGAAAACGTACAGCGTTGCAGAAGTTGGACGTTGCTTTAACCAATCACGAACGCAACACGCAAAACTATTAATGGGCAAGCGCTGTTCGCTATTGGTCTGCGTCCTCCAGTTAGACAATTTACGATAGCCAAGGCGCTAGCGAGACACCAGTTGGATTTACGCGCAGACAACTTCGCGCAGACAACGTCGTTCATCAACTGACACCGGAGCTAACTTCAGCGGAGCTGCACGGAATTAGAGTGACGGAGTATTGCCCCAAGGCGAAAGAAGGCACGGACACGCTCAGCTGGTGTCTTGCCTCTATGCTGCGCCCCCTTTATGCAGCCGAATAGTCCAGAAAGAAAATAAGAGAGTAGCAGACGACGCTCAAAAGACGAGACTCAGCAGACGACGCGGTGGGTTCGGCTTCGGGGGGCATCTCCATCTTTATGTATTCCGTCGGTCCCCCCCCCCCCCCACCCCCCTGCCAACCCCTCACTTTGCTGAGTCCGGGCTTTCCATAATCTCTTTTCGTCTCGACTTCGGTCAGCGATCGCTGCGCGTGCTGGCGGTGCTATTATTATTGTTTGGGCGTTTTCTTTTTTTGAATTACTACTACTACGCCTGGAGGGCGTTCCTCACGAAAAAGACATCACCAGGCGGGGAGAATCGTAAGAATCCGCTATATACAGCGCGGGCGCTTGTATTTCGATCGTCTAAGGGCGCTTCGAGAAGTGACCTCGTGTACAAGAGATATCCTTTGATGCTTCGGGGCTCTGACTCTCAACCCTGAACTCCCATTTTAGAGCTACTTTGCTTCGTCGTTTAGTTTCAGGCCATTAGCGCATAATGTCTGGCCGAGAAAAAACAACGGGACCCCCTTTTTTTATTCGCGAACCTCGCTGCCAAGGTCAGAGCAACGCGTAACTGCCCATAATTTCGGAGACAAGCAAACGCGTAGAGCACACACAGCGCCTCTGATCTATAAGCACCGGCAGATGTTCTTTGCTGTTTATCGCTGCGTGGTACAATGTAAAAGCTTACAGCTCTGGAAGTTGAATGGGTCTCTCAAATTCAAAAGCGCAAGGTCGGAAACTGGCAGTCATCACATCGCACTTTCTCCAACGGCTCGGCGCGTCTTTCGAAGTCGTCTGCCGGAGAAAGTCATTATAATATCCACACCCGCTTGTACTAAGAAGTCGCGAAAGAGTTACGTCTACCTTAGGATGTGGGGAAAAAAAATGACGAAAAACGACAAGAAAAAGCCAGCGAGTTACAAAGTGTGTTGCGTGCTCAGGTCGTGTGAGATACACACATCCTTTCCTCGAAAGCAAGCAAAACTCGCACGCCTGAGGCATCCATTCACGTTTTCCGCTGTGTTAAGCCTGAAATAGAGCGAGGTGAAAGCGCTGAAGGTAAAGAAAAATGAGGCATACGAGAAAGGTTTTTGCCGTATGCGCGTCTCCGGTTTCGAAGGTCGTCGCAACCATTATTATACTGGCCTCCCTTTAGCGGCCCGCCTCTTTCCTCAAAACTCGTCTCCTAGCTCCGCTTCAATGTAACTGCGACTCACACCTTTGGAAGCCGAAAAACGTGGGACCGCACCCTCACGTCACGTGGTGAAGGAGTCATGGAACTGGCAGGAATGGAACGATGTTTCCGTTCGAGGATTATCGCAGTTGGGACGCTTCAGTGCAACGCATAATGTAACGCGTTAACGGTGACTGAGTTATACATACGGGACCGAAATATCCATGGTAGCACACTTGAAAGGTAGCTCGTAAGGAGCGCGTAACGATCGATGATATATAATTGTAACGTTAAGACACCAGAAGGTAGGAGTGTGGATGGAGATTTCAAAAAAATAGTAAATTCTGGGGTTTTACGTGCCAAAACATAGATCTGATTATGAGGAACGCCGTATAGTAGGAAGCTCCGTGTTAATTTTGGCCACCTGGGATTTTTTTAACGTGTACGTAAATCTCAGTACAAGAGCGCTTTTGTATATTTCACCCAGTAGCGCGCTCCCAGGATCTCTGCCAGGGGGGGGGGGGGGGGGGGGGGGGAGTTGACAGTTTTCCTTAGTTTGCCGATACCATCTAAACAGCACTAATTTCAATTTCTTCACACGAAATTGTCAAAAAATGCGCTTTGTGCGCAAGTTTGCGAGTGTGCAGACGATTTCGCGTCTTACATCTTGGTTGCAGTACTCAAAGGCGCAAGGAAAGAAAGGGGGGTTAAACAAAAGGGGGGGGGGGGGGTTAATTCGGCCTCAAGGGGGGGGGGGGGGGTTACAACCCCCGAATATGTGTCGTAAAGTAATTAACTAAGAAGTTAATTAGTGAATTTGTTAATTAGTTCAATATGTGTTTCGATTTCTCGTGCTACTAATGTCCGCCTCTTAATTCGAATAACCCAGCTGAACGATAAGAATTATGCTACCTGCCACAGGCGATTTTTAAAAATTCCGTAAAACTTATACAAATGAACGCCCTGTACATGCTGCGTACATTACCGGGAATATGCACGCCCGATGCACTCTACCTTATAAATAGTTACAAAACAACAGTTTATACGGAAGCTTCACTTAAGCATCACAACGATGTCCAGCGAAACGGACTGAAGTGATGACGCGGTATTTAACATATACAAATGTTGTACCCCACAGCGGTACATGCATGCATGCCATTCAATTAAGACAAACACTGAAATTAGGTACGTTAGGAATTATTTCAACACAAGAGGTGGGCCGAGACGTTTATCAGTAACAACAGCACAAGTGACCATGACTTGGAAATCCGCACATTCTATAATACTTATAGGTAAAACAAACAACAGTTTTCTCTGTTGGCACTCGGTCGGTGAGAATCACAGGTTTCGGATCATTCAGCAGAAAAACAAGCAACAAAATACAAAACACACACGCACATGTTATCAAATACCACTGCCTATATAGCAATAGAGAAATAGTGCCCCAGCGACACACATGATGCCACCTCGATTTTTTTTTTATTTATATGGTTGCTTTATTCGTTTGTTTGTTTGTTTGCCCAAAGTGTGCCCGACACAATATATTGACAGGCATATGTTAGAACCATTGCCTGTGAGAAACACATTCTTCGGCACGCAACTTAGAACGCGACAAATCCAAAGCGACGAAGCAAAACACCACAGCACTTTTGCAATGCCCAATGATCCACTTTTCTGAAGACAGACTTGTTCGTTGTTGACTCTATAAAAAGAGATGACATGAACTTTACACACCCCTAACCGCGTCCGGGAGAGTGTTCATCTGGCCAGAAAACAACCGCTCGCTATACTCAACAGCAGTGAGTAAAAGTCGGGAGCAAGGCGCGTTTTCCGCCTTCAAAAATCGCAAATGCCGGCGGACGCGCTACGGCCCTACACACGAATGCATCAGCGACGTCGTAGTCGCGGAAAGGACAAGGTAAGAAAAGTGTCGGCTTTCACGCCTCTTACGGCAACCTCAAGAACTGTTTGGCGGAATGTCTATACGCTGGGAAACGCTCTCAAACAGGCCATGGGCAACTGCGTTTAGGTGACAGTACCTTGGAACACCATGCACATTCATGTATATATATATATATATATATATATATATATATATATATATATAGTTGAAATTGCGATGATAACCTTCTCGCATAAAACAGCAGCTTCACTTATGCGCTTCATGATGGAACGCACCGCGACTGATTTCGCTCCCTCTGAGGTGATCGCTGGTACTTAATTGACGGTGTTCAGGCCCTGACAGTTCTATGGGACTTCAGGGACCGCGGAAGAAAAACGATGCGTTTACGAATACACTGCAGAGCGATCAGCGTTTGAAAAGAACATACATCATGGGAAGGTAGCAAACGTCACCGTACTTGCTACTCAAGTTTACTTGAAATTCTTGCGATAACGTTTCGTACGAAAATTGCAGAATGCAAATGAGTTCACGTAATCGGAAACAAATTCATCTCTTCGCGTGTGCCTCTTAACCTATTTTTGGTATCCGAAGGCCACAGTACTATTGATGTTTTGGTATTTTACTGAATTTGTGAGGCATTGTTACAGGTACTTTCACAGCCGTGAATTCGACTGAAAAGCGCGAGGTTGTGTATGTAACAGGATATAAATTAAAGAAATGTAGGAATAGCAAGCACCTGGAAGGGCCGCGCTCGGTATCACAGAGCAAGTAAAATTCGGCACTTAAGACTGCTGATGTGTGGGAATGCGAAATCATTATAGTCCCTTTGATGGAATGGTTTTTTTCTCGCACGTTCCTTGACCGCGCAAGTTCTCGCCTGCGTTCTAACTGCGCCTCGGCCGGTAAGGCCAAATCAAAACGCGTCAAGCGTCTCAACGCGCTGGCTTGCCCGCGAGGAGTTCATAACTCGAAGGACCACTCAGCGCTGTTCAATTGACTGATTAATGCCTTTTATTGCGATAGCAATTATATGGACACTCTAAGCGGATTTCTGCCGTCGCCGTGAGGTTCCGTATAGAGTCCAACGGCGATGAAATCATCGCCGCGCGCCGTATGCTGTTTGTGCGAGTGAAAGCGCGCGTCCCTCGCGCGCTTTTACGGGGAGAGAACGCACGGCGGAGAGCAAACGCGACTTCTTCCGTCGCACGAAAGGCCGTAGGGGACGGGAGGGAGGGAGGCGGCGTTTAGCTTCGGCATCAAATGCGTATTTATATTAAAGCGTTGCGAGGCGAGAAGGTGGTAAAGACTTCCGACTCTGCTCGACAAGTGTCCCGTTCTGGGGCGGTATTCTGCAAGAGTCTACTTAGTGCACTGTCCATTTCGGCTGTCGCTGATTGGCTGCTGCTTCACGTGCAGGAATGAGACTGGCTGGCACCTTCCTGCACGTCAAGCAGCAGCCAATGGTGACAGCCGAAGTGGACAGTCTACTAGGTGCATGGACTCTTACAGAATAGCCCCCCTGATCTCGACGAAAACCTCCGAGCCGCCCCCAGAGCCACCGGCAACATTCACCAACGCCGCGCGCGTTCGGTGCGAACGCGGGCAAAACGCCGACGGCGTCGAGAACAGTTCTGCGCGTTGCTGGTGCTCTGCATGTCCAAGTTTATACAGCTGATAAAACTACTATCCTACTCCTTATAGCTGTCTACTAATTTGCTATCGCAATTCATGCTTCGCCTTTCGGGTGAAACTGCGCCATTTTTTTAATTTTTATTATATACACTCATGACGTGGTGCCACCTCCTGGCCATTGGCTGCGCCGTCACGTGTGCAATGACGCACGCACTATAGGCACGTACACGTTCACGTTTAGTCAACAAGAACTGTGGAGCTGCCGTGGCGTCGGGGAAGCGTACTCGTCTCGCACCCTGGAAACCCGGGTTGTATTCCCAACCAGACCGAAATTTACCAAATTTTCTTTTCAATTTATGTTCTTTAAGGGAACCTCCGGGAAAATTGGACGTCAATCCGAGCATTTTGTGACCTGTTCTTACTCTTTGCATCGTTGGCCATTTTTGGCATACCATCTTTCGGTCACGCCGACTACGCCGACGGATTTTCGCGTAATGCGGCGTATAATACTTTTGCATTAAAACTCGCGCTCACAAAACTGATAATAATTACGAGGCCGCGACATGGACACCAGCGAAGCAGATACATACAGCGGCATTAAACGCTGTCCTGCGTCTCGTGGCGTAATTACAGAGCCGAGAGCAGAGTATATATATATATATATATATATATATATATATATATATATATATAATGTTTGCTACATTAAAAACGTATGGAGACTTTTATGGAAGGATCCGGCTACATCCGAGGAGAAATATGTCAGAAAAAAAAAAAGCGGCCGTGGAAAAGAAAAGAAACAAATCATTTGAGTGCAGTTCGCGCACTATTCGTCGCAGCTAAGGAGATGAGCGATGCACCAACAGGTATTAGAGTGCTCGCGCGGCAATTATAATAAGGCCGACGAAAAATGAGGCGAGTATTCGCGGCGAACCCCTCCGTTGGGAAATGTGCAATTAAGAGAAAGGCGGGGGAAGAGATGCCGACAGCGGTTGTTGCGACATAATATACCCGCCCACATAAATATGCAGAAGCCGGAAGATGGGTCAGAATAGCGACAGCGGACATCTTGCATTAAGTATGTACCCAACCGTTGCCACGTGACGCGGACAGAGTTACACAATGTGCACGCGGTGGCGTTTGTTTCGAACGGCCAAGATACGAGAAAAGGAAGAAAGAAGGGCTTGTCACAGAAAACGGAGCTTCGTTTGCGTGGGCGAGGTTTCATCAATAAAGGATGCGCTAGCTGTCCAAATAGGCGCTGCGGCTGTCACGTGACGTGGACGAAATTAGACTGCGGCTTGTATACTGTGTGCGGCGGTAAAAAAGAGAACCAGAAAAGCAGGAAGAAAACATAAAAAAAGCGTATGCTGCAAACGGAGCTGTAATAACGCAGTGCGCTCCTGAGGTGGTTGCATTACCACGCGCGAGCTTTCATTAAGGAATAATGGGTCAGCCTCCGAAACGAGATAAACGTACAAAGTTTCGAGCGGAGGATAACGGTCTGCCAACCGCTCAGTTCGGCCCGCCTCGTCATCAACGGGCGTTGCACCTAACGCAAAGACGTATACAGTATATACAGCACAAAACAACGCAGCCCCAGATCGAGCATCCACGTGCCCAGAGCTTCTGCGCACATAGCTGCGTAAAGAGGAAGCAAGAAAATAAAAATAAATAAATAGACAGAAACAACAGAAATAGCCAGTATGAGGTAAATATGTGGACGAAGAGAAGATGGAACCATGCACATCGCCACATCATGACAAACCCCACGCCGGAGCGCAGGCTAGAGGGCACCACCCGCAGCTTCCCGTGCTCTGTCATCATCCAACACCACCAGCGCCACCGCCGTTAGCGAAGTGTACGATACATTTCCGGCCTGCGTCATGCCCCGTCGGCAATGAGCGCGCTCGTGTTCCCGCCTTCGGGCCATCTCTCTCTCTCTCACACTAGCACACGGACCTCCATAGGGGAGGAGGAGGGTGGCGTTCGCCCATTGGAAGCCGCAGCGCGCGAACGAATAAAGACAGATAGGTGCGCGGTGGGTGGGCACGGAAGCGGTCACAGGGAGGGGACGGGGGGCAGCGGGGTCCAGAGGCGAACGGACCAAACAACGACGTATAGGAAACTTTGTATATCGGCTACGTTGAAGAGAGAGAGAGAGAGAGAGAGAGAGAGAAAGAAACGTTATACCAAATGGCCCCGAAATGAATAGGTGTGTGCCGGGTAATCAACGATCAATTCCAGTCGGCCATAGTTTTGGTTGCTGTTTCGCGGCGTGCGTATAGTGAGAAATTTCAAAGGAGATCTCGCCTTACATTTGAAATGGTGCAAACACAGGCACAGTCGCGTTTGTTCGGGTGTCTTAAACCTACTCCGCTTCAGGCAGAATGAATGGCGGATTCTAGTATAGATATAACACGTTTTGACGGACCGAAAGCCGTTTGCGCCGGCTTCGGCCGCCTCCAAGGCACGACGACGCTTCATAACGAGTATCCGCACTCGACGCCGTCACATGCGATATGTACATTTTAATCTTCCGTCTAAGCCGGCGTGCACGTAAGAAGGTCAGATATTTACGATTGGTACATGCTAGTTGACAGTACCTTGTCAAATAAGTACGCATACTCTCGACTAATGCAATGGAAGCGAAGTTACGGCATCGTTTATGACAAAGCTCTTCAAGTGCAACAGCTGCGAGTCTCAGCTTCAAACGTGAATCCGTCTTTTGGTAAGTGTATATTCAGAAGCGAGCCGACATGACTGTCCTTTAAGAGCAAAAATAAACGAGTCATACGAGTACAATGCATGGACGTCATCCTCTGGCGGCGCCGCACGACGATCTACAATTTAGTTCCCTAACCTGACCGCAGGTGATGTTACAGCCGAAAACTGGCAGCCTTCGTACTTGTCTACGTATGAAGGCTCTCTAAAACCATGGGCAGTGAGCACACCACATTTTCAAACTGAACATTAACGGCGTTCCTCAAATCACACAGTAAACGAGCACTGCTTTGCGTATGGGCGGGACACTCACGAAGTCGACAACGATGATAATCCCAGACAGTTGCACAACGACTTCAGTTGCTTGCTGCCTTCTGTTTTATGAAATTACCCTAAAACAAGGAAGGCGAAGTGGTCGTGCAGTAATTCCTTCAGTGGCATACCATATACGACGCAGAATCTTAGAAAGACCTGCACTGCCCTGCATCCACAGACGTCTGTCTACACGTGATCGAGCCAGATGGCAAATTTCCTTAGCCCAGGAAGGTTATACACGGAGCAAAGCGTCATTGTTACGCAGGATTCGGCTGGGCGTTGCTTTCACCCACCGCTACGCACAACTCAACGGCCAGTCGAGCAGCCGTGATTGCGAACACTGTCTGAAACGCTTGAACAGGTAATATATGTCATTGCCCAGCGTATGTGCTGGAGCGACGGTCGTTGCATAATTCCCTAGCCACCGTTAGCAGGCAACCACTGTCGGAGGACGCTACTCCCTCGGCCCATGGCCTGATACTGCAACTGCAATGCGGACAACGAAAGCGGTGTTGAAGTTCCTGCTTGACACGAAACTAGAGAAACACGAAAATCAGTAATGTACATAAGAAGTGGTGACACTTCTCCTTTCATCATCATACATCCTAGTATACTTTCACTCCCCTTCTCTCTTCCCCAGTGCAGTGTAGCAGACTATAGAGCGCACCAGCTCAAGTCGACATCTCTGTCTTTCCTCTGAATAACATCTCTCTCTTATGCTGAAATATTTACGAAATCACGAATAAACGTGCATGCTTTTCGCAACTCAGACAACATTTCGTCGGTGACGACTGTTTGTTCTGCAGCCATAGCTATACACTGCCCATTCTTTGACACTCAACGACGTACTCTACTAGCTAAACTCAACTTGTCAGATAATAGAGCGCTCTTGGAAGAAAAGGTCCTTGGGCCATGGCCTATGCATTCTTGCATGCAAAAGGCCACAAAAGCCCTTCTGCACTTCGTGAGGAATACTGGGTTGTACGAACGCTTGTGACAGCGGACTGTGACAGCGGAATGTGACTGACACTGCGAATGACGGAATCTATTATGCTGCTTTGCCCTCCTTTCCCCCTTTCCCGCTACCCAAGTGATAGGGTAGCCAATCGGGCACGTCCTTGGTTAACGTCTCTGCCTTTCCCTCCTCGTCTCTCCCTCTCTCTTGTCTGCTAGAAGTGGTGCAGTATACGTCGTGCAGGACATTGAACGTAACCACGACCAGATGCGGGCTGGAGATACAATACAATCCGTGCAAACATACGGACATGAACCTTAGCTGCTAAATCCGCAACACGCAAGACGAGAGCGCTAGCGCATCTCCACGAAATCTGCATGCTATATGGTCCGGTAAAAGCTGGCAGGGTAAATTCTGCACATGTTTCGGTGCAATTACCTTACTTTGCGCTCGCTAAAGCCCACCTCTGTGTTTCGCCGCGCTTACACAAATATACGAATTAAAGATAAATTCGGTTGCAAAACATCTGCACCGTCCCCCCCCCCCCCCCCCCCCCCCTCTTCCTGACGTTCGTAACAATAAACCACCAGATTACGAACATGATTCACGCAACATTACACACAGGGTTCCTGAAGCTATACTCATACAGGATGTTTCAGCGAACACATTAAAAAAAGTTTTGAAGGTTGGCTGTGGCAGATAGGACAATTCTAGTTCATGAGGTGGTCTACTCGAAGAGGCGGAACATTACTTGCACAAAAAATTGAAATGCATAATTCGACGAATTAAGAAAAATTCACTCATTAAGTTTTTAACTAATCACCTGATGGCCCATATTGCAATTTAGAAATTCTAGCCGTGGAGTTCGCAAGGCGATCCCACTTGGAACGAATTCTCAGGATGACACCAGTTTCGAGATATTCATTCCCGAACTTTGCGGAGAAATACATTGGCGTTCCCGTTACTTTCTTACAAAACGTCGTTTTATGCATTGAAGCACAAAAATGAACGTAGATGGTGTTAACGTAGCTGGTCATGCCGAGATATGAGCAGCTACGTTAACTAGTTTTTCTATTTTTTTTCTGTTGTCATATGACATGGGACCGCGTGCCAAATAATAATATATATTTTGTTCTTTGTATCATTAAACCCGTACTAGCCTCCACGGCTATAGCTTCAATCAACAGACAAAAAAAATCTGATAGCTGTGATGTGACTGTCCGTAAACTGCGTGCACAAATGCGCCCAATTAAGGTGCCAACGCAAACAGGAACTATACAAACGCACGTTACGAACCAAACCAGCCAAACTCGTAAAACACCGAATGAGATTGTGAGACCCATGCAGCGAACCTGTGCGAACGTACGTAGGAGAGACGGTGGGTGGGCCGGCGTTCACCCAACTGTTTGCGCGGTGTCGGAGAGGGAAAACAACACACAAAGAACTGTACGCACCCGTCCTGCAGGCGAGCGAGCGCCCCCTCGCCAGCACCACGACGGCCGGCTGCTTTCGGGGCCGAGTTGATATGGCTGCATGTAGGCACTGTTCTAATAGCACGCCGTGCTTTCGCTTTCTCTCCCGCATATCCCCGGGTGCATCTCATCTCCCGGGCGGGTCAGCTAGGTTCACTCGCGAAGGGTGAATGGTGCGCACGCTGGGGAAAAGGGGGGAGGGTCACCCTATACCGCGCTGCGGGCGTTCCCAGGTGGTGGTGCGTTTAATTAACGAGCGCGCCCTTCCTGGACCCGTCGATCGAGGTGAGCTGCTGCCCCCCGTCTTATTTCCGCACTCTAGCCCGTGTCGCTGTGCGTGAGCGCGTCTTCGGCTTTCGCGTTTCCTTCGCATACATGTGGCACACGTTTAGGCGTGGGGCAGGGTACAGGCACACTGTGTTCGGTGACGGCCGTATACATACACGGCGTAAGATTTACACGGGGTGTTTTAAAGGACGTTGTAAATTTGTTCAGTGTAGCGACGACGAGATAATTAGGCGATTTCCTCGGGAATTCTTTTACCACAGCGCTATATATGTAGAGAGAAATATAAGAAAGGAAAGGCAGGGATGTTAAGCAGACGCACGTCCAGTTTGCTGCCCTGCACTGGGGGAAGGGGATATAAGGATGAAGAGAAAGAGGAGATAGAGAGCAGCGGTATAGATATCTATAGTGAATGAAGGTAGCAATTAGAGAAGTAAATATGAAATCATACAATAGCGATTAACTTTTCAACCGAACGAGTTAGACGATCGATCCTAATTGTGAGAGTTGAATGAAGCCTGTTGCATGGTGCGCGAGCGAGATACATCTCTCGCGTTCGAAGAGTTCCTAACCTCCACCGGACTTGCGAATAGTTGAAGCTTCGACTTTCTGCAAAATAACAAATTACGCCCAATTTCACATTAAAATTTAAACCTGAACTAAAATGCCGAAGAACACAACTGCGACGCCCACGCGTAGAAGACACGTCTATGAGTGGCGCGTATGGCGGGGAGCAAGTCTCTGCTTGAACCACAATTCGCGCTTGCTTGCTCTCTTTCCTGAAAGGAGGAAATAAATAAATCCAGCGCTCTCTGCGTGTGTTTGCCACTCGCTCGTCGCGTCCTTTGCGCTGTATCCTTCAAAACCCATTGCCTAACCAACTAGCTCGAATTCACTCTTCAGTATATAAAGTCAGACTTCGCTCCGTCTCACATCACCTTGAGGGCACAGTATTTTAGCGAAGTTTTCTCGGTGTTATTGAGATTAGCTGTCTGTTATGGCTGCGCATAGGCCTAACAGAAGACGCGCCACCATTGGCACGATAATGTTTTTATATATCTCCCTATACCAAATGGGCCACATCATTTACAGTTGCCCATACTCTGACGATACGGAACGCTTTGCAAAAACCTACTCGGGGGTTGTGTCCGCTGTGCACGTGCATACAGTTGAAACATTATCTGTACTGCCCCGACAGTCCTTACAGGAGGCGGGCACAGTATCGGCCCAGGCAGATGAGGGAACTGTTCCACTGTAGAATGCATATAGGGAGCGTATATACGGACGGGTATAAGCGGTTTATGGCACGACGGTCGGTTCCCGTTCTGCAAGCAGGACACACAGCGATTCGCGTGCCGCGGCAAAGAACAAAGCGGCGGCCCGCCGGCTAGGAGCACCACAATCACGTGACTCATACGCGTCACGTAAGGGGCCGAGAAAAACGTCTGCGGTCACGCACCCAGGGCGCCGTAATGGAAGGGAATTGGCTTCCACCGCTCAGGTATAGTACACGCGTGGGACCACATAAGCGTGTGTGGTTCACACGTGCCATGCTCTCCTTCTCTATGCAACTCTGTATACCGTGCAGCGCGAATAGGCTGCTGTATGTCTTCGAGCTGCGACCACGTACTACGTCCGCACTTCGATATCAACGGTGTAAACACGTATGGTCACGTCTTTTAACGCCACTCGGCGTCTGAAAGTCCCATTTGGGATCGATACTAGTGTCGTCCTCAAAGTACGCACCCACCTGTACACGAATGGGTGTTTGCCGACATGAACTATATCCTTCTTGCACAAACTGAAATTGATGCGTTCGCCGCACTGCAATCCGTCGTACGACTTAAATCATTATTCATGCGTCTGCACGCGCTATGCGACCCTCATAGGCTAGTCTAATACCTGCCTTACATTTACGTGGCGGCTGCTTTGAGCTGCACACTCTACTTGGACCTATAGGAGCAGCCCTGGAAGTGCGCCTTTTGGCGAAACGAAAGCGCTCGTATAGTATTCGTCAGAGACAGCAGCCTTGGCCGGACACTTTAGTTATACTTGTTACTGTGTGTACCTGTGTATCTATGTTGTGTGCGCGCGTAATGCGTATGAGCGGGTTATATCATTTGTAACCCTTGTCGCCTGGAGTACCGCATGCTAGGTATAGGCGTTTGGCCAGGCGAACATCTCCAGCATTCATTAAAGAATGTTTATCTCTGTCAAAATCAACGTAACACGTAGATAGTCCTGTATCATAATTAGTGCGACAGCAGAGAATCTAAGCTTTCGCATCACAATCCGGCCACCTAGAGCTATATGGCCCCGTTCTTACACCCTATACTTCCCATTCACTTACCGCGGAGAACTGATCATTCAGAGCGCAAGTATATAAAAAAAAGAAGAAAAAAAATGCAATAAAGACGTTTTCAAACAAATTGACGAAACGACGATTCCTAAGGGCTGTTATTGGTTGAATGCAGGCCGTAGCTCACCGTATGTGTTCACTATCATGATTAGCCGTGGGAGCTGCATACGTAGTGCACGAACTGCTTCGTAGGTATGTGCCCAGAAAGCACAAACAAACAACTACGTAACTGACGATATGAAGACGGCATCGAAGTCAAAAACGATGCACGTTGCTTTGCTGGTCCGAACAAGATGGCGGCTGAGCAGCCTGCCTCGATCTTGCACGCAAGAAAGCGTATAGTTAGGTGTTCTTATGAGCCTATAGGAGGCCACGTCATGTTTTGCTTAGCTTCGTACACGCAAAATGTTCAAATATAAAGCCAATATTCCTGCTTTGTTTATTTCTTCTTTCTTGCCGGCGCGAAGTGGCGTCATTTCGTAGAGACACTTTCCAAATGGGTTCCAATACTTATGATCGAAGCTGTATTTCTAGCCGTCAAGAGTTCACAGGATTCAGTGTTGGCCCGAATTGGAGCACACCCATATCAGTTCCAAACGCGACGGCCTCTATCTATAATGTGGAAGCATCTATAGGTGCCAAGTATACAGAAAACGGGGACTACTTTGTCGAAATTAGATAATGGGCAAAGGAAACAACAGTGCGAAGAATCACACTCCATGGGCAAGCCTGGACCCAGATACATGTGACTGCTGAAGTCAATTGAGAGCACGTAATCGTATTATGTTTCGCGCGAAAACATCACGCACAAATTTCGAGCAGCACTGCATTCTAGCGGCTACAAACATTGCAATACAGCGCGTCAACCTGCGTGTAATCGTGGCATACGGCGTGCAAAACGCCTCAGTCTGTATCTGCTTTGTTATGCCGGAAACGGCAACAGCAATAACAGTTTTTTTTCCCACGGCTTTATATAGCTCGGCAGAAAAGCCCATTTTCGCGAGAGAAGAACAGCACAAGGGCAGACAAATACGAATGTCAACTTTTTACTTATCTTAGTCCGCTTATTTTTTCTTTAGCTGTAAACACAACCTCTAAATAATACGAACTAGGTCAAGGCCAAGTTGTTTGCTTTGCAGTTTTTATGCGTCTGCCTTCTGCACTCAACGAAACACTCGAGCAGCTCATAAAACAAAAAAGCGTGTCTGAAGCTACGCGGAACCACATTCTCGCGTATAATCTCGTTCTTCTTTCTCACTAGCTCAGCGGACCTCCTCTCCCTTCACGATGCACGCAATTCGTGACACGAAGTGCGCGTCCGTCTGCACTCCGTCTCAACAAATCAATGCAGTGCAGCCAGGGTTACCGGGCCCGTGTCCAATATCGGCAAAGAGAATCAGCTGCACGTTCCAGAAAAAGGGAGGAGCAGACATCGCCCATTGTGCTCCTTTGAGCCTCCCGTGAAGCTTCCATTCGCGAGGCGTCGCACGAAGGGCGATTAACGGCAGACAGTGGAGGAAACACTTCTTCTGGTTCTCTGTTCCAGCTTAGTTTACGCGACCCTACAGCTTTCGTTGCGATGCGCGGATTTAGTGAGACGAAGTGCAACGACGACCTAACCCCCCCCCCCCCCCCCCTTTTTTTTTTTTTTCGCACGCGCACGCACAAATCGCTCTGCGGAAATGGGTAGCCCGGCGTAGTTGATGCATTACATGTGTGAGATGACATATGCGGCACGAAATGCCGCAAGAGTATAATCGCGGACTTGGCGGCGGCATGGAGTTTGGGAAGCGTGTGTGCGCGTGCGTGTGGGAGTGGAGGGAGAGGGGGAGGGACCATTACGCCGTCGTTGAGAGCGTGAGACGATTCATGCCCACGTCCTTTGTTAGGCGTGACGAGCTCCTCATCAGAAAGACGGAACGGGCATCTGGCTGACAAAATTGCACCGAAAATAGCCCGGATGAATCCCGCGCGCTCGTGCATGTACCGGACTCTTAAGATCGCTTAATGTAATCGTCACCTGAAGTCTAGTATCAGCTAAAGCACATTTTTTACAACAGCATTTTGTAGTGCATTAGCATAGCACTTTACAAGCAGCCGTAATTTGGAGTGACACTTGGCGTTCTCCTTGTCTCACGCAGCCCGTTCCTTTCACGCCCCCCAACCTCCGCCCTCCGTATTGCAGAATTACAATAGAGTACATTTATGTTCCCAACAACCTGTGAATGTACCGGGACAAGGTAGTGCGCGTCTAGATGTGATATGATTGTTTAATAGCACATTTAATAGCGTTTGAAAGCATTCGTGACTGCACTTCTTTTTTGTACTTGTGTATTTTTACGGTTGTGTTGTACCTCGCTGTCGTCTGCTGTATTCCGCTCAGTGTGAGTTCGTATAAAAGTGCTGCAGCCTACTAAGGTAAACTATTGTCTTTAGCCACATTCCCCGAGACAGCTGTGAGCACTATATCTGCACTGTGCGTCTCAAAATCCTTTAAAAAAAATATGGCACATGTTGCAGCCTGGCGCTGCCATAGCGATTGTTGCGTTGGATGTGGCATTTCTTCAACGAAATGCTGAAGTTCGGACGGCTTAATCGCTGTCGTGCGTACCCGTGTAAGAACCTCCTGCCATTCGCCATTTACGTGCATAAGTTGGCAAGCCAAATGTTTTCAAACCAAAAACAGGAGACCTAGCAAAACATATTATGTAAGAAGGGTAATATACGAAATCATAGGATTGTTCCAGTGGCGTATAGGCTAAAGAAACCATACCTCAGCTCCAAACTTTATAACGCCTCCTCCAACCTTCTCCTCCCCACGGACGACACGAAACGGACACGCAAGAAACGGAATGCTACCTCATAAATCCTGTATATCTATATCGCACTTTGAGAAAATCGAAATAAATCATCCCGTTACCCTCGAAGACGCTGAGCAAGGTTTCCATCTTTCCTCGTAGGGGGTTTAAGTCAGCTATAGCCACAAGGATATCCGCTACTGTATTACGTTCGGGGACGAGGAACCGGTGGCTCCAGAAATGGGCCGACATCCCCAGCACTACAAGATCCGGCCGCAATCGATATCGCGGCGAACGCGTATACTAGTATATCAACGCGGATGACGAAATCAACCGAGCCACCAACAGCGAGGAAAAGACCACACAAGTCGACAACGCTCTTATACGGTGGACTCGCACGGATGATGCGCTCGGACAACGCGATAAGAGAAAATAATTCCGGACACGCGTGCCAAGCTGCGGTAACTGTATACAACTGCGACCAGTCCAATCAGAAGTTCATCCAAGTAGCACCTCGACGCGTGGCCTTGTTCAAAGGTCTTTCTGGGTGTTTGTTTCGTGGAACTATACGTCTTCTTTTCGTTTTTGCTTGTTTATTTCTACATTATAATCGACATATTTTACTGGAAGCTGGTTCTGTTTCTCTTTTTCTTTTTCTTATTCTTGTTTTTTTTAAATGAAATATTTCATTCGATATAAACATTCGATCATATTGTCGCGAAGAACGTATGCCGCGCCCGACCTTGAGAAATCCCGAAACGGGTTTGAGCGAGTGTGTGCACGTGTAAAGCGCGGTCGCTCCGCGCGCGGCTGTACTGGGGGGGAAAGGTCATGCCAGTTCACGGTCTATTGTTGCGACCATGTCTGCGTGGTCCCCAAAACTCTGTCCCCTATTGGAGCACGACGGCTTGCCTGATTGACGAATAGAGGCTTGCGTCTCCCACGGGTCCGCGGGCCCCGTGGATGCTGTGGAACCACATTTAAGGAAGGGGTTTTGGGTCATTTTGGAGAGAGCAAGGACACAGCAGCCCACGGCGCCACTTCACCACGGGAGACCAGGCCGGTCAGGCAGGCCGTCGACGATCGGTATGACATCGTTGTATTTATAAGATATGTGTGTACAGTTGTAAGGAACCAAGTTAATGCCAATCTAAATAAATCTAGTCTCTTCAAATGTTACTTCTTGTTGTCGTCGTACCTGCCGATCTGCACCTGCCGCTGCCAGAGCTCATCCCCCTTCATCGTCGTCTCCCTGGTGAGCTGATGCGTCCGAAAACTAACTGCTGCGTCACTTCGCTACAAAGTGGTGGAGGTTGCTGGGTAGCGAAGTCCACGCTCTAACATCATGGGCCGTGGTAACAAACCTCAGGAACCTACCTCTGATAGCTCTACTATGACCGAAGCCCCCACTTTTATCACTACCATGTCCGCCCCTCAAGTTAACCCTTTCGTCAGACCGCCAGTCTTTAGAGGCACGCCAGAAGAATCAATCGCCGAGTGGCTGCTTTGCTACGAACATGTAGCCTCACTGAACAACTGGGATCAAGTGACAAAAGTTAAGTTTTTGTATCTGGCATTGGACGGGGACGCAAAAAAGTGGCACACAACTCAAATTTTAACGGGTGCCCCTAATTCATGGGAAGAGTGGGCGACTCTTCTAAAAACGTCGTTTACTAGTCGTTACTCAGTTGAAATCGCCTATTTGCGACTGCAAAACCGGACTCAGCTGCCATCAGAGTCCCCTGAGCAATATTATTACGACGTTGTGCAGCTGTGCGCCAGAGTTAACCCTTCCATGACGGAAGACGATCGGTTGCGGCACCTAATGCGCGGCTTGCGTCCGGACGTGCAAGAGAAAATAATCATCGCGAACCCGGACAGCTGCTCTGCCTTCCTCCAAATTCTGCAGCGTATTAATCTGGCTGCTTTGATGACCCGTGCGTCCCAGCCACAATCGATCGGCACTCATTTCTCTGCCGGCCCGCAGTCATGGATCCCATATGGCTCGACACCTCCCGTCGGAGTGACACACTCTGTACCAGCAATGCAGCCGCCTCCGACCTGTTTCGCTACTTGCGCGGCGGCGGAGCGTCATTGCCTGCGAGAGGCCACAGACCACGACAGGGACCTAAAAGCGATCGCGGATTCCATAGCCTCATTATCGAACCGCTTAAAGGCTATGGAAGAAGACGTAAAACATCCTCCAGCGCACAGGCCACCTCGACTTCGGGCGCACATGGGGGAAAGTTCGCCGCCGCTATTTCTGGCCGAAGATGTTCTCGCATGTCAGGCAGTACGTTCAATCCTGCTCTGACTGCCAGACCCAAAAGCTCGCACCCAGAAAGCCGGCCAGTGTCGACCCCTTTGTGGCCCCCAAGAATGAAACGATACTCGAGGTCGATAACGGACAAAGCCGAATCGAAGACGCCACAAAAGAATCCCACCGACTCCAGCCTCATCAAAAACTAGTGGGCCAAACCAGGAAGGAACGTCGCGTTGTGAATTTCGCGCGGTTAAAACCTCCCCACGTCCGAAAATGCTCCGATGATGTCGACGCAGACGACGAGTCTGTTGACGAACGTCGTAAGAAAAAGTGTGATCTTCGTCGTGGTGCGCGCAAGTGCCGGCCGAGTGCTGACCAGAGGCTTGCCTCGTGTGATCGTGTGTGTGATCGTGCGTGTGATCGTGTGTGTGAGACAGAGACCAACGACAGAGTGCGCGCAGTAGAAAGCTTGGACGCTGTGACTGAACTTTACTCCGACTGGAGGACATTCACTGCTTACGACACGGACACTGATGTGTATCACAGCGCAAGTTAATGAACTTTAGTGTTACTTTTCTTGTGTTTCGCGATTGTTCGGGTTTTCTCCACTTTTGTTAAAACGCGCTTGTTCATTTTTGTTTTTATTCTTTCCATTTCTCTTACACGAACCCCTCATGTATGTACTTAATTTCTAGAGCCATAATTTTATTTTCAAGTTCGAAGTGCTCTGTAAAAACGAGTGGGACACTCTTTTTCGTAGGGGGAAGGTGTCGCGAAGAACGTATGCCGCGCCCGACCTTGAGAAATCCCGAAACGGGTTTGAGCGAGTGTGTGCACGTGTAAAGCGCGGTCGCTCCGCGCGCGGCTGTACTGGGGGGGAAAGGTCATGCCAGTTCACGGTCTATTGTTGCGACCATGTCTGCGTGGTCCCCAAAACTCTGTCCCCTATTGGAGCACGACGGCTTGCCTGATTGACGAATAGAGGCTTGCGTCTCCCACGGGTCCGCGGGCCCCGTGGATGCTGTGGAACCACATTTAAGGAAGGGGTTTTGGGTCATTTTGGAGAGAGCAAGGACACAGCAGCCCACGGCGCCACTTCACCACGGGAGACCAGGCCGGTCAGGCAGGCCGTCGACGATCGGTATGACATCGTTGTATTTATAAGATATGTGTGTACAGTTGTAAGGAACCAAGTTAATGCCAATCTAAATAAATCTAGTCTCTTCAAATGTTACTTCTTGTTGTCGTCGTACCTGCCGATCTGCACCTGCCGCTGCCAGAGCTCATCCCCCTTCATCGTCGTCTCCCTGGTGAGCTGATGCGTCCGAAAACTAACTGCTGCGTCACTTCGCTACAATATACCCAACCTAGCGGCTCCCCAGTTGGTGGTTATCTTCTTTTCGCGTGTCCAAGGAGGAACGCAGAAATAGATGCCGGCTTCAAGCGCACCCAAATGCGAAGCTTTATACATTTAATCGGGCGCTAGAAGCCGCAGGACCCACTTGCACCAAAACACCCTCTCCATAGCGATTGCAAGGTATTGCAAGACAGCGTATAGTGCATACAGGCGAACACCCAAGTGATAATCAACGCGTCGGCTGCTTCCTTCCTGTAGTCTGGCGATGACTGCGTCACAGCGAGCAGATTACGGGACGCGCCACTGGAAAGAAAGAAAGAAAAGAAAGAAAGAAAAGAAAGAAAGAAAGAAAGAAAGAAAGAAAGAAAGAAAGAAATGCACGCGTGATGAAACACCGAGAAGGCGTCGGCTCGGAGGTGTCCCCGACACTGGACTCGTATGCTTTCCGGGACGGAACGGAGATCTCCGGCGTGTACATAAGCCGCATTCATAGATCTACGAGTGTCGCAACGCGGACGAGATAGGACAGCGAGAAGAGCTGGACGCATGAGAGGAGGAGGAGGAATCGATAACGGCACTGACAGATACGACACCGCTGAGCTGAGTGGGATCCCTCGGAGAGGCATGCGCGAAACTCTGCGTAAGTGCCTGCCCCGAGTGTCCACGGATTACCGATGCGCCTTCTTTGCTTGCTTGGCTGCGCATGTGTGTTGAGCTGTCTGAGAGGATAAACGGCGCTGCAACGCGGATATCCGCGCACACGCGTGAGCAGAAGGAAATAATCACGCGAAATCAGGTACAGTCGGAGGCCTGCTTCTGAATCAATCAATCAATCAATCAATCAAGTAAGTAAGTTTATTTTCACTCTGTAAAAGGTACAGAAAGAAGGACTGTGACAAAAAGCTGTTTGTCAGAACAGCTTGACTAGGTCACAGCACCATAGAAAAATTTCGGAGCGGTATCAGCAGTCAGCACTACCGCAAAATAAATGAAAGAAAAAGTGACACTTAACAGACAGCGAAGTACAATAGGGTACACACTAAGGTATGGAAATGTAAAGTTAATACAGAAAAGTTTAAGCAGTTATTACAATCATCATAAAAAATAAACACAAAACACTTTTTTAGAGAAAATGAATGTCTGAAATGCTATCAAAATACAAATATCTAGAATACATACACTGAAAATACAAGAAAAAAAAACAGTATAAAAATCAACTTGTTACAAACAGTTACAGTCAAGGAGAATAATCAAGAACTGCGGGGAAATAAGAAAGAAAGCGCGAGAAAAAACAAAGGCAACGGGAGAAAAACTAATTCATTGTGTATTTCTATGGTATGGTGTCAGTAGAAACGTTATAAATGGCTCTCCAATTCCAGAGACATCTACCTAACTGCATTGGTCTAGTGCGTTTACTACGTGTCGTGAAAACTGCCGCGTAAACGCCCTCGTAGCCAATCCGGATGTGGCTCCGTGTAAAGAATCTGAGGTCACTGTCGTTGACCTGATCCCGCACTACGGAAGCATCAAATCATCTGTGCCATACAGACAACAAAGCTAAGGTAAGAATCGTGGTTTTAATTTAAATGCATAAATAATAAGGAAAAGGGGATGTGAAAGTGGAAGAACCGCTAAGTTGCAGCCGGTGGGAGTCGACCCCGCATCTTGGGAGCCGAATCGGTGGGAACCGAAGCCACAACTTGTGGGAGCACGAAGCCAAGTACCGGGGCGGCCATCCTCCATCGCACCCACTTTCTCGGGCATTTGTGTTTGTACACCAGACCCATTACTAGGAGTGTTAGACCGCGCCATTCATGACCATGGCAGCGGATGAGGAACGTCCTTTTAGCAGCAGGCGTCACGTGGTACAAGAACATAGCACCGGGCAGCTGGCCAGTAAACACTCGTATGCAACTTGAAGACATCAGCGCTGGCAGAGTAGAGGACCCTGGATATGTCACGAATTTATTACGTAGCGAATTGATTGTGTGTTTTTCGGACAGGCGAAGTTCAAACAGATTTGTGAGCTTTCTTTTCTTCAGTTCACTGAGTTTCATGTATCAGTCTTCTTTCTTTTACGCACAATTGAAGCCCACAGCACAGAAATGTACAATATAAGCAATGCAAAGTTTTTTTTTTTTTTTTTGTTGCTGTTGTTATGCGTAACTGATAACTTGATTGCGCTGTGTTTGCTATAATATTGCATAATCAATGTAATACTTGTGCTTAGTTTGCCTGAATAAGTAGTATACTGATGTTGTAATTAGCCTGCGTGATTTTTATGTTGTCACAGCAGTGTAATAATTGTTGTCGTACTCAAATCTTGCTGGCCGGAATTTATGGCATAAACAAATTGTTACACGTATAACTGCCACGTAAAGGGGGCTCGAACTTCTCGAGCGAAGTGATTTCGCTTTTCTTTCGAGCCTACTTCCATTTCTCGAATAGAAAATTAAAATTCTTTTTCCCAGTTCTTTTTTGTACTTTCCTAGTCTAAATTCCAACTGTAGCCCAGCTTTCCGTACTATATATATGCTCTGTTGGAGAACTACCACAAATGCCCAAAAAATCAGCCGCTATCGTGGACCGTTCACAGGCACTCTCGGGTCCGTTGGTTGTGCATCGCGCGCGCTGCCGGGCATGGTGACGCTTTACGGAGCGACATACACACCCGTGACAAATTACGCCCGTCTCACGACCCCGAGACCGTGATGGAGCTAGCAAGAACAACTTTCGCAGAATGCCTCGTTGTTCCCACGGCGAGGTCTTCTCGGTCTGCCTGTATCCTCGACGAGAGCCCCAGGATGCGATGACATCTCTTGACGAGGACAGATCGCGGGCGGACGCGAGGGGACAATTGGAGGGGCGAGAGCCGCATTAAGAGGGACTAGAAGAATGAGGGAAAGATGCGAGAGGGAGGGGAGACGCGACAGCGGACTACTGCGAGCTTAATTTTGTACAGACTATGCGGCAGCAGCGAAGAATGCATACTTTCTTGTGGCGCGATCATGCGCAGGTTGGGATTGGCACACGGACGCCATTGGTCGAACGTGCTACAGTCGGCCACACAGGTTTATATAGGAGACACTCGATTTCCCATCAAAGCTGCACGTTCGCCGATGCCTGAGCACAGACTGGGAACAGAAAGTTAAGTTCCGTTGTTTTACGTGCGAGAAACAGAAGAAAGGGAAAAGGCAGGGAGGTTAACCAGAGGGATAGAGCCGGTTTGCTACCCTACGCTGGGGAGAGAGGGGAAGGGGGAGGTAAAGTGACAGTAAAGTATTATTACGTGCGAAAAGCACAATCTGCTTATGAGGCACGCCGTAACGGTGCACTGCGGATGAACTTTGACCACATGATGTACACACAAGCATTCTTGCGTTTCTGCCCCATCGAAATGCGGCCCCCATGGACGGGATCGAACCCGCCACCTAGAGCTCAGCTGGGCAACGCCATAGCCACATGGGCTACCACGGCGGATCACGGACTTAAGTGTCTGCACTCAGTTTCGTACATAGCAGACAACGGTATACGAAGGCTAGGCAGACTTTAACATGGCTTGCACTGACGTCACTTCCGCCAATGCTGGGTTAGGTTTCCGCCATACCGGAGCACCCGGAGCACCACCATATGGCACCACGCTGTTAGTCGTATGCGAATGGCACTGTTTTGCAATGTCTATTTGCGCAGTTGTTGGGTGTTGCAACCGCAGTAAAAGCAGCTCGAGGAAGGAGTCGGCAAACACGAACCTTTTTCGGCTTCCGAAGGTTGTGGAATGGCAAGACGAACGAACGAAAGCACTTAGCTCGAAGCGGCGCAGCCTGTGGCTTGCGCGTATCAAGCGTGCTGATCTCAAGGGCGATCTCCCAAACATTCGAGTGTGCGGCGCCCACTTCGTAACAGCTAAGCCTGCGCAATATTACATAATGCGCACTTAACGCTGCACTAGAATCACATTTGTTTGCATTTGTAGGAAGACCGTCCAAGCTTTGTGAAGAAACGAACTCGGACTGGGCGCCAACGCTTTTGCTAGGCTACAAAGCAAATAATGAAGGCACTGCGCGCTACGAGCGTGCTGCAAGGCGATGGTTTAAACGAACGACTCCCGAGGTCGACGCGGTGACCGCTGCACCGGCAAGAGCTCTTGGAGTCGGCGCAACGCCACCCGAAAACCGCTACGACGACGGTGACGAAGACCGCACATACACAGACAGCCCGTTGAAAACTGTTGAAATCAAAACATACATGTAAACAATGCAGAAATATCGATCCAAATAAAGCATGGAAAGTGCGCACATCATTCTCCCAGCCACAAAACAGTCGCGCAAGCTGCATATCCTGTTTGAAAATTTTCAGACCCTAGCACAAAACTCCGCTTTTGCGTGATTGTTAAATGGACAGTATCAGTTCGTTTCTTCTCTGCACCAAGCTCCAATCTTGCGTGTCTCCTGCACGCGCCACTGACTAACCAGGGAATGCATCTGAATGTTATAAACAAAATGCGGCATGGAAAACGGGGGCTGCAGCCTACATCTCCTAGTAGGAGCACCTTTTCTCCTTGCAGCCGCTTCGCCGACAGTGTTTTCACCCAACCGCTTGTGAAGTAGTTGTGGGATTCAAGCGATTTATAAGCCTTCATTTCCTCCAGTGTCGCGAAGCACGGATGCATTGTAAACTAGGCAGTTTACAATGCATCCGTGCGAGACCTCGGGGAAAGCGCTAACGTCCATCGTCGTATCCGCACTCAGTCGCAACGTGTACGGGTCCACATCGTCGCACAGTTTCACTTTTTCTTGATATCGTGCACGCGCCGAACCGATCAGTCCTGCGTAAAATGCCTCGTTAAACGCAGGCCTACTGTAAACGGGTGGCATTTCTCGCGAGGAGCGGTGAAATCCGCTTAGAAAACACAGTGAGACCGCATAAGCGCACGCGATCAGATGCGAAGGCGGCGCGCGCGGTGCTCCGGCATGGCGCGGACGCAGCGGCGCGGGCGAACGTGACGTCACCTGCAAGCCATGTATACGCTCGCACTAATGAAAAAGAAAAAAAAAGAACGTAGTGCATCACATATATTACAGAACGATATGGCTATGCGTTACGTAATTCTATGTAACATTAAGTGTCACAAATTTGTGTAGCAAAATATGACGTAATTATTGTGCAGAAGGTGTCGCAGATGGGAACGTATTCGGCACCCACCGAGCGTAGTGATAAAGTTTGCGCGAGTATACCGGCCAAATCGCACTGCTTCCGCTCGTGACCAAAACGTAGCACGTCGCGCATTGGAAGTACGAAAGCGCACACATAACGGGTGATTTTACGTTGTAATTGTAACATGTCAAGTAGTTACCTCGTTGAAATCATCAACGGTCAAAAACAACCACATTGCAAAACACAGGGAGCGTTACCTGATAACTTAGCGACCTGCACAGTGATCCATTAGGGGGCGTTCACACTTGTATGACTATTCCCGGTCGCGTGACGTAGATTTTCCTGTGGCCGATCTTGTCGGCGACCAGGAAATTTACGTCGCGCGAAGGCTGTTAATCTGGCAGTACAACGGTAAGTTAAAAGAAAATGCAAAATATACCAGTTTTGCGTATGAAAATGTAAGATGCCGGACGTCATAGTTGATCAAAAGGCTTTCTAATTGCGAGAGCAGGGAGGAAGGAGACATAATTGCTATCGCAATAATAAACCGTAGTCGTGGGCTACGGTTGGGTGTCCCTAGCTGCGGCAAGCCTCGAAAAAGCAACACGGCAGCCTTTATTGCCTAAGCAGCTACGTGGCGCCATCTCTTGCCGGTGGCGAGCAAAGCGGGGAGCACGCCTGCGGGAATGGTCGATAGAGGTCGCGTACTGCTAAGGAAGGCTTAAAGCCGGCTTTAGGAAGGCTGTGTGTGCGCAGCCGACTTGTACGTTACGAATTACATGCAATTAATTACTTATAAACAATTATCTTTCTTCGGTAATTTTGTAATTTAACGATTACTTTATTTTCTCGGTAACATTCACTGCAATTCAATCACTTTTTTCGGTAACCCACCACATGTAATCAGTTACATTTTTGACGAAACAAGCTCTGACAGGTGACGCAGCTTTGAGCACATAAATTTGGCGGGAACTACTGAGTGCAAAGGAATGAGAACACGTACATGGGTTGACTCCTTCCCACAATCAGCCTCCCGCAGCTATAGGCCTCAATCACCTGAACATGGCAGGCTCCCAGATTAGCACACTTGTCCCTGAAGTCCGACCTCTTAGCGTTTGTCTTATAATAAAATTATCCCCCTCTCTTCTGGAAGGGCTTATAGGTGACATTCATAGGCGGCAAAAGATGCTGCTCGATCCTTCTTCGCTCAGTGCAGTCTGTGACTTCTCAGGTATGGACATAATTTTTGGCTGTTAAACGCACGTCTCTATACCTGTTTGACGTTACGTGAGTCATATACACCTAATTTTGTGCTTGTAATACACGAACAGCATTTCTAGGCCTGAATGATATGTAGCCTCATAACAGATTTGGGCACCTTTTCAGTGAACGTAACAGTTTTCTGGCATCCGTTACAATTAATCGTTTAAGTCTAATTGGCTGCCGAGTGAACGGCATTAATTGAGCGGAGGTCTACCAGATGTCCGGCAAATAGAAATGGCGCTTTTATTGCTCTATAGCGATGACCATTTCGGACGCTGGTGCCAGGAAATCATCTAATACGATTTTTCAGTTTTTTACTGGCCCTGTCGGGAGCGCCTTCCCCTAACCCCAGCAACAATGAAGCGCTGTTCTTCACAGATAACACAGACCCGAGTATGTGGCATTGAGTAACCACAATGTTTTGAGCAAGGTGTTCCTGCGTTATTACGCAACCCTTCTCTCCAGCACAGTATCGCTGAAGCAGTTAAAAAAAAAAAGAAGACGAAGAAAAGAGGGGAGATAACGCAATAAAATTTTGAAAATTACTTTTCAGTGAAGAAAATAACGCGTGAATGGCTGCAGAGGACGCATTGAAAGAGCCAGGCCAGCTCTTTCTATTTAATGTATTTAAGGAGAGGCACCAACCTCTCCTTAAGTACACTTAATAATAATAAGAAAAGTAATCGATTGCGTTTTTTAGTAATTGCTCAGTTACTTTCGTCGGGAAGTAATTAATAACCGTAATCGATTGCATTTTCGAAACAACTATTTGCAATTGTAAACGGTGACTTTTTTTTTTTCTGTAACGTGTAAAAGTCGGGTGCGCAGGACGCACTTCGATGCGGTGATCACTGGGTGGCTTTGTTCGCACTTTTAGCAGTAAGCTGGGAGCTGCTGTAATCTGGCCACTAGGGGACCGAGCGGTACCACATTTAGGAAGCCCACGTGCCTTAGGAAGGTTCACTAAGAGGCATAACTGAAGTTGTGCGAGACACCATAGGAGCAAGAACGGAGGTCTCGCCAAGAGAATACAACAACAAGGAGAACACACACACACACACAAAAAAAAAAAAAAAAAAAAAAAAAAAAAAAAAAAAAAAAAACCGGAGGCAGAAAGAAAGCCAGGAAGTTAGAGACTGACCAAAGCTAAATTAGGATCAGGTAAGTTCCGACGCTTTTGCAGGAACTCATCTCGGCGATCAGGAAACTCCGCCGCCTACCGACAGCCAAATCTGATGGAGTTGCAACAGTGCAATGGGAGCAAAAGTGGTGTGGGCAAACTCCTTTCTCGGAAGTCAGATTAGCGAAGAATAACGCCCACTTGTCTTCTCTGGGTGACGGGGAGAATCGCGGGATACAATACTGTTCTTGGCGTAAGAATTGCCACAGGGCGTGCAGTTGACCGAGTTGGTCGACGTTTATTACAATGGCAGCGCGAAGGGGAAGCCGACGCATAGGAACAGAAATACTCGGGAGAAGCGCTGAACTAACAACTGACAGTGTATTGCAAACAAATACAAAAAGCCCGTCCGCGCGTACCCTCATACTTTCCAGAAGACTGATTTCGCACAATCGAGCAGGGAACCGAAATGCAAAATTCACGTTTTTTCTTTATGTGGAGAGCCTCGAAAATCTCGCTTGATTTTTAATGCGTGTGCTCGATCATCTTATTCATTAATAAAACAAACAAAAAAAAACAAAAATAAAAAAAAAAAACAAAGAGAGGCTTACAACCACATGACCGACAATGCGCTGACAGGTGTGATGAAGGCGTGCCCCTTAAGTTGCTGTTATGATGTGATATTTGATTAAGGTAGGCGGCAGTCTAGCGCCAACGTACATTTTTCCACAGGACAATGGAATGTCGTACACCACGCCATAAACACAGGAAACAAAGCGACTGCCATGGTTTACAGTGCATATATTTCTGCCTGACTGACAATGTCCCCTTTTCTTTTTTTTCCACTGCGGCACAGACTACGGAAAATTCGACTTTGCCCAAAGCTGCAAAAACGACGCGCACATCCAATCTCTTGGCAATCTTCTTCAGCCGATGCGAGAAAGCTGCTGCGTGTGGAATCACTGCTACTTTTATTTGGCCTACGAGTCTGGCCTTCACGTGAATTCAAGCCAAGAAAGAAACAGCCTAGTGCGGTCTCTGCGTCGCCGTCTCCTTCGCGCTGTTGTCATAATATATATCCTTGGAGCAGCGGAATGATCGGAACTCACTCAGCAGAAGGCTTTAAAACTGAGCTTGTTGGTAGATATTTACGATAATAGCTTGGGAGCAGCTCGAAAAGGCGGATGAAGATCAGACAACAAGAGTCTAATGTTGAGCTCGTGTTGTCTAACTATGTCACGTCGTTTCGCTCTGTTGCAAAGTATTCTTATTCAGTAACAATTTTTAAAGGCTCATAAAAGGCATAAGCAATGCAGCGAGTAAAAAAGGATGGAAGTTATCCACGTCGCCCGCAAACAAACAACCAAAAACAAAAAAAAAAAAAGAAAGAAAGAAAGATAAAAAGTAAATGTGGAAGGAAGCAAGATAAAAAAAAAAAAGTAAAACGGAGGCATCCTTAAAAGAAAATGTGCTGACCCATTGAGGAGAGTTTAACTACCGGAGCGTGTCTACTGCCCCTCAAATTGAGCCGTTAAGAGGAGACAACCTTGAGTGCTGGCGTTACTGTCAGTTTTGCTTTTGGAGCTGTGGAGTTGGTGGCACAGGCTATTGCAGACGTTATGATGCCATAAACGTCACGATGTTTGCGCACAGAGCACAACTTCGCATTGCTGCATCGAGAGGAAACCGGCAAGATAAAATGCGACAAAAAAAAAAAAAAAAAAAGAACGTGAAAGAATTCACGCACTGTCGGCCAGTGCGCAAAACTTCTAAACTGTCTATAGCGTCCGCCGTTACAGTGTTGTTTCAACCATCGTGGTTTTAACGACCGAGGAGGGGGCCATCGTGGAACCTCGGGAGAGCTTCTATACCATTGCCATGGTTTAACAGCAGCGCTTTAATGCAAGGACTATCTGCGTGTTTGCAGTGATGTGCGTCTGGTGCGCGGCCCCTAACGGCTTTACTCAGAGACTGGAACAACTAACCCGGCAAAAAGGCACAACCTGATTCAGACAACTTGCATCTGGCTTTTGTTAACGCGCTCTTCGACTTCTGAAACAAGCCTTTCAAGCTATTTACCCCAGTCTAACGTTGCGTCTACAGCTGTACAAACGCGCAGTGAAGGCATCAGCAATAGAATCGCTATTCAAAACCCCGCCGTTTTTAAAACGTGCTGCGCGCCTTCGGTTGGCGTGTGTTGAAACACAGACGCCTGGCTGTTTGTTTGCGGCGACAAGATGGTTATTTTACGGTTATCATTTTCCTTCTTTCTGATAGAATTTTCGAATAGCACAGAATGTGAAATAGCCTAATGTATTTCCGCAGGTAATTGAAGTAGTCCTGTGAGTTACTGCGTGCAGTCCATGCACATTTGTTGAGCAACAACACTTGCTGTAAAGTTGCAATTCTTAGCCTGTTCTGCTGCCTATATGCAAACGCAAAAAAAAAAAAAAAAAAAATGTGATAAGAGATCATCATATCAACAACCGCACTTATCTTGCGCCTCAAGAATATAGTCGATTCCGAAACATTGGCAAATTATAGGAGCACTGCGACAAAGAACTCTGGCTAAATCGACTGCCAACGACGAGTGTGGTGTCCACAACCGTACGGTATTTCTCTATTATTAGTTATCTTTATTGAAGCATGGTAATGTGAACCGACTTGAAGAAGACGGAGTGTTCAGTTCATGATGCTCGGGAAGCCTGCAGGCTCCCAAAAGGCCAGCGGAGCAGAAGCACGGGAACGACCTTCTTCCCGTTGCGATCGACCTTGGTGGCTCACAGAAGTACTTTGGCGACAAGAAACGAGGACAAGGGAACGCACATCGACAGAAGGCACTCCAAAGCACGGTAAACCGACCGCAGAATTTAAGCACAAGCGACGGAACACAACGTACGGCTTCAAGAAAATGCAGAAAGGACCGCTCTGTGTGGGTTTCATGGCTGCATATGTATCCGTCCTTTCGCGCTTCCGTAACGGTGAATCCACAAACAGCTGCTTGTCTGTTGCTGGTGTCCGAATTCATAGCGCTCTTCACCAGCATGACACCTCGAACTGTGTCTCTCCATGTATGTATACGCCATGGCAAAGAGGTAAGGTATAGCGTCTGTGTACCTGTACGTTGCGCAAACGCCACCCAATAGTCGGTGACAACCTCTTAAAATTGAACCCGCTAATGAAACCGTGTAGCACATGCACTCTAGTTCTGTGTACTACAAAATGAGACGGAAATATAACAGAAATTTTGGTTCTGCCGTGACGTCACGAAAATTTGCGAACGTAATTGGCTGGAGCACCTATCCATAAGCAAATTGTCCTTCGTTGTCCTTCAGATGGACAGCAGTGTAGTAGCTGCCATTTCATTCTCACTATGTCACCGGCCACATAGTCAGTTCAGTTCGTCGTCTGCAACCTCCTCTCCAGCCATCTGTGGCACGATCACACCACGTCGCGTTCAATTCACGCCAGATCCCACCGCAGAAAGCAACCGCCGTGGGCCCCTCTATAACCCGTTGCGTTCGAAGCGACGGTCACCGACTCTGTCACGGCGCACCAATGCAGTTGCTCAAAACATCGAAGACTGACATAGCGCAGCACGACAGATATGGACGAAAGGTAGGCCTATACAGGAACAAGCGGGCGCGCCTGCGTTCGACCACGTCTTGCCTTTCGGCCATGTCTGTTGCGCTGCTATATCATCATCTAGTATGCAACCGAAATAAGTTGATTATGCGCGTTATCTTTTTGCCCTACTCAATGCTGTTACCATAGGTTCATTATCTTCAACATTTTCTAGTTAACCTATTGTATACTTATGTGAATGCCTGTACCACAATGTCTACAGACCCTTCTAACCTACTCCTGTAAAAATCCCTGACGGCATTGACAATATCACGAAATAAATAAATAAATAAAAAATAAATATTGCAAAACCAACTATCCCGAGCTTCCACGCTCGTGTTTATAGCCGATATGCCCCAGTTTTTATAACGCCGTCGTTTTCACGCGTGTGGCCGCAGATCGCACCCGCGCTTGCGCAGTGCTTGCGATCTTACAACGGTTCTGAAATCAAAGCGTGCCCCAAGGTGTCCAGAGTTTGCACAGCGCCTGGAAGAAAGAAGAGACAGAAAGGTGGCCGGAGCCGACTCACGTTGGTGGTGAGCTGCGAGGTGAGTGTGGCCACTTTCTCGTTGGCCTGCTCGAGCTGCTTGCGGAGCTTACGGATCTCGTGGGCCTGCTTCTCCTCCGTCTACACATTGGAGCACCGGAGGGATCGTGTGCATATAGAGAGAGCGAGAAAACAACTACAATGTAGCGTTAATGGAGGCACAGACACAACACAGTTAGCTTACGCTGGTAAACTGTCTGGTGAAATGTCGATTTACATTTAGCGGGTAGAAAAAAGCTGATTAGTATATAGCGCTGAAAACCAAGACCTCCACTCGGTCTTTTCCTTTTTGAATTGAGCGCTCAAAGCGCGGCGCCGATATCATTGGTATGGCGAAGCATATTTTATGTGTGTAGGTCCTTTCTATGTAGTTAAACTGTAGAAATGTTGCCAGATTGATGCGTTGTTGTTTTTCGAATGCATTTTCATCTCTTTTTTCATTATTACTATTCATAAATGTTTAGCGAGTTCCGTTTATAAGCTAAAGAATATTTGGCGTCACAGGGCGCTTTTGTGGGAACTTCTAAGCGGTGTAGCTACCCATCTATTATTTTTGTGTGTTTTGGGTGCGATTGCTACTTGATTTGACGTAACACATTGCACCGTATAAGCCATGACAGAGTGTCTTTGCCTGCGGATTAGTTGATTACATTTAACTATTTCAAAGAGCAAAACACCACCACCACCACCAACAACAACAACAACAACAAATACACGGACCAGGATAGACGACAGCTGTCACATGTGCTCTGCGCTGTCTTCAGTCTTATCGAATAAGAAAGCAATTATTAAATGCAATAATATTCAACTTCCGTGCAGTGCAACTGTACAGTGAGCTTAAACGAACATAGTAAATGTTTCAAAGGGCGGAAAGCGTCACGCTAACTAGCGACAGACTTGCAAACATTGCGATTATTACAACCATGGCAGTGTTTCTGCCCTTATCGGGTGCTTGAATCAACGGAAACAATAGTTAGTCTGCAGTAAGGCAGGATTAGATGCGAATATATTGGAAGGCTAACGCTGGCGTCGTAGATGTGGCCTAGCGGGCTTTCACAAGAGCTCCTATACCCTTCCACCGGGTACAAAGTGCTGTGGCGCAAATGAATATATAAAAATATTTCTCAGCCTCGCAGAATTGAAAACGTCAGCGAAGACAATCACATTATATATTTAAATTGGAATGTTGTACTGGATCGCAATTTGTAGAATGAAGAGATTTGTACTTAGAGAGTGTGGGTGCTTAATGGCACATAAGGCAGCATAGAAAAGTTCATTACAGGAAGAACACGACTTCGTTAAAACCAGTTCTCATTAGAAAGGCGCGTTCTTGTGCCGAGGAGACAAAGGCAACATTTTTTTTTCCGAATCGTTACTCAATGAAGGACACATACTACATCTAAACAACGAAAAATCGAGCATACTGACTAGCTGGACGAGTTGATATATCGATTAATCTTGATACAGGCACGTTGAACGAGGGCGCATAAGTCTTGTAGGTCTTCTTCAACTTGTCCCTCGCTCTATGCTGCCTGTTAACAATACGAATAATAATAAAACGGTTTCCTTTCTGTATTTCTTCTATATTATTTGCGTCCAGGTATATGGTGGGAGTTTTCTCTTCGTAACCTCCGAGAGCCATATTAAAGGAAAACACAGATAATAAACAAAACGAAAGCTGTCCAGAAATTTTCTACGCACTGAGCATTAACATGTGGGTGCCAGCCAATTACTGGCTGTTTTACGCTGCCCAATTAGGCGCCTTCTAATCCAGGCGCCCAGCCCGACAAAGCAGTCGTGGCGAGAGGCTTTATTGATTCTCCGTCGCCCGGTGCAAGACGTGTGAGTCACGCTTTGATTCCGGAGCTCGGTCGATTAGAAAGGGCGTCGCCATGCAAATACAAGTGACAAAGGAGGCTAGTTTTCTCAGAAAGCAGACCTCCCAGTCCAGAGAAGAACTTTGCGTTTCCCCCACCTCAAAAACCCGGCCAAATGGGGAAAGGTGCGCAATTAGGCGAGCTTACGCTCAGTGAACTGTGTATGTTTATCCCAATGAAAACCCGCCGTGGTTGCTTAGGGGCTATGGTGTTGGGCTGCGAAGCACGAGGTGGTGGGATCAAATCCCGGCCACGGCAGCCGTATTTCGATGGGGGCGAATTGCGAAAACACCCGTGTACTTCGATTTAGGTGCACGTTACAGAACCTCAGGTGGTCCAAATTATTCCGGCGTCCCCCACTATGGCGTGCCTCATAATCAGATCGTGGTTTTGGCACGTAAAACCCCATAATTTAATTTTAAGTCCCTATTAAATAAGATACGGAAAGAAAATTCGGGTTACTTAATTTCTGAACCAATCTAGCACTGCGAAAGCTGTGGCCGCTGTGTGTCTTATAGAAACAGCGAAAGCAGTCACAACTAGGTTTGTAAACGTATAGCTTGAAATGTGGATCGCTGACGGATCACTGACACAACCACTCCCTTTCTGTGATATTAAAAAGGCTGTCAGCAAACCGCCCTTCAACCTGTACAATGGCGAGGAAGTTCTTTTCTTGACGCGCACGTGCAGACATCGTTGCGATAGCCCTATTTTTGCGCATGTTCTCCTGGTGGCATGTGTTTCCTGCTTATTCGGCGGCCCTTGCAAGTGGATAAACACTGTTAGGTGGCGCTTACCCTTCGTACTCTCATGTCAATCTGTACTTGTTGCACTATCTTATGCTGCAGCTAATTACGGATGTTCTGATCCCATATACGCTTTTCTAAGAGGAATTCAAATGTGTTTAGCCGGCAAAAATTTTCAGGCTATAAGAGGTAAAGTACCGCGGCCGCTCTGGTCACTAACCGCACGTATTCATGATTAGAAAAAAAAAAAACGAAAAGAGAACGCTAGAGAACGAGACAAAGATGGCAAGAACCAGACACAATTACCGGACCATTGTATTGTTTTCGCTGTGTATGGCTATTGCATTCTGTGCTTACCACGCATGAACCAGCCCACAAAAACACAATACTGTCAACGCTTCGCTGCTCGTACTGTGATAGGAGACGGCGGGTGCGCACGTGTATAATTAAGGAACGTATTTTATATCCCGTGACAGTGGCTCCTTTGCACTCTTGGTATGCTTCGCCGCAATACGTTGCGCATGCTTGACTGCGTAACTCATCTGTATTACGGTAAAGCTCACTTTCGGGCACTGACATTATGCTATGCTAAAGACCCTTGCCGTGCTTACTGCTCTTCCAACAGCGAAGACGACGAAGGGGGAGTCGGCGCCATTACCGACGGCGGCGAATCCTTTATTAAAAAAAATGGCACCGAACAGCAGGAAGCTTCACATCAAACGTCGAAGCAGCTAGGCCTCCCGACAGCACAAAAGTGCTACTACGGCTGCCAGTGGATCGGCGTGCGAGAGCGTTTGTTTGAGGCTGCGAGATAATCAAAATGGCGGCGGTGGTGGCTTCAATTAATGCCGTTTCAGACCTGAGGTCACGGCAGAATTTCTGAAAAATCGGACATCGAAGGGTTTCGGCGTCCGAAATTTCAGACGTCCTTGTATACATTGGCTGACATTGACATCATTTTGCGGCTACCTTCGTGTCAGGTACCCTGCGTACTTTAATAGCAAAACGCGCTAATACGGGACCGCAGACTGCAGATAAAAGAAGGCACAGAACACTGCATTGCGTCCCCTGTTAGCGCTGTTTCTTAATAAAATACAGAACATTGCAAGCGTCATCGGTTTCCCCGTAGGAGCTTACCGTTGAGTACAGCGACGAGTTTGTGGAGACCAGGGACAGCGACGAACCGTGGGCTGCACATAACAGGAAAGAGGAGAACAGAACGTGACCGTAAGTCCATCGGACTGTTCCGACCGGCACACCATTACACAACCGTTGTTATAAACTGTGCTTTGTACCTGCATACATCCATGAATAAAACGTTGATTAAAGCACGCTGGTCCAGTATAAGGGAACACCTGGGATACGAAAGGTGACAACTAAGCCGCGAACACCAGATAAATTTCCCAAAATCTTGTTGCTGGGCGTGTTCTCGTTATATAGGTAAGCTGATGCATTTTAGCGGAATAAAAGTTCACCACATGTGAAGGAAACAAAGGCGCCTCTCCCACCCTCTTGCATGTATGTTGCCTTTTAATTGCCATAACATGTATCACGATAAAGTTGTACTGCTCAACTGCAAAATGAACACCGTCTGTATGCACAACATAACCCCATAAGACTGAAACACAGCTCCGCATCGAGGAAACTTAGAACAATTTGTTTACCTTTATTTCTGGCCGCGGAGAGTACACTTGTACAAAACGCAATTGTATTATTCAAATTGAAAGATGACTGCTACAGCAAATAATTATTTATTACCTGGTTTACAGAACTGTCGACAACTCAAAAACTCGCTCTTGCGTATCGAAGAACGGAACTATAGACTACGCGGTAACTTTCCTATGCTTAAATATAAATTCTGAGGTACGAAACTCTGTGTAGCATGCATACGTTGGGCATTGCAGGGATAATTTTATCATTGGCTTTCAGTTGCGTGTCCAACAGCTACTGCCAAGGGAAACGAGGTGACACGAACAAAAAGAACGGCATTGCGTGCTAGCGCAGAACAAAAGACACGTTACACAACGTGCTTTCATGGTGAACAATAGAAGGAAGGTAATGCGCGGCTAGTTATGAATAGCTACAGATGTTACCTTCACTGATGTCGTTTCAATAACACAAGCTTCACTCTCTGCCGTGTAAACAACATTCTCAGGAAGTGAATCCTATGGACACATCACGTATCCTATCATCGAAGGCTTGCCCCCCCCCCCCCCCCCCCCCCCCCAAGAGTTTCAAGCGCAGCACCAGTGCTATGAGCTACATATGCTAGAAAACTCAAATCTACGTTTTCGTGCTATGCAGGTTGCACCGTCGAGCAGGTATTTCATTTTTAACCTAAATAAGACTCGACCAACGCCCAATGATGCCGGGATGGCACTAGCTCCCTTCGCTTTTCGGCACCCACAGATTGTTTTGAAATCGTACGAGGGCCGTTGCGAGTACTTCACAGTGCAGGCATAAGCAGCGAGCGCACTGAATCCATTCCATCCATACAAGTGTTGTCGTCTCGCTCGAGCAAACTGAGCTTCCGACATTGCATTCAGATGACGATAAATTTAAAGCTGGATTTCTCCGTTGCGACATTTCGTGCGTCGAAAACTGCTACTAGTAACGTCATTTTATAACGTGTTTCTTTTACCTTGTGACGTGGCGTTGTGATGTTGAGTGACTTGAGATAAACTTCCATGTTGCTCATACAAAAACGCGCAGCCGGTACCATATCTATGTGCCAAAATGTCATTACTTAAATAAAAGAAAGGATGTCTGTACACTACCTACGATTAGCGCGCTGATAGAACGACTGCAGCGCCAGATTTCTCCCCAGTGGTCTCATCACGGAACTCTACGGCACGGAATGTGGATCAAAGAAATACTAAGTTGACCTTGTCGTATCTGTGGCTTCTCTTGAGTGAATATTTAGCTAGTAAAAATGTTGGTGAGGGTCTGTGAGATGTAGTGATTGCTGCAGTCACTAACCTTTTACTAAGTTTCTTTTCTTATAGTGCGCGGCACGCGAAATAGTGCACGTAAGCGCGCGTCGCTCACCGTCGTCGTCCTTGTTGGCCATCTTGGAGACGAGGCCAGACGCGTAGTGGGACATGGTCATGGAGTTGCGCGCCCCCATGGAGGCAGCGCCGTGCAGCGGCGACGACAGGTACATGTACCGGGAGGCAGCCTGCGATGGCGGATTTAAGGGCACGAAAGAACCGTGTGAGCACAGCGGGCCTCTGTCAAGCGCCACTTTTGTTTTGCCTCGTAGTACATAGGCGCAAACTATAAGGTAGGAGTAGACTGGACTGATCGCTAGCGAGAATGCTACACGCTACCACATGCCTACGGCCAAAAGCATCACGCGTAATGGCGAAGATTTTTCTTTCGTCGTGCGCACTAAGCCTACGCAAAATACTATGTATACACTATACGGCGCCTCCACTACGGTAGATTCGCGCATGGCGACCTACGGAAAGCCAGCGTACAGGGATAGGTGGAGGGAGGCAAGGTATCAATTCGGAGAAGGAAGCGAGAAGAATTCGGCTTCGCCATAGATTAATACTCTGTGATCAGCCTAGGGGCGAGAACGGGCCTTGCACGTATTCTTTTGTTGCACATGGCCATGGTCATCGAAGCATGCAAGTGGGATCCTGTCGGCGTTCATGCTTGCTCAGCAACCTTCTCCGCTTTTGAGACCGGGAGGAGGAAAAGGTGTCGTGCAGAG
The DNA here is from genome assembly GCF_013339745.2 of Dermacentor silvarum. Lineage (NCBI taxonomy): Eukaryota > Metazoa > Arthropoda > Arachnida > Ixodida > Ixodidae > Dermacentor > Dermacentor silvarum. The sequence goes on along the minus strand of NC_051158.1, from coordinate 126,072,140 downwards.
TGAAGGAAGTGGAAAGGTGCTCGCGTGGTACGGATGACCGTGCGTGTATACCTGTCGCCCCAGGGGCGACGGGGGGCAGGAAGGGGTTCGGGCTGCGGGGGGTTCCGGGGCGGGACTGGGGCAGCAGCTGTACTCGTCGTCGTCGTCGTCTTCGGGTGGGGTCTGCGGGGCGCTGCTGGCCGACCGCGAAGAGGAGCCCGGGGAGCGGCCTATGCGGCCGGGGCAGGTGGCGGTGCCGGACACGATGACGTCGGCGACGCGACGGCGCCGCCGACCGGACAAGTCGGGCGTCCCGCCGGAGGATAACATCACAGACGACCACTACACTCGGGTCGGGGTGGGGGACGGGGATATTGGGGACGGAGTTTGGAAGGTGCGGGGCGTGTTAGGGCACAGGGGAGGAGACACGGGAGGAGGAAACGCACAGAAGGAGGGGGTTAGTTCAAGCTGCGAGCCTCATCTGGTTGGGCTAATATGTATAGCAGGTAGGCTATGGTTAAGACGAAGTCCAAAGTCACGTGTGAAGCAAATACCAAAAAAAAAGACAAGAAATAACGTAGGGAGCCCGAGGGCGGTCTGGTGATTTGAAACAGATCGCACATGCTATATAATATGCTCGTACAAATTGTCTGATGACCTCGTCAGTGCTCGCAGCCCATGTTTCTTCATTTCCTCCTGCCCTTGCCAATCCTAACTGCTTTAATGTTCTGTACATGGAGTGAACACGCGGTCTAGACATTCCAACCAAATCGGTAACATGTCTAATCATGTTTGTAACCCATATTCACTGCATGAACTAGACGCGCGTGCTTTACTATACGAAAGGTATCGCCTATAGATTTATTGCTGGTTGGAAAGCTTTCATTCTTTTTACGACGAAGGTGACACTGGGACTTCAGCATGCATGGGCACTCACACTGCGTTGCGTAGCACTCTTATGGCAGATACATGGCTACGTCACTGAGTGCATGGTCTGCAGCAGTGATAAATGACGTTTACAGCATGCTTGTGTCCTTGAAATTCTGCTCGATTAACAAACGTCAAAATAACCTAGAAAGATTGTGGAAAGATAAGTTCAACACGTCTGTAGTCAAACAACGAAAATAAGTTTAATGTTAGTGCGACAGGATGGTCCGACCCCGCCATAGGCCATATCATAATCAGTCTGCGCCAAAAATCTGTTTAATGTGCATGCAAGATGGCGGGTCTCTGCCCTAATCTGCTCCCTCAGGGAGCATGCCTACTAGAGACGCCAGTTTTTGAAAGCGGTGCCTCACCTGTCCGTGGGCGCTGGACGCCGTGGAAGACAAGGACTCCATGCTGTCGGCCTCGGCGATGCCCGCGCCGGCTGCGAATGGGCTGCGGCCCACGGGGGCCGAGGCAACGGACGCCGAGCCCGAGGTCGGGCTGTGCCGGAGCCACGCGTACGGGCTCGAGTGGTCCAGCGTCATGTAGTTATCGCTCTCGGAGCCCTTGGCCGACGGCACCGACAGGCGCGGCCGGTCCCGCAGTGGGGCCGTACCGTGCTGCGTCACAGAGAGAGGGTGAAGAAAAGAAGTGAAGGTGAGTGATTTTAACACAGCGGCTAATGGCCAGAAATGATACAGAAGGTGTGAGCATAAGTGCGACTCTAACAACTTGCTATAGCAAACACAGGTTTCTCCCGCAAACGGTGCCGCTGACGTTCCTTTTGTTGCTCGTCAATCGCCGCTTCAGGTGCTCGTTCATGATATCGCGGTAGCAAAGCGCAGACACTTGGTGAAGTCCCGGACTGCGCTGCGGCGTGGTTTTGCGGCGCCATTTAACATGCACTCGGCGAGTGGTGACCGTCACCTCCGATACTTCCGTGTCACTTTTAAATGCGAATGCATTTCTTAGTCGGGGCATGTCAGGCGTCTGTCGGTGTCCGCGCGCCGGCAGGTGTGATCTCTCCGCTCTCACTCCCTCTCCCATAGCAACAGCTGCGGGCGCGCGCGCTTATCCTCGCCCCTAGCAACCGTTTCCCGAGCACGGAGTTCGGTATCGCTGCGAAACGCCAACGCCGAGCCGAAGATCCGGAAATGTGTGCTCCATTGACGTTCTGGACGGCAACAAGTACGTGAAGCTGTACGAAGACAACAAGGAACTGATCGAGCGCAAGCGCAAAGAGTACAACCCGGCCAACGATGACGTTCTGGTTGGAGAGTTGGTTGGCCAGTACTGTGCCGAAATGCTGCGCATGCGCCAGGAACAAGAAGAACAACAACAACAGCGAGAAGAACAATCGGATGACAGTGACGTAAATGAAGTGGTGACGGCTGTCTCTAAGCAGCAACAACAAGAGCAGCAACGGCAGCGGGGGGTTGACGCCGATGTCTTGGTTGGTGACTTTAACGTGGACGTGAGAAAGAAGAGCGGCGAGTGGTTGGTGGAGTACATGCGGACAAAGTACTCTATGCAGTGTGCCTCCGCCGAGTCCGACAAGTGTCCGACTACCATTCACGGAAGTTCCATTGATCTCGCCTTTACCCGAAACTGTGACGTGCGCATGCTTCTCAAAAACCCTTTGACTGTACACTTTAGCGACCACAAGGCTGTGATTATGGCCGTCAGGTACAATGACAACACAAACAGGTGCTGATGAATGTGTAAATAAATGGTTATGGTACAAATTCCTCGTCTCGTCATTAATTTACGCCATTAAAATTACTACGCCGTGTACTCTCGGCGCAAGAAATGCATTCGCATTTCCTCACGATTCCCTTCGGGGAGGTGGGGGCAATTTTTTTTATCTCTTTTTAGCCTTTCTTGACCTTTCTCTCTTTTTTTACTGCATGATTAGACATATGACCCACAGCCGGCTTCAGACAGGATCCCAAAAACCTAGTGAAAACGCTAAGTATAACTTGCTATAGTGTACAAAAGCGCTGTGAAGGAGATGGTCTTTTGGTTGATCGATTGATACTAATGTAACGCAGTGAGACGCCACAGAGAACAGCTCCGCATTATTTTTGATGAACGCCTGCAGTTATTCAGCCCGTGCCCCTAAATCCAAATATATATTCGAAAGGTTCCTGCCGGGGAGCAGAAAATATCATGAAATACACGATTGCCCATCGCTCGATCCTGCAGCTTGATATTTCTGAAACTGCGCTCAACGATTTTTTTTTATTTCTGAAAAGTGAAATTTCATAGAAATCAGGCACAGGAAGCTGCGCTAAAATTCTTGTCGATGACGAGACTCGACTGACGTCTTTAGTGCTCATACGCCATGTGTCATGTGTTGTGGTGCACATTCCCCTTATTTGACAGCTTTTGTTTTTTATTTCCTTCCTCTTCTGGCTCTTGTTTTTCTCTCCTCTTCTAGTGGGAGGCTGTGCTGTCCCTTTTGAGGAGGCAACTCCCACCCTGCATCTCTTTATATCTACGTAAGTGTTATGTTTATCTATGCTTGCAAGTTTACTAATGATTCTCTACTCACCTGGAAGCCAGAAAGAAGGACGTAATCTGAATTGGAGATGTACGAAGGCGGCGACCCGTTGAGCATCGTTCTCGTCCCGTAGATGCGCTCCCGCATGGTGCCCAAAGCGGGGGAACCACCGGGGCCGAAGGCAGTCTGTGCAAGGTAAGTTCATTTCAGATCGCACGCTAGCAAATCAAATCAAAACAAACAAACCTACAGTATTTCCACAAGGGGCATTTATTAACTTCTGCCAGACGGTTGTCGCTATTACGGAACACACAGGCTCTGAGCTCCTTAATCGGAATAGAGTTAACATACTATGAAGGCAGTGAAACGAGCTCTTCTTTTTAATTGAGATTTCCGCACTAGGGATAGGAATAAACTTTATTTGTCCAGCGGTTAAGGCTGTTGGTGCCCGGGGCTAGGCTGCCAGGGGTCCATCGCCGGAGAAAAATCTCCGGCGATGTTTAGTGCGGCGATGTTTAGTGCGGATTTCCGCACTAAACATGTTTATTTTTTGCCAAAGTACACCAAACAGATGCCAAATGCTCAAAACATTCCACCGCAGAAATGCGTGCCGGCTGTGACATATGTATAGTCGACGTTGCAACAAAACGTTGCTATGGACATCGTTAAGCCATCACGATCCCCATCTTCGGAAGAATTCGTGGCGCGATTCAAAATTTTGACTCACGCTATGGTCATTTATTGTACACGGATGACGATATGCAAAACCTGCAAGTGTGCTTCTCCACACAGCTCATTGGACGTAACCAATATGGCTGACCGCGGGCTAGAATCTTAAATGAAATGTCATCAAGCGGGTTGCTATTGTCATTCCTGCCAGGCTCCATTCCCCGCGTTGTCCAAGCCACGGCCGCTGGATAAAAAAAGGTGCGGCCTGCAGCATCAGGCGCGTTGCAATGGGAGCAAATGTGACAGCCGTAGTTCCATTGTCGGCCGCTTGGCTGGGCCGAACGGCGCTAGTCATCGACGATGGAACGCGCCGTCGGCTGGCACGCGCGACGGCGGCGTTCCAAGCGCGTTCCTGACGCATTTTCTATGCCGATGCCAGACAACAGCCCCCGACGTGTGGCGCCGCGGCGGATCACACCGTTTTCGATGCACGCGGCAGGCCGCACCTTTTTTTATCCAGCGGCCGTGTCCAAGCTTTCAAAACGCGTGTCTCAGCTCTAACAGTGCTATTTGCGGGAGCGTGGCCATATTGGTTAGGGCAAGTTAGATGTGTGGAAAAGCCTGCTTACGGAATTTCGCATATCGTCACAACGCGAACGTTCTTTACCCGCTGAACGCATGGCTAACTATAATAAGTCAATCAATCAGTTAATGCAGGTACGGAGGTGTTCTAATGCACTGACCTGAATGTACTGCTTGGCATGCTTCCCTGAGGACCTGCCCAAGGAACAGTACTCCGAGTCCGAGTGGGCCGACACGAACATGTCGTTGACGCCGGGCCCCGTCTGCGTACTTCCAGACACCTTGGCCTTGCGCTCGAGCGAGGAACGGCTGGTCCCGCGCGAAAGCTCGCCCGTCCTTGTCAGGCTCGACGTCCGGCACTGCTGGTCCAGTTCCGCCGAGCCGTCCTTCTTCGCCTGGGAGCTGCCGCCGCTGCGACCGCTTCCGGAAGACGCCGTGCTGGACGGGCGCTTCCCGGGGACCATCATGCACGCGGAGGGAGGTCCCGAGCCGGGGACGTTTGACGGCCGTCCCGGAAGCTTCCGGTTCGTCACCACTACCGCCGTGGACGCGTACTCTATGCCGGAAGACCTGACGGGCGTACCTATGCCGGCGGCGGAGGACGTCCGCATCTTGTCGAGCGCCAGGTCGCTGCCAATCATGGCCGTGTCGGCGGAAAAGGACCTCAACTTGGTCTCCCCGCTTCCGGAGGAAGAGGAACCCGTCCTGGACTTGCCACTCTTGGAGTGGATCGCGTCGTGGCGGTTGCTGTCCGCGGACTTGCCAAACTTGCTCGACGACTGTCCGCCGCTCCTCTTGCTATCCTTGGACTTTAGCGACTCCGTGGAATTCGTCTTGGACTGCTGGTGCTGCAAGTCTTGCTGTTGGACGTACTTCTTCCAGTTTGCCGCCGACTGCAGGTGAGGGGGCACAGCGCCTCCTCCTTGCTGCATGAGGGCGCTGGAGTCAGTCTGCATGGAACTGTCCGTCTTCTTGACGTTTGCGTTCCTGCTCCGGATGGACGTCGTCGTGGGCAGCATCCCGCCGCCACCACCACCTACGACGCCGGAACCGGAGGAGTGGTGGTCCGACGTCTTCCGGGTGGACCTGTCCGGAACGCCCTTGTTGCAGGCTCCGCCGGACGTGCCCGACGGCGCCATGCCCGGGTGGTGGGGACGCCGCTTGAGGCATCCGTACGGGTCCGAACTGAGCGACGAGTCGGTCAGGTTGTCGTTGGTGCTCAGTTCGGCGAAGGTGTCGCTTAGGCCGCTGCTGATGGAGCTGCTGTCGTCGAAGCTGCGCGGAATCGAGAGAAGTGCGCGTGCATTTAGAATGGCTACTCTTCTGCACGATTTTAAGCGAACCAACCATCAAAAGCACTTTATGTTTGAAGCATAGAGTGATGTTCGAGCATAGAGTAGTCGACACTATAAAGTGTGATCGCAGTCAAAAGGCTGAGAATGGATGTCACATTAGCTCAAGTAAAAGTGAAATACAGGGTGTTCCAGCAATAAGTAACAGGAGGAAAATGCTTCTAACCTCTCCATCCGATTCTTGAATTAAACCGAGGTACCTCTACGTTATCTTCATGTGGGTTACAGCATTATAAAGGTTTGCCAAAATGAGAAGAATTGGCCTAAACCATTCAAATGAATGAATGAATGAATGAATGAATGAATGAATGAATCAATCAATCTATCAATCAATCAAACAATCAATCAATCAATAATTAAACAACCGCATAATCGTGCTTTTAGACGCCATGAAGTTGTATTCTCAGTGCAGATAAATTATATTAATACTGTGCTTTGTGTTAAACGATATATATGGCAGCACGAAATTTCGCGCACTGATTCACTATAGCATTGCCATAAGCAATGAATTGTTGAATGCTAAAAGGACGGTAAGACGGGTTGATATGAGAGCGTTCTAGGAATAAACTGCTGTTCAGAATGGTGCTGAAACAGTAAAGAAAAAATAAAAGCGTGAAAGAATCAGCAAGCTAGCACGTTTAGCAAATTTTGCGATTAGGCGCAAGTCACAAAACAAAAATAGTTTAGAATCACAAAAACGAAAAAAAAAAACGAAAATGAGGAGTTAGCCTACCGATAACACTTTGCAACCGGCCGCTAATGTAAACCCGATACACTTAACTCTAAAATTTACCGCCGCATTTCATTTTCGTCTAAAGCACAGTTTTACGGTTACTGAAGCATACCATACCATAAAGCATACCCGATTTAGGAGAAACAAGGCCGTTATCACAAGTATTTGTAGCGAAGGCCTACGCGTGGGAGCACCGTTTGCTAAAAGCCTAATGCAAATACAGAAAGGGATATCGTTAGACGAACAATGCCGCGAATTTCGTTCTTTGCTTATGATTGAAGGGCCGCGATCAGCAACGGTAGTTTTGTCGACAGACGATAATAATATACGGTAGAGATATTCAACGAAAGTCTGCCGGAATTACGTGAAAAATGGCAGCGATAAGTCTCGGTTGTCATAAGGCTCTCAAAAAAACTCACTGCATTTTCACGTTAGAAAAATAAGAAAGAAGGACGGGAGAAAAGGGCTGAGTTGGTGTAAGATCTATGACCTGTCCGTCCTCTGAGAGAGCGCAGCTCAAGAAAAATGATAATCACGTCACGGCGGAAAAATCACGATGCATTTTTCGCGACTCGCTGTCATGCGAGCTATAAGAAAGGCCACAGAGAAAAACCATCAGCAGCGGCGTCATAAATTTCGCGCAAGGGCGAAGACGGGAGCGACGGCGTCTGTAAAAAAAGGTAAACTAATGATATGTAAACACTTTGGTAGATTGTTTTTAGGATCGCTCAAGCCTGTCCTCGCCAGTTTGTTTCTTCTTCAATTTCGTTTTTTTCTTCCCCGATGCGAAATCCATGGCGACGGAACCTGACAACATGAAAAAAAAGCGACCGTAATAGAGCACCGCGCGAAGCAAAATTGAAAGATGGTTCATTTTTCTGCCTTGTTAGAAGCGTGGTGCGGCGGACAAATTAAGTGGAGGTCAAAAGGTCATCCATGGTCAACGAGCTTTCGACACCTAGTACTTTCAGGCAGCTTATTAAATGTGTATTGCGTCGATAAAGCAGGTGTGTATGCATGGCTTTACCGGCTAAACCGATGCCTCGTTTGGTCTCCAGTTTCACGCTTAGATTATATTTAGCTGTGCATTTTACTTGACCAAGTTCTTGCGTGGGGTATACGTTTGTTAAAACCAGAATAAAAGAGAAGTACAAGTGCTCTGCGGCAGTTGCGCATAAAAAAGAAAAAGAAAATACAGGCAGACTCAACTCTAGTTCACAACTAGGTATAAAGCGAAGCATTCTTGGTGTGATAGAGAGAGAGAGAAATACGTTTATTCAATCCTAAAAAAATAGAAAATTGTACTTGTATGAAAAGGCAACCCCAGTGGTTTTTCCGGTGAGGTGCCTATCTTGGTGTGATAGGCTCATGAAACGTGTGTGTGTGTGTGAAGTGTGGTTCTCGAGGTATAAATGTTAGTGTTAAAGTGCAGCATCCTGTACACATCTTGCAGTGAAAGGAATGGTTGCGCCATCTGCCGCAAAAGCGAAACGAACACTGCGGATCATGGAAGATAGCCTATAATCTTGGAGGCCATGTTCTGCGGAGACAACCGAATTGTTCCTACCTACGGGTTGCAGAGGGCGCCACTTTTACTTGCACTGATAAAATCACACGTACATTCGTCCGGCTTTGTCAGATAACGACTTGTAGTTATAGGTTATTCTCGGTGAAAACAGCGAACTGCTGCATACAAATGTGGTGTTAGAACACACCGTTAAATGCATCTTGTACGTGCGAAATTTAAATGATGAATAGCCGGTTGCTTGCCAGGAACAACCTTTGTACCGGGTTCCCTTACCGGTGCTACATTGCCCATGACAGTTTCCATAAACGCGTAGCCCACCTATATACCGACAGAAGACGCATTAACAGCGTCAGTACCCAAAAGATTTATATTTCTTAAATTAGTACACAATGCGGGAGGTCTCTTCATGTGAACTATATTACATAGTAATGAGTTTGGGACAACCGCATGTCTAGTAGTAGTTTTGTTCAGTAGTTTTGTTGTAGTACGACGTCAAAGTATCGGTCTATAACTTTGGCTTCGTGGTGTGCAGCGCTTTGGCTGATTTGGGTTAAGCATTTCAAAGAATACGCTGTCCACTAAGTTGGAGTTGCACTGCGATATTCCAATAACACGAAAACGTGTAGAATTCAAGTGAACGTAAATACGGTATCTTATAACTTCATCTGGTTAGGTACGATGAAAGGTACAACTTGTCTCGTAACAGTCAACGTATAGATAAACTGTCGGAAAAAAAGAAAAAAAAACTATTTTGCCTATTTCATTTCGTATACGGAACTAAGTTTGCGCGGGGAGTGGGCACATGGGTGTGCATTAGTGATCTGTTCCAGTTTATACCAATTTCCCAAGATAAAAGAGCACGACAGCACTTAACGCTGATGCAACAAGCACTAAGTATCATATAATGACTTTGACTGCAAGCGTCGATATACAGCGCTTTCGGCATTACGATGATTACGAGCGCGGTACACAGGACATAATGGAATTGCGATGTCAAGTCAAAGATTGGTCGAGGCGCAGAGTTGTCAAACTCTTGGAAGAAGTATTCAAGCTCTTAGACTGGGAAGGCTTAGGAGTGAGGATCAACGGCGAATATCTCAGCAACCTTCGGTTTGCAGATGACATTATCCTATTCAGCAACAATGGAGACGAATTACAGCAAATGATTGAGGACCTTAATCGAAAAAGTGTAAGAATCGGGTTGAAGATGAATATGCAGAAGACAAAGATAATGTTCAATAGCCTGGCAAGGGAACAAGAATTCAGGATCGCCAGTCAACCCCTAGATTCTGTAAAGGAGTACGTTTATCTAGGTCAATTACTCACAGGGGACCCTGATCACGAGAAAGAAATTTACACAAGAAGAAAATTGGGTTGGAGTGCATACGGCAGGTACTGCCAAATCCTGACTGGGAGCTTACCACTGTCATTGAAAAGAAAAGTATACAATCATTGCATTCTACCGGTAGTAACATATGGGGCAGAAACTTGGAGGTTAACAAAGAAGCTCGAGAACAAGTTAAGGACCGCACAAAGAGCGATGGAACGAAAAATCTTAGGAGTAACGTTAAGAGACAGGAAGAGAGCAGTGTGGATCAGAGAACAAACGGGGATAGCCGATATTCTAGTTGACATTAAGCGGAAGAAATGGAGCTGGGCAGGCCATGTAATGCGTAGGATGGATAACCGATGGACCATTAGGGTTACAGAATGGAAACCAAGAGAAGGGAAGCGCAGTCGAGGTCGGCAGAGAACCAGATGGGATGATGAAGTAAGGAAATTTGCAGCGCAAGTTGGAATACGCTAGCGCAAGACAGGGGTAATTGGAGATCGCAGGGAGAGGCCTTCGTCCTGCAGTGGACATAAAATATAGGCTGATGATTATGATGATGATTCGACAATCTTGAACAGTGAATTCTCGAATCCAATACGAATGGAATAGAAAATGCTATTCAATTCACACAACCCCTATCTTTAGGACAGACAGCACTCGAGAACTTCAGTAGATGAGTGCAGTTCTCGTGTTCCGTTTGTCGCTTACAGCGTATGAAACCCACGTATATGTCTTGATTTGAGTCATGTCTTTGCCTTTGTTCCTCCTAAACATAGCAGTTCCGAAGGGTGGATGTGCAAAGAAAACAAGCTATGAGAATCAAGAGGAGTGAGCTGGCTGGCATAATTGAGGCGAGATAAGCGGCGAAGTTTGTGCATGTCACGCTGATGGCCATGACAAAAATGGCACCCACATACACCTACGCAGGGTAGCTCTAAGGGCCTGCTTCGTGCAACGGCGCGACATCTTCTCAAGTGACTGCACCGTTAGGCTTTGCATAACGCGTGGTTTATGCGGCGGAAAGAGCGGTTCGTATGTGCGAGTGGAAAACTTATGAGCGCGCTCAGGCGGGCTTCACCGCATGGCCGCGGACGCTGAAAGCGCTTTTCGACGGAGACCGCTGTCACGGAGGCGAAGCTATCATTTCAGGGCGCTGTGCCCGCAAACCACTGCGGTGAAGACATACTCCAGGCGCTCGTACAAGGCAGTGAGCCAGGAGGGTGAAGAAAGCCGGCCGCAACATATGAGAGAGGGGGGGAAAAGAAAGAAGAGAAAACTGTCTTAAAAAAAAGAAGCAGGAGCTTTTCTGCCTTCTTGTTTTTTTTTTCTTTTTTTCTTTTTAATGATTGGCTATTGTTGCTCTTCTTTCTGTTCTACAGACCTGGGAACTACTGCAAGATCGCTTGAGCTTCTGGCTTGAGTTTATTTACTCACCAATAGTGACAAGCTTGAGCAGTGAATTCAATTGATCTGTTTTAACTCACACTAAAAGAAGTTGAAGCCACGAAAAAGCTACTACATTAGGTACCTAGACCAGGTGCCCTCATCGAGGGTATGACTACAACGTACACTGTCGCGTAAATCCGAGGTTCGACGTATTTGTTGGTTTATGTACAGTTTACATACACATTCGCTTTCGCTCATATTTCGTAATATTATATTCAAGCAGCAACAAAGTCCTAGCACAAACGTGTGAAAAAAGAAAGATTATTATTTGGTGTCATACAGCCAGGTTTATATCACTTAGGGCCGGCTATTGCTAATTCTTGGTTAGAAGAAAACAAGAGCGAGGAAAAAAAATAAAGCAAATGAAGACAAAGATAGACCCTGGGTATGAATGAGACAAAAAGACTCAGGTTCATTATGTAGAAGCAGTCGTCTCGTTCATTATCTCACACTTGACTGCTCTAAGCATGCTTTCTCCAGCAGTTTCTGTTTGCGTGTGCAAATACAGCAGGTTTCACACGCACGGTAGGTCTTGCATCACTATAATTCGTAAACAGCCTCGCGCTGGTGTACCTTTCCACGTAACATCCTTGATGGAAGTGCAAGGTAACGATCCCCGTAACCCGTGAAAAACCACGCCCAGAGAATGTCTGAAGTCACAGGCAAGGAGATTAGACAAGTATATGTACTACCCAATGCCCAGGGTTCCCATGGCAACTGAACTATCGCAACAGAAGGGTTCCCGCTAGTAATCTTCGTAGGAAACTCTATGAGTAACCTTAGTACGACACTGTGGCGCGTAACGCTCCGTGGAGCAAAAGCAAAAACAAGACGGCGAAACTGCCGGACACGTGACTACTCACCGGGCGTATTTAAAAAGCACGCAAGAGCGGCTACACATCCTTGCTATCGGCACACATGCTACGGAGCATTCTGTATCCATCCGCGAGAGCAAATACGAGGGTGTCCCTTCAATTGCGCGCACTATCTGGAGGCGCTGGAAACGAAAGTGGAAGGCATCACGCTTCTACGCGCTACGATGTAGTTCCGCTCTGCGCTGAAGTTTCTTTGGCCACTTCATCCATCACGCATTACAATTCATAGTAATCGCTGATACTGTCTACTATTTTTTTTTGTTCACCCTAGTGATAAGTGGCAGGGCGGACCATCAAACACCGAAACAATCGGTGTTGAGAGATAAACGATTGCGTCGCAACTGAACAAACGGGCGCGACAGATTGCAGAGCGTCTGCTTCGCAAAATGGGTGAGTAAAAAAGGAGACCGGTTGTAATGCCGCGATCTAACGTGCGGATCTGCGACAGCTCTCAAGTGACAGGAGAGATAAGATACATGGGCAGTCTGCTTCTGCTACACGTGTAAGAAACCGAAAGGAAGGATAAATTGCGGAGCCTTTATCAACCTCAGTGCTGAGGCCCTTGATAATTCGATACAGGCTCTTCGAGCGCAGCCAAGTCGCAATTTTCGAAAATTTGCCTATCGAGATGATGACGCGCGGAATCAGTGTGTATAGGCTGCTTGGCAGACGGCAAGTTGCTGTCGAGATAAGAAAGACAACGGCACCACTGCGTGCACAAAAGCTCTATAGTGCTTGTTCCTGCTGCATTTCGTCCGAGATTGAGTTTGTCAGATGGCAAACCATGATGGCGAAGGGTATTCAGCGTGAAAAACACGAGAACTAGGCCTAATACCCGCAAGCGCTGCTTACGAAGAGAAGCCCACGGAGACAGTCTGCAGAGAAGCGAGGCTTGTGAAGTCCAAGAAGAGCTAAGAGTGGGACGGCTTGTGAATACGGCGGCAAATTTTATTGACCAGATTACTCAGGGAGTTTTCGCGAGAAAATTTAAATAACTCTTCGAGCTGTACTGCAGTCTTGAGCGAAGACCGTCAACGCGAAGAGATACAACTTCCTGCGCTGCGCAATAAATCCAATTTTCGCCACCGACAGTCCGCTACCGGAAACGACGAGTCGAAATGTAAAGACGATGACACAGGCTAAAATAAAGGTAGACGGAAAAGAGGAAGAAAAATAAAAAGCGAAATCCAGGCACGCGGGCCAGAAATGACTTTAAATATGAAACACGGCGCTTCATTTGGTTGTGGCGGAACGGCTATATCACGCGTGAAAGAATGTGGGCGGAGGGGAGGAAATAAAGAACACGGGATACAAACTGTCTCGCCTCGCATAGCGCCGATCTTGCGCAAGCCCTAAGAGACAAGTTGAAAGGCGGCGGTCTATTAGGTTACATGTTCGGCTGAGACGACAGGCCCCGTAACGAGGAGAAGCAGACGACACAGGCGAACGTCGTCTGCTTTATATGAAAGCAGACGACAAGTAGTTTAGGGCGGACGTCAGCGGAGGAACAAACGTCGGGTTTGAGAGGGCTTCCTCGGAAAGAGACAGAAGTATAAACTACCACGACGCAGCAGACGACAAATTCGAAGAGGAGCGAGTATATGATAAGGACCGAGCACTGCCGCGAGTAAAGGACTACGTAGAGCCTATTACGGGAGGAGCATCGAAAGGCGGGCATCGAGGAACGGGGCGAACGCTTTATTAGATTCGGTTCCCCATGGGACGAACGGGAAGTCAACGAAGAAAGCGGGCGAATTGAGGACCGGCGAAAAGTACTGAGATAAGGCAGCAACAAAAGAAACCATTAGAGTGAGCAGACGAAGCAGCAGAAGGCAGTGAAAGCTCAGTGCATGCAGACGGGCACGAATGGAGGAACTTGTGGCTATCAGGCGACGGCGGGGTTCATGCGAACCGCCAAACTAAATCAATGCCTCCAGCGCAGGCTGGGGAGGACAGGCACTGTGCGAAGTACACGGCGGCGCCTATAGCATCGGAGCGCAAATGCAATCGTTGGTCAACGTTTTCCGCGAAAGGAAGCTCGGGGTGGAGCGTTATACGGTTGCCTCAACTTGGTTAGGACAATTCCGGCATTTCGGCATTTTATTCCTCCGCCCCTACCCTCACTTTGTGACAAACAATACGATGCCCCTATAGTTGAGTTGTCTGTCAGCGGCCTTCTCCCAGCATCCGTCTTGCGCATATATCTGGTATTTTCGTGTAGGTGAAATTGCGAGAAACCGTGTTGACGTAGCTTACTAAACGTTTATAGGAGCCGATATAACGTGCTGACCGTGTCAGCGTGGGAAGAATACGTACACACCGTGGAACACGCGTCAGTTAGGAGTTTATTCTGCAGGTTGCTCCTAATAGACAGGAGGTGTTTAATTGCCATATGACCCCGTGCAAATCAGAAAAAAACACCATAGTCGCCGAGCCACTGCGGCAGGTGTGTTTACCTTTAGGCCACGAATCCACCGAAATGTCATTGAGGCTTCAAGTCGTGGAAGTTCTATGATTCAACCACGGACTTTGATAGGCGATCAGAGAAATATCCGCGCCAGACTTACGGTTCTCGGACACCATTTCTCCGAGCCTACTAAAACAGTGGCCGCAAACGCACCACTGATAAATCCTTAGTGCGCACGCTACACAGCCGAATAACGGAAGATCGTTCCTAGTTTTAAAATCGGAGGGAGGGAAGGATGCTAGGGTGGAGGGGGTGTGCTTGCATGATCTGTTGTAATTTTGGGTCGAGCAGTAGTATTTGATTTCGCATCACCTCGCTCGGACCATCGTATTCGTAACTACGATGCGGAACGTGCTCGTAGCAATTTCGTGCGAGTTCGGCCCTCCATTTCCGGAGTGTCCGCCACCAGGCTTTGCCGTTCGCCCGCTCATAAACCGCTCGGAAACGCTCAGCTGCTCTTAAGGCGGGCACGTGACGGCTAGCTGTCTAAGTTTCATAAATGCGTTTGAGAGTCTGATACCGGAGGAGGACACGCGGCGAGCAATAAAGTCCCGTCATCTTTCTTCGTAACGCTTTCTTTTACACCAGTCTGAGATGGAGAGAGAGAGAGATAAATGGAAGGGCGGTGATGTTAACCAGGATTGAGCACGGTTGGCAACCCTGTGCTGGAGAAGGGGGAGGGAAAAAATTAAGAGAAGGAGAGAAAGTGATCCGCAGAGGCTGTTGGGCTCCTCGTGCCTCTCCTGGCGATGCGAAGGGATGAAAACATTAAAACGCGCCACCACGCAGTTTCGCTTTGCATCTCCCGAAAGCCAGGGTGCGTGCATGGCTGTCCGCACGCGGTCATATTATAATGCACGCTCCCGTGCTTTTATGCGAGGCCGTGGTCGTTACGCAGAGATTTTACGGCCGTGTGGGGCCGCGGCTCTGTGCGGGTGATGGCATAGCCGCGAGATTGGAGAAACGACGCTCACGCAGGCAAGGGGGGCAGGGGGAGAGGCGCAGATCTTCTGAGCTGCGTAATAATGCGGGCGGCAAACCGCAAGAAGCGTACCACTGCACGCACGCCAATAGCAGCAGATCTGAATCTAGGCGATTGTATTCTGGAGGTTAACAAAGAAGCACGAGAACAAGTTCAGGACCGCGCAAAGAGCGATGGAACGAAACATGCTAGGCCTAACGTTAAGAGACGGGAAGAGAACGGTGTGGATCAGAGTGCAAGCGGGGATAGGCGATATTCTAATTGACATTAAGGAGAAAGGAAATGTAGCTGGGCAGGCCATGTAATGCGTAGGATGGATAACCGGTGGACCATTAGAGTTGCAGAATGGATACGAAGAGAAGGGAAGCGCAGTCGAGGACGGCAGAAAACTAGGCGGCGTGATGAACTTAGGAAATTTGCTGGCGCAAGTTGGAATCAGCTAGCGCAAGACAGGGGTAATTGGAGATCGCCTTCGTCCTGCAGTGGACATTAATATAGGCTGATGATGATGATTCTGCCGGGCTGCTCTGTAAGGCAGGTGGTGACAGTTGCGATTCCGCCTGTTCGTCACCGACTGCATGGTGAATGTAAACCAATACTTGCCTCGGAATTGGCGAAGTACACATAGGTAGTGAACGCTCTAGTCGCAGTTAGT
This sequence comes from Dermacentor silvarum, assembly GCF_013339745.2. Lineage (NCBI taxonomy): Eukaryota > Metazoa > Arthropoda > Arachnida > Ixodida > Ixodidae > Dermacentor > Dermacentor silvarum. The sequence goes on along the minus strand of NC_051158.1, from coordinate 126,056,109 downwards.
GTCTACAGGTGGAAAGTAACTGCGCCGCTGAGGCTACTCGCCGCGGTCGCTTAAGCGCGGCGGCCGCATTTCGGTGTGGGCGAAATGCAAAAAACGCCCGCGTCCCGTGCACTTGGGGCCCGTTAAAGATCCCCTGGTGGTCAGAAAATTAATCGTGGTTTCGGCACGTAAAACCCCACAATACCATTCGAAATCCACCGCTGAGGCTAACTGCTACGGCTCTTGTTGGGACGAGCTGGAAAACAGGTCACAAAAAGGAAACGCAATACAAGAACCGCGGGCAACAAGTCGATATGAGCGAAAAGCTTACGCTCTCTTCAGAAAAGCTTTCATGGAGAATGTGAATGGGTATTTGTGATCGTTGTGCCATGTCTGTCTAATAAGTAAGGGCTTACGGACGTGGCGCTGCTTTCGACCTCTTGTTGTTCCATTGAACTGTGCGCCGACGTTTGTGTTCGTGCAGTCAGGCGGCATAAGTGGACCGATATTCGACGTGCTTTGGTGCCAGTACATCTTTCGTTCGTTCTTTCTTTAGTATTTCGCTTCGACTTTGTCCAAGTAAGTAAAATCTTAAATAAAGATTGAGATATTGAGGCTACTGCGAATAGAGGCAAATGTTGCTTTCGCAGCCTTTAGGTATGCAGCCAGAAGTGAAGTGGTACAATGGGCGTATGAGTGTTGACTAACGCGGTGCATGTTTAGCTCACACGGTGTACGGGAGAAATAAAAGAAATATCCAACATCTACTAGTTTCTACTCTACTACTCTAGTCTACTAGTTTCTACTAATAGCCACCAAGATTCTTTTTCAGCCACCAGTCTTCAAGCATTTGTTGATGGTACAATATACCTATCGAGTCCCATCGACAGCTTCCGAATTCACGTATCAAAACTGTCGAACAATCTTTTATATTTGTGTGATGCACAGAGCTTAGGTTCCTATTAGTGAAATGCTTTGAATCTTAGGCACATTGCAATAATTGCTGCGGTAGATATTTTGTTCCTCCTTACTCTCTTATTGCGAACAAAACAGATAAACATAGGACGATGAACACCTAAAGCTATCTGCAGTGGAAGCATGTGTGGCCAACGTTTCGGCAAGAGGAGTTGGCTTTGTCAGGCCGATGACAAGACTGACCCTGAATAAGACAACTCCCTTACTTGAAACGTGGACTCCACAGACATCATTGTTCGACTACTGCTGATCTGTTAATACGAAGCATTCTTTGCCACATGCGAAGCTCTGCGGTCGGTTCTTGCCTTTCGGGCCTTTTCAATAATACTATTACTACTACTACTGCTGCTGCTGCTGCTAATAATAATAATCAATCAATCAATCAATCAATCAATCAATCAATCAATCAATCATGTTTATTTAACGTGCCCAGGAACAACCCGAAGGTCTGAGTGCTGGCGCACACATACATTACAAACCAAAAACAAAACACTGCAGGGGAATATCATTAAAAAATAAATGATTAAAAATAAAAATTGTGAAAAAAAGAGAGTACTGAGAACAAAGCGCAAAGTAAATACAAAAGAAAAAAATGTGGTCGCAGTTTCACCTGAAAGGCGAAGCATCAATTGCGATAGCAAACTTGTAGAGAGCTATACGGAGTAATGATATTAGCTTTATCAGCTGTATAAACTTGGACATGCAGCAGCATCGGCAACACGCAGAACTGTTGTCGACGCCATCGGCGTTTTGCCCGCGTTCGCTCAAAATGCGTGCGGCGTTGGTGACTGTTGCCGGAGCCTCTGATATAAATAGGCACTTGGTGCCGCAGCTAAACGTCGCCTCCCTTCCCTCCCCTACGGCCTCTCGCGCGTCGGAAGAAGGCGCGTTTGCTCTACATATATGGTGATTGTAAAGGAGAAAAGAGACGCCTACTTCTGCAGCCCTTAAGCGAGCACGGCGCAGAATTAACGCGCGTTTGTTCTCCGCCGTGCGTTCACTCTCCGTGAAAGACGCGCCCCTCGCGCCCTTTCACTCGCACATACAGCGTTCGGCGCGCGGCGACGATTTCATCTCCAAATGACGTCATACGGAACCTCACGGACGGCGACGGCGACGGCGACGGCGACACCAACGGCAGAAATCTGCTTTTGAGTGTCCATATAATTGCTATCGCAATAAAAGGAGGAGAAGGGCACTTGAACAATGCATGAAATTATAGCACAAGGCAAAGCTCGGAAAAGAACGATGACAAGGAGTTATGAAAGATATCAAGATCACGAAAGTAAGCGTTGTAAAGACTCTGTATCCTGTGGACGGTTGAGTGTTCGTGACGACAGGCAGGAACATGGAAATGTCTATGTTCTCTGGTGATCTTGCGTGGGATACGAAACATGACACAGCTGAGAAGTTCGGGACACGTGAGGTTACCGTGAATGAGTTTGAAGAGAAACAGGAGGTCAGCGCGATTACGTCGGTCGCGAAGGGAGGGCAACGACAACAATCCAACAGTGCTAGTACAGGGTGCAATGTCCAGGTTTGCAAAGCGGTGATTATATATGCTTAGAAACATTTTCTGGACACGATCTATAATGTCACTGTTAGATCTAGAAGAGCCATTCCAGACGACCGACGCATATTCGAGTTGAGGAAGACAGAGGGTTGTGTACAATTTGCGGAACGGAGTAGGAGACTTGAATTCCCTCGATAGTCTGCATACAAAACCTAGAGAGCGCATACCCCGCATTGCAACACGTTTAATGTGCGCCGAAAAGTGTAAGGTTGCATCAAAAAGTACACCAAGATCATTGATCTCGCAGACCTTACACAACGGCACAGAATCTACAGAATAAGAAAAAGAAATACTTGCTGTTTTGCGTGTGAAAGTCATGACTTTGGTTTTAGCAGCATTCAAGGTAAGCTTATTATCCTTGCACCATTTAAAAAAAGAAAACAGGTCAGACTGCAGGGCGCGACAGTCATCAACAGTGTGAATTTTCTTAAAAATCTTGATGTCATGGGCATATAGAAGGAAAGAAGAGTTCCGAATAACAGAAAGAACGTCATTAATAAAAAAAAACGAGTGGTCCTAATACTGACCCTTAATTGAGGGACGCCGCTAGTTGCCATGTAAGAAGAAGACGTTTGACCATTGACGTTAACATAACACGATCTATCAAGAAGATAACTGCGCAAGAGGTTCACAACTGACGAGTCAATATCAAAGTGCGTAAGCTTCATCAGAAGCAGCGAGTGGCTGACTACATCAAAAGCCTTGCTGAGATCACAATAAATGGTGTCAACTTGCCCCCTTTGAAGTACCGGCGTGGAGATCTGTGTCATGAAACTTGTGAGATTTGTGATAGTGGAGCGGCCGGTCAGAAATCCATGCTGATTCGGAATGAGCGAGTTCTTCACAGTAAAAGACAATATGTTGTGAAGAGCAAGCTCAAAAATCTTGGACGTAGCACAGAGAAGAGATAATTTGAATAATAATAATAATAATAATAATAATAATAATAATAATAATAATAATAATAATAGTAATAATAATAATAATAATAATAATAATAATATATATATATTATTATTATTATTATTATTATTATTATTATTATTATTATTATTATTATTATTATTATAAAGAAATACGTGTTCAACGGTAGATCCAAACGCAGTCTTCCAGGGCAATAACAAGATACTCCACCCAGCAAAATAATTCGTATAACATTGAATATCACTGTGCATGGGATGTTTTTTTTTTCATAATATGACTCATCGTTGACTGACCTGACGTGTTTTTGCCTCAACCTTGACCCACCAGTATACATATGACTTTGCAGAGCTAGCACGAAGAAGCATGACAAAGGTGCGCAAACAACTTGACAACGGATTCACAGAACTAACACGAGCAGTGGAGTAATACCACACTCACGTGTTGCCAAATCCAGCGGAGCGGCAAATCATCTTCACGTGCGGCAATTTTGATTGTTCCAAACGTGGCGGCCAGAACGCCGTTGAAATGACGTTTCCAGCATGTGATTCGCGCTCGTGTGTGGAACGTCAGTGAAGTCAATAGGCGCACGCTTATGTAGGGTTCGGTTTATCAGTCCTGTCACCACGCTTAGGTGAGAGTGGATAATCTAGCAACCTAGGTTGGGCCGTCGTTAAAAAAAAAATTATAATTGTTATGGTGGCCCTCTTGTCATGAATTTTCTTTGCACAAATCTCGCGGATAGCGCTCCTTGTCGGATTAGATTTAATTAGTAAGGCAGAAAGACGTGCGCCTCGGTTAACACACTAGCGACGCAGCCTATTACGCAGCGTCGACTGTCTCGAGAACCCAGGGAATGCTGGCGACTCTTCTTGCGGGGAAACAATTCCTATACGTCATCAGCCTATATTTATGTCCACTGCAGGACGAAGGCGACCTCAAGTTACCCCATGTCTTGCGCCAGCTGACCCCATCCTATGCCTGCAAATTTCCTCATTTCATCGTGCCACTTAGTTCTGTTCTGTCCTCGACTGCACATTACCTTCCCTTGGCACACCCGTTGTGTAATTAAAACAGAATACCGGTTATCTGCCTTACAGGGAAACAGTTATTTGTCCCCCATATATGACTTCATTTTCAACATTTTTCGCGCTCTTCGATTTGAATACGATCGCACTCCTAGAGGAATCAACGTATGCCTTCTGATCGTAACGTACGGGAGGACACTGATGACTTAAAGGGACACTGGCGTTAGCCCATCTATAATTGTAACGGACTAAATGGAAGCACGTAATTCCAACCTCTTCAACTGATCTTCCAGTTAACATTGCCAAAAAGACAAAAAAATGAATAACAACCTAAATTGTATTAGAGAATTACGGTTTCTGCCGTAGCAAAAACAGTCACTTTGCTGCGAGAGCAGGCTTAGTAAGCGAGAAAAACCCTTACGTTCCCGTGCCAGCTGTCGGCGTGACGTCATGAATTTAGACAACGCCTGCTGGGGCATAGCTAATGATTTATCAGTAAAGGCCGACTGTACTATATTCTAAAGGAGCCAAATACTCGACCTAGAAAGTTTTGATAACTGCTACTGCGCGAGAGCAGCACGGATACGAGAAAACACGCTTCAGTTGGACCATAGATCGGCGCTACCACATGTGCATCTTGTGCCACGAAGACAATGGTAAAGAGCCTCCCCGAAACAGGCACTCCAATTACTTTTGCATGCGCCAGATTGTGTACGTTGGGTAACTGTGGTGTGTTCTGTGAATGTCACTTCACTGTACGTCATCGCATCGTGCGGAGTAGCAATGCGCTAGACAAGCAGGCAAGCCTTTCCAGTTATAAATCCGGCAACGTCACGATGACGAAATGGAGCTGTGATTTCAGCACGAAATAAATACAAAGAGAGCTACGCTTGGTTTTAACTCTTTAACCCTCAGATTAATTGAAGGAAAACGTATTCAATTAGCCACATTTTTTATGTAGTCATAATTTTTTATATGTCATTCTGATTCTGGGTATTCTCAGAATAAGAATGACATATAAAAAAATGTCATACAAAATACAAAATACTTCATTGTTTTATGGTTAGAATTAAAAAATAAAATAAAATAAAAGCTGCTCTTGAAGGCAGCTTTCTATCAATGCCGAGCGTAACACGACTTCGGCGGTGAAAGCAGCACAACATCGGGCTGAACGAGCGTGACTCGTGATTGGCGATATTGGCACAACCTTCCTGCCAAAAATGGTTCATTTTCGGCAGGAATAATCAAGATTATTTCAACAAGTAAATGAAAATGCAGTTTTGAAAGCCTATATTACCAGTCAGCACCGTTTTAGTGTTGTTTATAATTGTCCTTTGAATCTGATCTCGGGGGTGGGGCAGCCCCTTTATGCTTTTCAAGACCGCGCTAACGTGATCACTGAAATTACGTCACGGATCATCGCTTCAGTTGGACCATAGATCGGCGCTACCACATGTGCATCTTGTGCCACGAAGACAATGGTAAAGAGCCTCCCCGAAACAGGCACTCCGATTACTTTTGCATGCGCCAGATTGTGTACGTTGGGTAACTGTGGTGTGTTCTGTGAATGTCACTTCACTGTACGTCATCGCATTCGTGCGGAGTAGCAATGCGCTAGACAAGCAGGCAAGCCTTTCCAGTTATAATAAAATAACCTCATCAATACCCTTTCTCTATCGATGTCCATCGTAAGAGTGCATGTAATTTATCAGAGTGCAACATAACCTCGAAATCTGAATTAAAGATGGGACAAGAATAAACACTGCCCGAAGGAAAATGTCACCACTTCCTCGTTTTTTGTTAACTGCGACAAAAGTGGAAACCTGGCTACTAAAACGCCCATTACAAAATTTCGTACCTAGAGAAACAAAACTATAGACACTGAGGAATTACAGAAAGGAGAGTATAATAAAAAATACAACACTAGGTAAAAAAAAAGCAGAGCTGATAGAAACCTTCACTAAGACTAACAATATAAAGACAAAATTCCCAGTGTATTTCAGAATCGCGAGAGGTAATATAGAGCCACCGCATAACGTTCTGCAAGAATCGCAGCCGTCAATCATGTTTTAATGAATCAGTCCACAGCAGCGCACATAAAAAGTCACTGAAGCGAGGAACTGATTCCGGCGTTCAAGAGCGATTGAAAAAAAAAAAAAAAAACTTTACAGCGAAGCACTCTCTTTGTTCTAAGAGCGTAGAGATATGAAGGCTAGTGAACCTTTTCCGCGTAAACGCGATGTCACGGCATCATTTCCTGTTGTTACGCTACGGACGTTGGCCCCCCGCCTGTATCATGCACAGCCGCAATTCTCTCGGCCCCCGAAAACCACGAAAGCCTCCGAGGGGTGACGTAGCGCGAAGCCCTTCATGTAGCTACACGAGTCGAGGCAAACGGAAGTACCATACGCTTGACGCAAGATGGGCTAAAAGCGATCTAGAAAACAAGACAGAACAAAAAAGAAAATGGCGAGCTCGTTGCCCTCCCGATGACGAAGAGAGATAGCATCGATTGGATGTGCGAGCTTGGACGAGTTTGGACGAAAGCGCGCGTCATGACCAACGCTGTTCAATAAGGCAGGCGCCGGCTGGGAGTGCGGCCGAACGGCCAAACTCTGGTTCGCAGAGATAAAGCCGAAAGCGGAGAGCGGGCCAACCCTGATGATGATCGTGGCGATGACGATGCATCCCCCTTTCTTCGACATCCTCCTGCCCCCTCCCCCATCGGAGGCTCGCACCCTCCGCTCTCCCTACGAGTGGACGACGTCTACTTGTGTCATCTCTCCAGTCGGTGACCCGAAGCGAACCGCTGGAGAGATCATTCCACTCTCGGATGCTCTGTTGTAATCGGCTCTCGCTTTGGTGTCTCGTTTGTTTCTGCGACGCCGCGTTTTGTTGTCGTCTCGCCGGAGAGCCGACCCAGCGGCGCCGCCGGCTTGCGCACATGAATGATTGTGACGAGGAAACCGCTGTGGCGAGAGTTGGCGGGAGAAAATAAAGAGGGACATCTTTCCCGGAGGAAAGTGGGTCGCGATAGGGAAGCGCGAAGCGAAAGGACAACGGACTTTATTATTTTTTTTGTTATCTTCGTCTTCTAGCTTTTTTTTCTTTCTTTTATTAGCTTGACAGAAAGGTCGTACATGTATACGCGATACTCTTTTGGGGACGCGACTGCTCGAGATTTTACTTTTTTTTCCCTCAATGTGCACGCGAAGAAGAAGCTTACCGCGGAGCGCGCATTTTGTTCTTTGTACGCGCGCGTCTCCATCAAAAAGCTTCGTGGACATCCGCACGGCTGTATTGAGACGTCCCACGCCCATGACCAGAGCGGTGGCAACGACCGCTTTCTTTTGCATTGGGCAGCGCCTTTCTTCTTTTCGATCAAAACACATCTCTGTGGATGTCGCTGATGCGAACACGCTGCCATCGTCCATAGAAAAAAAAATAAGATGAAGGAGTTACCAATCCGTGTCCCCTTTCGGCGTGCTTTACGAAGTCAGCACTATGATTCACGTGTTTACAAACGCGTCACTGTCGTTAGCAATACGCCGCAAGCAAAGTCGTTTTTGCTGAATCGTTTCAATTCGGAGCGAATTTGTGAGTCGACTCTGCCACGAAATACATGTTTCGCTCCCGCAATGCTCTACCGAGATTGCCACTTCATGAAGAAGAAGAAAAAGCGCCGTTGGTCAGGGAGATGTCGGCCCCTATGCATAAAAAGAAGTAGAAGAAAAGGAACGCTTGCATTGGTAGTTTCATTGAAGCAGGAAGTGAATACTGCTACTTTGTTTTTGTCTTCCTAGCGTTTGAATTTGTGTAGAATGTTTTTTGAAGCTCAATTCCTTGCTCTGGTGTCGGAGAGCTGTTTGGAGAGCCTTGAAACATTAAACAAACTGTATAAAGCGTATTCTGTACGGGCGTATTCTGTAAGAGTCCACCTAGTGGACTGTCCATTGTAGCCGTCGCTGACTGGCTGGAGCTCTAGCAGCGAAAAGGAGGCAGGCATCGCAGTCAGTCTCCTCTTCGCTGGTACAGCTCCGGCCAATCAGGGGCGGCCGAAATAGACAGACCATTAGGTGGGCTCTTACAGAATATCTCCCCTGCATCCGGCAGTGCCGTAAGGTAGCACTTTATTATTATTATTATTATTATTATTATTATTATTATTATTATTATTATTATTATTATTATTATTATTATTATTATTATTATTATTATTGTGTGTGTGTCTGCGCAATCCTAAGAAAGAGCCATCCGAAAACCGTGGCTGAAAGAACATTACTGTAAACGCTGTAATCCACACGTATACACAGTGCCAACAACCTCGTGCACCCAGCTGGACAAAAAAGAAGCCAAAGGACAGTGAAGTGATCAGTACAGGAGTTGTAAGATTTGGCCTCAGGAAGAGTGCTCTCTCTCTCTCGCAGCGTGCAGTATTCACAAATGCGCTGGCACAAGAAACCAACTATAGTGGACGATGAAGACCATCTGGCGATGTATAGGGCAAAGAACGGGCCACATTTCGTCCATCACTACAGCAAACAGCGTATTTTGGCTGAGTGCCCAGAGCGCTCGGCGTTGTAAGCGCCCCGCCAGAAAGAGAACTGTCGCGTTTTCTCGCGCTCGCCGAGCAAAGGCAAACCCATCAACGTAAGCGCGCGAAATGAAAGAGAAGCATCGCTACAGATGTCTCACGAGAGGGAGCCATGCATACACGACCGTGGCCTCAAGACGTCCACGCCAGATACATCAAGGGCAGCGGCCAAGGCAAGACAGCGGCTGCAAAAGAACGGGCTACGGATCACGTTGCAATATTCAGCGAGAGCAGGGAAGCCTTTCATGCATTAGTGATGCGACGAAAGCGCGCCCAGCGTTGAACGATCCTGCTTCAAAAATGGGACCGCTTCTTGTCTTCTCCGCCGGCGCGTAACGAGATGCCCCTTCACACCGCGGCCAACGACACAGACGGGGGGGACAGTGCATAAAACAAGAACAAAGAGAGAGAGAGAGAGTTCGCCAAGGAAGAGGGGGGGGGGGATAGGAGGAGAGCAACGGCAGTCCCTGTCGAACGAAATGGCTTAGATGGATGGGTCTGCAAGCCATCGGATAGTGGCTTTCTTGCCTTTCGCACAGGCACGGCGTGAGTGGCAGCTGATAGTTCACCGAGGCTTGGACGGAAGCCGACACCAATAGATCACCGAGAGCGCTCGCGCGAAGGCGGTGTCTCGAGTCGTGTATAGCGTTTGTTCGCGTCGTCTTCGTTGTTGCGCCGAGACATGCAACTTTCAGCAGCTCCTTCCGAGAAAGCCGCGCACATGCGGCGGAGGGCGACGAACCTATCTGTGCAGCGTGACGCGTATGTAAATATGACTAAGCCTGATATGTAAACAGCCTCCGTCTCGTACTGGGGCTCGGCAGAGATAAAACACGACGCTCGGGGTCGCGCCTCCCAGACGCGTGGCGAGTGTCTTCGTAGTCGACGACGAGTCCATGGTGCTGAGAGAGGTAGAGAAACGGGGACGGGTGTTGCGCGAGTGAGCGAGGCGCTAACTGCGGCTCTAGCACGACAAACTCCCAGCTGCATGCTTAAGCGATGGAGGAGGATAGAACCGGGCAGGCCATTCTCGACATCGCATGCCGAAGGTGATTGCCTTCAGGGGCAGCCCTGCAATTCTGGTGGTGGTTAGCAGGTACAAGACGGCATATGGAAGCACGACGCGAAAGGAGATGCTGCTTTGAAAGAAAAAGAAAGCAAAGAACGAGAAACGGGCGACGAACAAGTTTTTTGAAAAGATGACATACCATCATGACACCTTGAATTTAAGCACATGCGTGGTTACTTTTGAAATATAGATAAGTCCGTTTTCTCAAGGGATAGCTCATTTACTATGACGAAACATGCGACATATTGTGCTTGTTCTCAACCTTTCCAATGAATGAATGAATGAATAAATGAATGGATAAATAAATCAATCAATCAATCAATCAATTAAACGGTGACAATCAATCAATCAACCACGTTCTACACTTCATTATCTCTATCAACAACTCTGATGATGCTTTATCTTGGCGTCTACCAACTGAAGGGGCTATCTAAACAGCTACCCTTAAGAGTAACACAAAATGAAACTGCTAAACTGCTTCCAAGAGGCCGTAGTGGCTCAACAAACATGTCCCGCACAAAAGTATTAAATGGGACTAAACGCTCAAGGGAAAGCTACTTGTTATAATTACCACGTGAGGTTTGAATCAACACATCTTGTGCAATTTAGACCTATTTGGCGACGAGTTTCACTACGGCCCCACTGCCTGAATGCGTGCCGGTAGTCCTTAGCAGGCTGACCGGTAATTGCGGTAAATAGCGTGTTGTGTTTGTGCCATGACAAATTCACATTGACCCTCGACATCAAAACGCAGGGAGGTGAAAATAAAAAGATTCTACAATAGGTGCAGGAGTGAGATGATGGCCAACCCCGCTTCTACTTGGAATTCACTAAACAAATCCAGATCGTCATTGTCATAGACATTTCTCTAAATGTTGCCTTCAATCCAAAAACGCCGCGATAGCGGCGACAACTACTGGCATCATGACGCCTGCCAGGCCGCTGCGCATGCACTCTTGAACATGGTAAAATCGGTCCAATTTTATAGTGCTCAGGACTGTACCATTTCATGACATAAGCAAATGCACATACGCACGGAATATGTAACACTGCTGCTACCTGTTCTGAGCATAACGAAGGCGAATCACGATATTACGACTTCACTGCGGCGAAATTCAAAGAAGCGTTCATTCTTTAACAACACTTGAACTTTATACGGAACATGACGGCGACACCGACGCCAACGGCGGAAATGCACCTGGAAGCGCCAATATAATCGCTATCGCAATAAAATGTGGCTCACCTGCTGTAGTGGTCGTAACGCCTGGACCGATGCATCTTGCTAAGCGGTAAGCGTTCTTCACCACAGGATATTGCCCATTTCGGGTGCCACACGGGCCACAGGTGGATATAGCACGGAAATGTTCACGAAGCACGATCACAGTCGAGTGAAAAAGTTTGTAGAAACGTATAGCAAAAGGCGCGGACTGGAAGCAAGCTCGCAAGGAAGGCAGGTAATAGCACGCGAATCGAAAGGCAAGCCCACTGATATATTGGCTATTAAGCTGAAGCACGCGCAGTTGAAGTAATAAGACGGAGGCAAAAAAAGTGGCCTTTCCGTTTCAAAAGTAGGAATGGGTACGATGGAATGTAAATATTTGTTCCAAAAAAGAACGTCGACGATGTGGAATGTGCACGTTAATATCAAAATTGCCTGAGAATGCCAAATGCTGCCGGTGATGTAAAATTGCTATTCTGCTACAGACAACATTCGGTTGTACGCGGTTCTTTTTGTAATAATTGTTGCTCGCATTTAAATTACTGCTTTTCTTTTCGATGCTTCCTAGAACCACACAAATTGAGTCGAAAGCAGGATTTCGGGGCTTCTTGACTGTGGTATGCTTCAACCACCTGTATCCCAATAAACCTGCACGAATCTTTCTCGCGGGAAGCGAGAAAGACTTTAAAGCTTCGGCGCAGTGATGTTATAAAAACTGTCCAGACCAAGTTTACTCTTACTGAAGCGAAATAATAGTTAGAACAGTAGCTTGCCGGTTTGTCCACACGCTCACATCTTCGAGCTCTCCGGAACAGCTGCCGTAGTAATCATGGTTTCGCAAGTACGGAATAAACTTGAACACTAATGAGTTCAGAAAAATTAATCAGATACTTGGGCTTCACGTTGAGCAACAACTGCGCACTTCAGTTGCATTTGCAGCACGCATCGTCTTCAGAGATGGTAACTTACACGAGCCTAGGCACTCGGAACAATGTTTACGCCAGACGAGGATAGTAGGGGGCACATGACGAATGCTGCTATATGAAATAATGCTTAAGCAATTTAAAGAGGACTATGCATTCATTTGATGCGATTAATATAAGTACCGACCACGAATCTAAGTAATGGCGACTTTCGTGCACGAAAAATACGCACAATAAAGTGTTGGAGGAAGCACTCGATTTAGAGATGTTTTGAGTTATGTAATGCAATAACAAAGTGGAACCAATATCACGAATGGAAGGTGCTCGCGTGTGATAGTAACTTTTATCGAACTTGCTTATTTCTGAGAAGAACCAACATGGACTTATTACTCTTTCCTAAATAAGCGGTTACGCCAAGGGGTTACAGAAGCAGACATGGTTGCACGAATGACGATGTAACAAACCGCTCAAGACGAGCGGGTTTTTCCCAATAGTCATGGTCAACAGCTTGTTAGCAGGAGCTACTGCAAGAATCGGAATGTAATGATAGTGATTAGTTGATAATATTAGTTACACAAGGCAGTATATTCCGTGGTAGAGGCATAGAACTTGATATAGATGCGTTTCAAGGACACCAAGGAGTGTTCAATCGCCAGTGACCTGATAAGGTAAAGCTCATTTAGTTGCAGTATTTTGGCATCTGCAAGAATTTGTGAATGCGACAGCCGGAACATAAATGACTTTTTACTTCATGCTCACGGAAATCGCTTCAGAGTTGAAGGTGGGAATACGAGAGTAATTGCTAGAACACTGACACGCATACCGAAGCGTCCGCTTGGGTTGGCATGGTGAAAGATTCAGACATCCAACGGTGTAAATGCCGAAAGCGAGAATAAACAAGCGCACTATAAGACGAACTTGAGCTTAACGTAGCGATGTTATTCCTTGGGAGGTCACTCGAGTCAAGTGCGTTTTCTTTCTTCACTGGTAATATGCTTTGAATATTGAGCTTGTGCCTAGGGTAGTAACATTTATATCGAGGGGAGAAAACTTGAATACGCTCACCAGGAAGACGAACACAGCTGAGGTGTCGGCTGGGCAACGACTTATGTACCTAGATGCGACAGGAAGTCACAGAGAACTCTTCTGGGCAAGCTTTATGACTATGTCAAAGATGAACACTAGGATGAGTAATAATTTGCGCCCTCTCTCAAGCTCTGTCATCAAAGGAACAGGTGTCGTATTAACGCTCTTTCTTTTCGTAAGCGGAGATGGCCTGCCAAGAAAAGAAGATATGTTGGTGATTCAATGTCTTGAGGACCGGCTTATATTTTTCGCTGTTCTTATACCTGTGGACTTGCCAACCTCCGAAAGACTATCGAGCCTTGCCGACATGGACTGCCAGATGAATAACAGCACCCCACTGCTCCTGTCTGTTTATTCCCGTCGACCTCTTGAACCATGGAAAAGCGGAGGAGAATGGTCACGGTATAGGAGAGGTGAAACGAAGAGAAAGGACAGAATTACTGTTCTACACCACACAAACTGAGTACGGTTTAACGACTGCAGCTACACTATACAGCTCCTATGCTAGTCATCATTTTTCAATAGTTTCCTCATCTGTTGAGAATTTCTGCAGCAGACCCGTAACCACTGAAGTCCGGTCTTAACGAAGCATTTTGTTTTCTATCTAACCCACAAAGTACCAGAGAGGACAAAGCTAAATGCCACCCTACTTAATCGGCAACGCTCCCTTGCCGAGGATATCAACATTCATGATTTCCTTCTTTTTGTTTGTGGTATTTTAGAGCAACGAAATTCCGGCTTTAGCATGTATGCAGGGCGTAGAGAAGGAAGACCAGGGCGACGGCAAAGGTCATGTCACTACCCTCTCACCTCTTAATTAGTACATCCCGGAAAGGCGCGCTTGTTGGCCACGCGCTCTACGCTTCACGAAACGCTCAATTCGCGTGGACCAGATAGCTAAACTTCTTAACGATCCTGCGGAAAACGAGACATCAGAAAACGAATCACGCACACTAAATATGAAAGAAAAACGCGAGTGGAGAGATGACGCTGATGGAGGTCCGTTTCCGCGGATGCAGTCGGACGGTCACGTTCGACTCACGTGTTGCGTCGTGCGCGCGCGCTCGATCTTCGGGGCCAGCAACAACAACTCCGTCCGCGGCCGAAGAGAGAGGAACCACAAACCACAGAGGCCTAGCACAACAAAAACCACGAGAGAGCAACAACTCCGTGCGTGCTCGGCCGAGAGGCTTCGGACCTCGGGGCGCGGCCCCGCTGACAATTCGGAGGGAGACTCGGCGGCGGAACGAAGCACTCGGCGAGTCGACGCACGTCTGAGGTGTCTTCGACCAGCGGCGTGGCAGCAGGAGGAGTTCACTAGCGAGGCAAGCGCCGAAGGTGAAGTCAAGCTCGAGCAGGGACGTCGTCAAGCACCGGCGGTGGTTGCCAAGACGCCCAAGAACGACGTCCACGGAACGGAACCGCGACCAGCGCGTCTGAAAGACAGGGTTGGCCGCGGGAGATGTCGGGTCGCGCGCGAACACGCAGATGTCTATGCACGTTCCGGATCAGCTGTCGGGTCGTGGAGAACCCTTCGTCGGCGGCGATGCGGAGGAGAAGGTCTTGTGGTGAGGCGTCGACGGCGTCGACTATTCCCGCCGGGTGTTTCGGGCGCACGCGAGAAAAGGCGCGGACAACTTCGGGAGACGGGAGAAAAAGCGTGCGCGCTCGGCTCCCCGTCTCGTGCCGAGAGCCCTTTTTTACCGAAGCCCGCTCCCGTGTATCGATTGGTGGGGCAGCGTTCGGGGCGGACTCATTTCGCTCCTGCCGGGGGGTTTCATGGCACGCCGCTTTAGACACGCGGGCTTCGGTGGTCGGCAGCCACGCGGCTTCGCTGCCGGAAGACGAGTACCGCGGTGTGCTTTCCACGCTGTAGTGCGGAAGGAGTGTTTAGGGCGTTTAGGGATGTGGGGAAGGGTATCCGCGACGCTACGAGGCTGCCCACTTGAGCTTTCCGCGCTTGTGCTTCTCTGTGGACGATTGCCGCCTCTTGTTGCACAGAGGAGTAGCGAGAACTTAATTTCTGGAGGTGTTTTAAGCGTATGCTATTCATTTTAGGGTGTGTTTTCCGCCTGCTCGTGAATCTTTCCTCGTTGTTATCTCATAGATTATTAAAATTTCCGAGTGCGCTCGTGCAGCTTGTGAGAAGATACCAGTTTGGAGAGCTCGAATACAACGGCGCTGAAATTGGACGATAGCAAAAGGGCAATCTTGTTCTCAGCCTCGATATCATCTCATTTCAACGCTCTTGTGTTCCAGGTTGCTATGCAGAAACCGGCTGAACTACGCACCATTTTGCAGTGGTGACAAGTGCCGCTCCAAACAGAGCAGACGCAGAGCGGTTTAACGAGTCAAAGAAAGTTGGTTTTGTTTACTGAAATTTCATTGCATTGCAGACCTGCGAATTATTTAACAGTCTGGTACCAAAGAACACACAACAAATCAACTTTCTACTCTCCTGCATTTACTTCGAGAAGTATGTCTCCATCAGACGTGTGGCAACTTTAGGTGATTGAATTAGACGATAATTAAAGAAGTAAAAAAAAAAGCATTGAAAGCAAGCTCTCGAGCCGAACCCGAACCGAAAACCATAGCCAAACCGCAACCTTCGGTGGAACTGAACCCGAGCCCGAACGGATATGTTTTGGAACATGCCTGAACCCGAACCGAACCTGAACAAAAAGAATAATAACAGTTACCGGTTCGGCAGGATATGGTTCCAGCATATGAGGCGACAACGGGTGCTCAATAGTTTGCACGATTGTTCGAATAACTACTGCTTCAATCGGCGCAACGTACTAGCAGATGGATACGGCTTACGAGTTGCGCTGTTTGCGAGAATGGCGATAGACGATGGCTATGTGCTGGCACTTATGGCCACCTCGGCAGAGACGCTTGCACGTCTGAAGTCAGCCTTGCCAGCTGTGTTCCGAGTAGGATAAGTTGTTTCAAGGGGCTGCGTGGAATCAGCATTTCTGGTGACGCTCCCAAATCGGCCATTTGGAAAATTTGTTACTAAAACATGATAATCTAGATACACACGGAGAGCTGAAAAGAGATGACCTCGAGGAGGAATGTGAGCGAGTTCAGCTGTATGACTTATTTTAGTCATTACACTGCGGTCACTAATGGATGTCTTCACTTGCTTCGAAAAAGCAACAAACTGAGCGAAGTGTCAAGTGCTGGCTTCTTTGTTCTAGAAGCTTGAAGTTATAATGTAAGTATGCAATGTGAATTCTCGCCGTCTTCGGCACCAAATATCATGCCACAGTTCGCTCACCACCAGTCCTGTAGCGAAAACCTGAAGCAAAACAAAAATTAACTGACTCTGCGGCTGCCAGAGTAACGAGCACGAAAGTTATGCAGACCTCACGAAGATGCAAGCATTCTCACTAATTTTATATGTTTTTAATAGCTACATGGAAAATCCTAGGTATCTGTGTAATTGATTCCTATATTTCTGCCTCTTGAAGAAAGTTGAGCATGCGCCATGCGGACAAGTCGATAGTACTATGCAGCATACCGACATGGGTCAGGATAAACGCGACTATGCCGAACCGGTTTGAGAACCGGTTCATGAATCGTTACAAATTCTTATTTCTCCGAACTGCAGCTGAACTGGAACGACATCTGAGGCCGTTTAACCCGAACTGACCCGGTATTTTTCGGTTCGACAGCCTCATTTGAAGTTCCGCAAGTGCTCAAAATGAACCCGGAGACCTCACTCCAGCGTTTTGACAGCGATTTTCCGCGGTCGCCGTGTGAGATGTGTTCATGTTTGCTTGTGCGCGCGCGACACCATGCTTGTTCATTGAGTTATTATGCCTATGTTTACAAATTTAAACGGCCGATAAAACTGCTATGCTTACTTCGTACAGCTGTCCACTAATTTGCTATCGCAATCGATGCTTCGCCTTTCGGGCGAAACTGCGTCATTTTCCACGCGCCTCACTAACTAGTACGATGTGGCAGAGGAGTTGTGCTGCCCCGGCCAATGACCTTTACAGGACTATCCGCGTAACGTGGCGCTCTTCGGTCACGTATGAAAAGCGTCAAGGTTCGCCGCACTCTACGCGATCAAACGAAAGGTGCAGGGTAAAGATGCCATTCCAGAAATACGATCACACGGACACTACGCGCTTTTCTTATATGTCTCCGCACCGCCACCCGGCAGAATTCTCTCTTCTTTATTTCGCCGGGGCTTACGTACAGGTAACGCACAAAGGAAACAATCACTCCGTAATACAAAGCGCGGCCGCTGTTTCGCAGATATACAAACAATCTCCTCCTGAAAGGGATTGTTCGTATCCCGACCAGAGAGTCAGCATCGTTCCATTCCACCGAATTCCGTGTGCCCTCCATTACGATGATCGAGGAAGATATGCGCCGAGGGCGCCGAGGGCTGGGTGAGGCTGCGCGCGCCAGAATGACACATCGCAGGCGGCTGCTGGCGTCGGCATTTCGAGCGCGAAGCAACTATCGCTCGGTCGAGCCGGAAGCGACGCTTAAGTGAATTAAAAACGAAAATGAAGACAGAAGGTGAACTGGAAACGCACGCAAGTATGTATACATACGGATGAACCACTTTCTTCCCTGGCGTCGAGTACATAAACATTCGGCGGCCCAGTACGATCTGCACAGGAATGATCGAGCTAGGCACCGGGCCCAGGTGGGGGGGCTGCATGAAGAAGTGAGCTCGACATCGGGTAATCTTTCTCTTTTTTTCTTCCAAGGAGCAGCTCTTCCGCATCTTTTTGCAATCCCCCCAAGGGAACGTCGTGTACGGGAGGAATCTATCATTAACGGTCTGCGCAAAGGAATTGCGATCGAGCACGTATAGAGCGAGGCATATGGGAGAGAAGGCAATGCAGCCGAGAAGACGTAAAAAGGAGAAGGAAAAGACAGAGCAAAGCGAATACTAAGAAGGGGATGGAAGTTCGTATAAATATGGGCTCCGCCATAAATCAAACCTGCGCGCGGCACTGGAGCGCGTGCTGCACCGCATCGCGTGGCCGTAGTATAGTAGATCGATGCCGGCTGACGGTACGGATTCCAGATGGCTCGACCGCCGGCGGTTTCCTTAAAAGATGTGATATAAAGAAAGGAGGCTTTGCGGAAGTGAAGTGAAAGAAAAAAAAGTAGTTATTTGTAGAACGATCGAGCTATAAAACTCGTATGCGACACAGCAGGTGCCCGCCAATCTATGGAGCAAGTCGTTGAAGCACGTCGCTTAAGCGAATCGATGAGGAGCGGTTGCTCTGCGCGCTGTTGCGTGGACGTGGCGAGCAAAAGCGGAGATCAGCTGGGCGGTACGGGTGTGCATTCAGTGCGGTAGAGCCGAACTGATCGATGCTGGTCGCGGTTTTATCGATCAGAATGTTCGATAAGTTCGCTGTTACATGAAAGTTATTCAATCATCGCTTATGAGGAATCTTGCTTTACTCTTCTTCCGGATACATACAAAAACAAAAAATGAAGAAGAGTAAGAAATATATATATATATTATCCTCGGTTCTAACTGTACGACATATTACAATTTTATTCATTTATATTATTCGAATTGTACTTATTATTTATTTATTTTTATTGCAATAAGTAACTCTGGGTTCTAGTTGTAAGGCATAATTACCTAAAAAGTTTACCCATTAAATTTTAATGCGCAGCCTTATTTGCCTCGTGTGAGGCACTTGGCGGTAGGTATGTTCCTGTCTCGACGTCGTTTCAGGCCTCATGAACTAAAAGAATAAACGAATAAAGTGTCCGATTGTGGGATCGTAACCAAGGTGCTCCAGCGCAAAATAATAGCCCGGTGATCTACACCAGGCCCGAGACAATTTTTCTTCGAGCTTACTACTTACACGCCAACTAGAGCTGATAGACGGATGGCACGTGGGTCACGTCGTGTAGCAACAATTCGCTTGGAAAAGTTCGAGCACGAGCACCAGTTTGCATTACGCCGCAGGCGCTAGTAGGGAACGCACGAACCTTACCGCTGCCGTTCCCGTGCATCACGTCGCATAGCAACAAGCTGTTACATTGAGACGCTCTGTTACGTCGCATACCGGCTTCGGGGGAGTGCCCGAGTTTTGCACTGCCTTTGAGGATCGGTCCAAGCCGCAACGTTTCACCGGAGTACAGTCATGGCTTCATGACACCATCGCCAACGCCATCAGCCTTGCTGCTGTAGTCCCAGACACGCTCCCGTCACACATGCGATGGCTCGTCTTATACACAAACACGTTGGTCCTTGTGGTAACGCTTTGCGGAATTACGAACTATATGCAAAATGTTTCGAATAACGTTTGCTCCCTTGGAAAGTGGGAGCTCCGTATTTCTTTCTTGCGTTCCCGTCTACCACGCTAGCCTAGCATAACCTAGCCTAGCCTAGCCTAACCTAACCTAACCTGGCCTAGCCTAAGCTAGCCTAACCTAGCCTAGCCTAGCCTAACCTAGCCTAACCTAACCTAACCTAACCTGGCCTAGCCTAGCCTAACCTAACCTAGCCTAGCCTAACCTAACCAAGCCTAACCTAACCTAACATACGAATCAACGCCAACTCACCAAAATGTCAACCTTACTACGAAACGAAGAAAATTGGAGTCGCTATAACGTGAAGAAAAATCACGAGGTAAAAGGTCATCGGTCGAATAACGACACCCGAGATTCATCAATTCCACAAAATCATCGCTAAGCTGATCGCCATCTTCCCGTCTTCTTTTATTATCCTAACAAATCTTCCTTTCTGTCGCAGAACGACAAGGTTCGACGAACAGATACAATTCGCAAAGTACCAGAGCATTGCTAAACTCTAATTCCCTGCCTCGCGTTCTTCACAGCGGAGCAAAATTAAGTCTTCAACTGTCTTCCCCGTTGCCACAGTCGGAACGAGCAAAGAACAACAGACACAATGTTGCCATTTCCGAACCTCCCGTAATTCTCGCGCAAATTAGGAACCGAGAAGGACAAACAGACAAAGTAAAGACAAAATGAAATGAAAAAAAAAAGAAAGTGACGGAGACGAGGTCTGAGATGGCTGCCTTGCCTCGAGACCAGAAAGACTCAAGTCAGCAGCGACGCGCACCGATTGCGAAGAAAAGCTGTACAGGGAACGAAAAAAGAAAAAGAAGAAGTAGAAGAAGAAGGAGCTCGTTACTGCGCCTTTAACAAGGACCCGCGAAAATTGATTCTTCACTCAATGCTCTTCTTTCGTTCCGTGGCCCCTTTTGAGCAACCTGCCATGGCTCTTTCTGGAAAGAACACCGTCTACGGGTATATATAGCGAGCCGGTTTAATTAGACGCGCACGGGCTAAGGAAATCAATTCCGCTACGCTAGCGAGACCAGCGCGGAAGCTAAAGAAAAGAAACACTCTTATGAAAAAAAAAAAAAAGAAGAGTGTATAATGTAAATAAGAGCAGCACGGAGTTTGAAATAAATAGAAGTGGAATGCCAGCAGGTTCAGCTGCGGCGCGGTTAGCGTCTCAGAGACCAGACTCGAACCGTGGCGTAGAAAAACATCGGGCAAAACTGCTTCGTTAAGGGGGCAGGAAGTGTGGGGGGCTAGGGCGCCATTCGAGATTCGGTAATTTCCGGGAGGCCCCACGTAATATATTTCCTCCTTCCGGGGCCGCGGTCGCGCCCCCATGCGGCAGGAGACAAAAGCGCGCAGAACGGTTTCTCTAGAGCAAGATGAAACGGTACGTGCCCTCGCTCTCAAGTTTACCTATAAGAAGTGAAGGTAGGAGGCTAGAGGAAATAAAGGGATGACCACGACGCTTAACTTTCTCTCGCCGAGATTGTGACACTAATGGCTCATTTTTCTGCCCATAAAGGGCCGTGTTAGTGTCATCTTTCTCGTTCACCGCGCCGCCTATTTTGTTTGGAGCCGCAGTCTTGTTCTTTAAGCGCAGCGAGCAGGCGGAAACGGTTTTAACGGTGCCGTTATAAGGTACGGCGACCTTCTGAGGGCTTATGTCGGAGAAAAAAAAAAAAAAAAGAGCGCGCACTTGGTTTTCTTGTGGGACCAGTGAAACCGCTGGCCGAGCTCAACGGCCTTAGCAGGGCCTTAAATCTCCACCTTTATGTGCACATTATTCTGGGACGAAGGCTTCTTAAGGACCCCGGGTTCCTTGAGAATGTGGTAAAGAACCTGAATTTGATATTCCTGGTATCTCCGTTGGAAAAAAAGAATGTGGTAAAGAGCCTGAATTTGATATTCCTGGTATCTCCGTTGGAGAAAAAAATATTACCGTCGTTAGCATTGCCGAGAATGCCGTTAGGAAACAGTGTCTCTGGCGCTAGGACACACAAGAAGTGGAGACAATGTTTCGAGATCTTGCGCAGTAGAAGGTGATAACTGCGACCCTCGAAGGCCAACGGTAGATACAAGGAACAGCGGCCCAGCAATGCCGTACTGGAAGCAGACACTACCAGCAAGGAAGGTGATTGCACATTTAGAAGTTTCAAGCAAGAAATTACAGCAGTTACGAGTTTGATGGAACATACATACAAGGAATAAAAAGATGAAGTCCGGAACCATCATATAAGTGAGGGACGGTGGCGGTACAAGATAATTAAGCCGACGGAGCAGGGATATGCAGAAGCCATCAAACCAGACGCAACGAGAATCAGGCTTCGCGAGGAGGAGGAACAAACTTTTATTTAAACCAGCAGTTTAGTTGGCTGGGCCTAGGCCTCCCACGTGGGGACATCGAGGTCTTGCCTCTTCGCCGCCTCGCAGGCTTGCTGGGTAGCCCAGAGTTGGTCGTCGAGTTGGGAGCTGCGCAGGGCGGCGTGCCATCTCGACGAGAGGGTCATGGTATTATTTGTCGGATATTGGTTTTTACATTCCCATAGCATGTGGGGAAGCGATGCTGCCTCAGTCTTACAGATCTTGCAAATGTTACTAGGGTAGGTGTCCGGGTAGATCCTGTGGTAACGTGTTAGTGAGGGGTACGTGTTTGTCTGTAACAGGCGAAGGGTGGTTGCCTGTGCTCTGTTTAGCTTGTGATGAGGGATGGGGAAGGTTCTTCTGTTGAGATAGAATGATTTCGTGAGGTCGTTGTAGCTGGTGAGGCGATCGCGTTCCGCGGGTGCACCTGCGCTGTCTCCGGCACGGTTGACATGGCCCCGTGCTACGGAGTGAGCCACCTCGTTGAGGTTGGTGAGTTGCGGATGTACGTCGCCAGCGTGCGCTGGGAACCAGACGAGAGTGATTTGCTTCTCAAGTGAGTGAGGGGCTTGGTTTAGGATGCGTAGCGCTTGTTTTGAAATACGACCTTTGATGTAATTGCTGATTGCCGTGCGGGAATCGCTCACGATGGTATGGCAGTCCGGATCAAGGGTGGCCAGGGCGATGGCCACTTCCTCTGCCGTCTCGGCGTTTTGGGTTACGATGCTGGCGGCATGTTTGAGCGAGCCGCTTACTGTGGTAGCCGCGGCGAAGCGGTGCCCGTCTTGATATTCAGTCAGCTGCGTCGACGAAGGTGACGCCCGTGGTGTCGCCATAGGCTTTAATGAGGGAGGCAGCCCTTGCCTTCCGACGTTCTTTATTGTAGTCTGGATGCATGTTTTTGGGAATAGGGTCGGCATGTAGCCAAGTCTGAACGTCGCGTGGAATTGGGTATTTGTCTCCATGTTGACGGTGGTAGGTGATGCCGAGTTTAGTTAGAATGTGCCGGCCCGTTTCTGTGAGGGTGAGACGCTCCAGATGAGACCGACGCTGTGCTTCGATTAATTCGTCTAGGGTGTTATGGAGTCCTAATTGGAGTAGAAGTTCAGTGCTGGTGTTGTTTGGCAGTCCTAAGGCTAGCTTGTAGGCGCCGCGTATAATGATGTCCAATTTAGTCTTTTCTGCTTTGTACCAATTATGGAAGGCGGCGACGTATGTGATGTGACAGATGACGAACGACTGAACAAGGCGAATGACGCTTTCTTCCTTCATGCCCTGTCGCCAGTTGGTCACCCGTTTCAGCAGCCGCGATGTATTGGCCCTCTGTCGGATGATCTTGGATATAGCCGTTGAATTTGCGCCGTTGGCTTCGATGGTCATGCCGAGAACCCGGATAGTGGAGACCACGGGTATGGTTCCACCATCCCTCATGTGGAGTTGGATTTCCTCGTAGCGGCGTTTATGCGTAGATCGTAGTGGTGGGCGTCCACGGAGCGTGGGGCGGTATAAGAGGAGCTCTGACTTGTCGGGGGAACATCGGAGTCCCGTGCCTTCGAGATAATTTTCGACGGCATCGATGGCGTCTTGCAGAGCGGTTTCAATTTGTCCATCGCTGCCCGTAGTGGTCCAGATGGTAATGTCGTCGGCATAGATGGTGTGTTCTATGCCGTCGAGCTTCTGTAGTTCCTGTGCTAATCCGAACATGACCAACTTGAACAGCATTGGGGAAATGACAGAGCCTTGTGGGGTTCCCGCGCATCCGAGAGTGAATTTCTCCGATTGAATATCTCCAACCGAGAGGAACGCCCTTCGGTTGGATAGAAAGTCTCGTACGTAGTTGTAGGTGCGCTCGTCGAGGTTTAGTAGGGAGATGCGTTCGAGGATAGTAGAGTGCGCGACACTATCGGAGGCGCGCTCGATATCGAGGCCCAAGATCGCCTTCGTGTGTCGGGATTTGTCGTCGAGGATTTGATGCTTGAGTTGGAGCATGGCGTCCTGGGCTGAGAGATGAGCTCTAAAGCCGATGATTGAGTACGGGTATGCGGACGTATCTTCGAGGTGAGAGTTTATGCGGGTAAGGAGTGCATGCTCCATAACCTTGCCGACGCACGAGGTTAACGAGATGGGGCGGAGATTGGCAAGGCTAGATGGCTTGCCAGGTTTTGGAATTAGAATTACCTTTGCCGTTTTCCATGATGGGGGAATGGACCCTTGCCGCCAGCAGTCGTTTATGTAGTCGGTGAGCTGTGCCACCGAGGGGTCGTCTAGGTTTCTCAGAGCTTTGTTGGTGACGCCGTCCGGACCTGGGGCTGAACGGCTGTTCAATTTGCGCAGAGCAGCGTGTACCTCGGCCACGCTGAAGTCCTCATCGAGGGCTGAGTTCGAGGACCCCGTGTACGGGCCGTGAGGCTTTGTTGGCCCGGAGGGGATGTACTTTTGGCATAAGGTATTTGTGACGTGGTCCTGGCCGTGCCTCTTGGTTTCTGTGAATAGGAGTTTGGTAAGACGATCCTGCTGTTGTGAACGGGTGCTGGTATTGTCAAGAAGATGTTTTAGGATTTTCCACGAGCGGGAGTGGTGGAGTTGCCCGTCTAGAGAATTGCAAAGCTCCGCCCACTGCTGTTGAATAAGGACTCGGCAGTGTTCTTTTATATTCTCGTTAAGTAGTGCAACCTTTTTTCTGAGTCGTTTGTTGAGTCGTTGACCCTTCCACCGAGAGAGGATGGACGTTTTGGCTTCAATGAGGTGGGCAAGCCGACTATCCATACGTTCAGTCGGGGCGTCGGTTTTGATAGTGCGAGTAGCCAATTGGGTATCTGATAAAAGGTCGCGCGACCAAGATTCTATATCGGTGATCGGGGTGTCTGCAGTTTCTGCTGTGCGATGTTTGCGGAAGGCGTCCCAGTCCACCCACGTGAACTCCCTCGTTCTCGTAGATACAGCTGTGAGGTGCAGGAGAGTAATTTCAATGATTGAATGATCGCTGCCGAGGTCGTATTCAGTATTGCGCCATTGAGCGTTCACTACATTTTTGGTGAACGTGAGGTCGGGCGTCGTGTCTCGCGCAGTGGAGGTGCCGAGGCGTGTGGGGAACGTCGGGTCTGTGATGAGATTGAAGCCGAGATCGTGGGAGTCTTGCCAAAGGTTACGGCCCGCAGCGGAGCAGTGTTTGTAGCCCCAACCTGTGTGCGGCAGGCTGAAGTCGCCGCCGATGACGAGGGGGCTGCTGCCTGCGGCGTTCAGGGCCTTTTTAAAGAGCGTTAGAAAGCGACTGTGGCGTAGGGACGGGGCGTTATCAATATTCAGGATGAAGATGCCGTCCGTCCGCTTTTTGTGTGGGATGAGTTCAATGAAAAGGTGTTCGGTGCGACGGTCGTGGAGATCGTGTTCGATTGCGGTGATTCTCTGTCGGACGAGCGTGGACACTCCGTGGGGGGCGTTGGCAGCGATGAAGGGTTGATATCCGGGAAGGGTGATCGGCGTGTCGTGCGTTTCCTGGAGTATGAGTACATCCGGTTCACGTGAAGATGTGCGAAGGTGTTGACGAAGAACGGGCTGTTTGTGGCGGTAGCCTCGACAGTTCCACTGCCATATCACTGTGTCGGTGTTTTTGTGGGCCATGATGATGATCTAAGAGGCCGCCGGTGGCGGGGCGGGATTGTCGTGAGCGATTCCGCTCGTCTCCATTCCGCTCGTCTCCTCCGGTAAATCTGTCGGCCTCTTGGGGTCGATGTGGATCTTGACCGGGAACGGCCTGCTCCTAGCTGGTCTGGAGCGCGAGCGTGAGCGGTGTTTGGTGTCCATGGGCGGGAAATCACTTGGTTGAGGTGCTGATTGTTGTGGCGTACGTTGTTCCCAGAGGCGTTTCCGGATGACGTATGGCATTTTGTATTTGGCTGTGCACACTGTCCGCCGTGGGGTGGGGTCCACCACACAGCGTGCACTTGGGGGTGCACTGATGGTGTTGGTCGGGATTGCGGGCGCCGCAGCCCCTGCAGATCTTGTTGTTAGGGAATGGACAAACATCCATGCGGTGCCCGAGACGGCCACAATGGTAACATATGTCAATTTGCTTGCGGTACAGGGAGCAGGGGATCAGTGTTGCACCGTATCGGACCAGGTACGGCACACTGGGTCCGTCGAAGGCGATGACGACGGTTGTGGTGGAACCGATGCGCTTGGCGGCCAGGGCTAGCGGATTGCGGGCATTTATGATGTTTACGTCGATTTCCTGGGCGTTGTCGGTGAGGGGAATACCTCGGATAACTCCTTTGGTAGTGTTGTCCGGGGCTGCCTCGTATGCGTTGACTTCGTGGGTGACACCATTGACATGGATAGATTTCATGCGCACGTACCTGTCAGCATTGAGCGGTCGGGGCGTGCTGATCACGACGATGTTTTGTTGAACGTTCGGGCAGATCGTGTCGTCTTGGGTTTCTTCCGGGCTAAGTTGTGTTGCTTGAAAAATGGCTGTAGTCACTGTTGGGCTGCCGACTTTGGGGATATTTAGTGCCCCTTTAGGTCTGACAATGATCTTAATTTCGTTCTTGGGTAATTGGGGCATACGTCCGGCCTTGAGGACTTGAGATTTAACGTTCTTCCGGGTTTTAGAGCGAGAGCGGGAGTCTTGCGATTGAGGTGGGTCGTCGCGAGATGACTTTCGGCCACGTTTCTCGTCGGGACGGCGGGAACGGGCGGTGCGCCAGCCCATTTCGGCGGTCATCTCTTCTGGGGTGATGTCTTCACCGATTACTTGAACCTCCATTCTCGGCGCGCAGCCGGCGCGCGCTTAGGCTTAGCGCGGCGACGGCGTGGTCGTGGCACAAGAACGTTCGTAACACCGGGAAAAGAAGTGTCCCACCTGAAAATTAGGTGTCCACGGAATCCTGCATGGTCACTTCACGGATCGAGTGATGTAAACTTCACACCAATAGTCGCCAGAAATCGTTGCGAAATCACTTGGTGAAGCCGGAGCCCAGCTGCTCGGAGAGCTGCTCGAGCGTCGTCTTCTCCAGGCTTCGCGAGAATTCAGTTTTTTCGCCATGTCCTGTAAACGTTTGTGGCCGACAGTACATTAGCAGTAACCCAATGAGTGCTGAACTACGCGGCAAGTTGGAGCTATAACTCGGCTTAAAGTCACGCTTTCAATATAATATACGTTTTAGATTGTCAAGCTGGGTCAGAAGATTATTCTCTTGGAAAGAAACGTAGGCTACCTTTGCTTACGTCAGAAGTTTGCTACGCCAAAAAGTGACGTAAGGAGGACTTGAGGTTGACTGGCGTATTGGCGGTGACGCAACGCTTAAATTCCAGAGCCGACTACTTGTGTAGCGAGCGCCACCGGCAGCTGGAATGAACGGCAGAGGCCTAATAACTTGCAGGTTTGGCAAGCGCATACCATAGAAAGGACAAGTATACACAAGGCAAGCGCTAATTCACAAGTATGAACCAACTGGCCCAGCAATACGTTCTATTAGGCTGAGTAACCGTTTGAAGCTGAGAGTAGCGCCGAATACAGACAGGACACATCTCAGAGGGCGCTCACGATACCAGCACTGCCGTATTCGACACGGTCTTATGAGCCGCGTGTGCGGCAATTGGAGTACAGATCTGACGTATAGTGGGCTTAGCTATAGCGCGCCGAGTACCTTCGAGATCAGTGTCCGAGGAGAGGTACTATTTCGTTCAGTATAGAAGAAAATGAGACTGCGGACAGGACGGCCATAATGCTAAAGGCACGAATCCCATCCCCACTTGGACACCCCGCCGATGTTTCGCCACATGATTTCGCAGGCTGTTCGCGACTCCTCCTGACCATCAGCGCATTTTGCGTCTCTTCGTTAGAGCACGATATACCGGGACTCATCATCCGCTTATGCAACTGGTGACGGCAGCAATGACCCGGGCCGTTCCGCAATCACATCCGCCACTTAGATGATACGCATGCGCAAGGGAGGTAAGTCCGAGTGTGGTATTGCGAAGTACAAAAGAGAGGGAGAGAGAAATGTGATGCTTCCGGAAGGCACGGACATTGACCGTACGATAAACATCGAGTTTGCTACCCTTCTGTAGGGAAGGGCTAAGGGCAGGACAGAAAGATGTGAAAGAAAAGCACACGCAGAGAGAAAGAGACAGAGAGTGAGAGAACACGTACGGCACGCACACACGTAAACAAGAACGCCGGAATGTTGTAGTAGCGGCTACCGGTAGTTTGAGGAAAGTGCCTGGCAACGGACTAAAATTGATTCACTAGGGAGCTTCGCATGTGAATTACTGACGAAATGTCTTTATTAAGAACTACATAAAAATTATAACGATGAACGTGAACCTTCCGTGGTGAGTATGTCCGATCTTCCTTCCTGTTTGTTATGCACTTCCACAAGTAAACCTCGTGCCATCGTTCAAATGTATATTATTCTCTCTCGCTCAATAAACAGCAGCAAAATAACAGCTATCCCGCGGAAAAGCGCGCCCCAACCATGCAAGACGGCCCTTCGAAGTATGGCCTTCGAGACTGTGGAGCTGGGAGCACGTGATACTCCTGTCTCGAAGACCCTGGCCACAGCATCGTCAGGGCTACGGACGGCGATCGCTAATGAACGCTACAGAGTGTCTTAATGGTATCGCCGATGGTCCCGGCCCGCACACATTTAGGAGGAAGCCGAAAACCAATTAGGGAAAGTTACCCCGGTGACGTCCCGATTTTACCGCGAGCCGGGAGCCTTCGATTTGCGATATACCGATGCCTGTCGTTCTATTTTTAGAACGTAAGCAGAGGGCACAGCTATAAGACATGCTGATATGTGTTACAGCTAGGATGTACTGGGGAGGTTTCACAATGTTTTTTTTTTTTTTTCTTGCGCGGCGGCGGCGGTGACAGAAGTTTGGCGACGTACATGGTCGGTAGGGAAGAGGCAGAGGAGCGTTTTTTTTTTTTTTTTGCGTATCGGAGCCGTCGCAGTAGAGCCGGTGCGGTAAGCAGGAACATGCGTCCGGTATAGCAGATCGTATAAAGGTACTCAGCTCGGACATAGTGACGAACTTGCAATGGTTCGGGTATATATAGCGAAGGAATTTCACCGCATATATAGTGGAGGCGTTCTTGCAAATGTCTCCGTATGTATAGACTACAGGCATTGGCAAACCAGAGCCTACCGAAGCGTGTTAAGACTCACTCATGCATCGTCGTTGTCTTTTACAGGCGAAGCTATATACCTCTCGTTGGTCGGAAAATTTCGTTGCGTAAACACAAAACGCCAGGTTAACAATTGAAGGCAAACGGTATATCTTGCTTTGCAATGAGGCATACAGCATATACATTCTATATATACTTAGTGACGTCCCCACGCTTTCATATATAAAAGGGAGACCCGTCTAGCAACACATTCAGTTCATTCTAAGACTGAGATGGGTAGACCACGGAAATTAAAGACACCAGAAGAAAAGCGTGAATAGAATGCTCGACTATGTGTAGTGTTGATACAGCTTCGCTGGACATTCACGTTCGCAGAACGGGATGGCGGCCAATTTAAATATATATGTAATCCCACTAGGCGTCGACGCTTCCTTTCTTTTTGTTACAGAAACACGTGCACAGCTTCTAGGCCCTCATTATTGACGTCACTGCTCAAAGACCATCGGCGTTCATTTACTTTTGACATATGATTGACATATGGCCCACGTGTGACGTGCTACCTGAGTCGCAATTTACGTACACACGCATCGAAATGGTGCACTACGATTCGGTTTCCAGTAACAGCGTTAATGAGCGGCAGTGGGCTGGAAGTAGTGTCTCGGTGATTGCGTGCAGCCGGACGGATAGTGGTTCAGCGTTTCGCAAAGGCTACCTCTAGCCCCGCAGGTAGTGCGCTAATGGCGTTACCGCACTCTGACGTGCGCTGTTGGCACGCACTATACTATACCGAACAACGAGGAATCCTCCTCCGCTTGGCAAATGAACTGCAGCGAGACATCCTATATTCCTTCCTCCCCATCAAGGCGTCCCAGTTGACGGGTGGCCAACCAAGCACACAAGGGAAACCCACTGCCGAGGCTCAGAAAAAATACAGACGTTCAGCTATATATGGGAAATCAGACTTGGAATTCCCAGCGTGCCAGTTGCTAAAGCAACGTATCCCGTCTCTGCTTTCACCCGAGAGACGGCGCTCGAGACGGAGAGTGCGAACCCGCTCGGTAGCGCACTTGATTGTGATTGGCCCCGTACCTCATTTGCATACTAATTACGCCCGAGGCCGCCAACCACGCGTCACCGTGCACCAGTGAGCTAGGCAGCCTATACTGTCGAACCTACTCCGCACCAAAGTTTTTGTTTCATTTTTGTTTTCGCTTTTGTTTCGTGACGTTGCTGTTTGCTTCGTGCGATCGTGTCGTGCTGGAAGCCCCCACTGGTGCATACGCGAGGGTTTAATTGCGTCGCGTCACTAGGGGGCTCGCCGATTAGCGACGGACGCTTGCGCGAGAAGCCGCACCACTTTCAATTTAGGCCGCCGACGAGCTCACGGCTCGCTGCGTGAACTATCTCCGGGGATTGGTGAAACGGTGGAGCGAAAACAAAAACCATAGAAAGACGGTACACATCAGACAAAAAAAAAATGGAGCAGGAAAGTTAGTGACGCCAACGAGGCTCCTCGGGCCGCTACAGAACGCCGGGACGTCAGAACATACACCCCTATTACTTTGCCGGGGACACGTGACGAGAGCGAGATTTCGGCAAACTATAATGCGTTATGCGGCTGACGCTTTTAACTTGCTCCGGAATGTCGAAAGTTTACCGGAGATTGGGCGGAGTTCAACTGGGTGACTGTCGAGGCGATTTACGAGCTTCAATCACGTTCTTCGTTCGTCGGATGGTGTAGTCGCTGCTCAATCTAATTCGGATTATCCGCTGGTAATTAGAAGAGGTTGGTCAGGGACTCACGAGAGTTTCATATACACGTCATGGACACGTCATGGAAGACGGAGAGAGAGTGAGAAAGCAGCGAGGCGCGAGCGTTGTGGACATCTGGATTGCTACCTTAAGTGCATGGGAAGAGGGGACGTGAGGGTGAAAATATAAAGAAGGAAAAGGGAGTTTAGTGCTCAGGCGCCCTCATCTTGAGCTGTTAGCGATGTCGTTTCATACATGTAACAATCTCACGCGCGGCATTACAGTCGATTAGTATGCACGAAAACGGTTGGCCGAATGTGTTCGATGTTTACGACAATGACAATTTGAGATCACCACGCAGGAAATTTAGAAATTGTGCATGTAACAAACCAAGATGGCGGCGCACACGCATCGACAATAAGATAGTCTGTCGCATAAACCTTTCACTTAAAAAAAAAAAAAAAAACAGAACCAGAATTTTAGTACGTGCCGTGTGGAGTCAGAACTCGAGGTGATGCAGCCCGACGCGACCGCGTTTGCTTGCATCTTGAAAAAGAAGGTCGGGCGAGTCAAGTCACCCCTTGCGGGCGAATCGACCGAACTCGCCTCGACGTGCACTCGGCCCGACGCACTAGCGTTTCGCGATACCGACGACCGAATTTCGGCCCGACCTTATCGGGATTATGTAAGCGCGGCTACGGATGGGACATCCCACGATATCACCGCGGTCATAAACGTCGCAAGCAGGGCTGCTAGCTATACTACTGCTAAACGCACAGCCCTCTTGCGAATTCTACGTCGAGCCACGCCATGCAGACGCCACCATTGGAGCGAAGCTGTATTCCTCAGCGTATATAGGAGGCTTGGAGGAACGCAGCGAGGCAGACACGTCTTCAGCGACTCCAAATAGGAACACTGGGGTTATTGCGTAAGTCGACTGGCGCAAGAACACGAGATAAAGAAAAAAAAAAAAAAAAAAAGGGAGCCGACGGCCAGCGCGGACGTGCTGTCTGCGTAGGCCCAACAAGCTCGAGTCCTGGGCGTGCTTCTAATTACTAAACGCGAGTTGGTATCGACCCGCGTCGCTAGTGCGCGCTACACCGACGTCGACGTCAGCGACAGGAGCGCGGACATATCAGCCAGGAGGGGGGGTCGAGTTAAGTGAAAGTACTGCCGTCCTTGGGGACTGCAACAAGCGTCATTGCGTGGGATGAAGGGAAACGGGCTGGGCGGGTTGTGTAGGATACGGACCGTTCGATACGCCAAGTTTCTCTTGCTTCTTCGTCTCCGAATCACCGAAGGCGCGCATGCGCTCAATCGAGATTGGACGCACGTCACCGGTCGTCCGTCTTGCGCAGCACACGCGGCCGATCTCGTTTATATACCGGCCGCTGCGTATTTGCGCTCGCGTCGCGAACGCCGGCTCCGGACGCTGGCTCGCGCCTCGTATAACGCCGCCGGAGGGCCTACTATACCTCCGATATACGGGCAGCTCTATGCGTACCTGGCGCAGCAAATCTGGCGCTTTTTGTATCGCGGTGCATTTGCCTCGCGGGAATTTCACCGGAGAGGGGCCTCGATGC
Organism: Dermacentor silvarum; assembly: GCF_013339745.2. NCBI lineage: Eukaryota > Metazoa > Arthropoda > Arachnida > Ixodida > Ixodidae > Dermacentor > Dermacentor silvarum. The sequence continues at coordinate 126,023,602 of NC_051158.1, read as the reverse complement.
GATGGGGGTGGTCGTTGCGACTGCTGCATCGATCGGTCCGATTCTCGTGACCGCTGACGCGTTTATGCAAATTCTTAATCTATTATTCTTGCACGCCTTATGAAATCGTGTAAATCTAGGTGATTACAGTGAATTGCCCAAGCAATCGTTAATAACGCACGTGATAGAACGTGAAACAGAACTGAGATGTCTTTTTTTTTTTTTTGTTAGCAGCTGTTTCACGTCTATAATTTTTCAAATCCAATGTTTCGAATGCTAAGTTATTTAAGTATATTGTGTTACTCAACGTGTCCAAATTGTTTACATGGTATAATGCACAACTTTTTTTATATATAACACCGTTATCCTGTTGATTTGGTTATGGTAATTATTTTCCACAAGTTCTCGTTATTTTTTCTCATATATAGCATGATATCTTCCCTTACGTTGCGCTGTTTCATTCTGCCACCTCGATGTGACGTGCCGTGCGATTTGAAACTTATGCATGTGGATGGACGCAAATAGGAGCAGGAGCCTTTTGTCATGCCCAGCAGCCCTTTGCTCCCGTTTTGGAAGCAGAAAGAAATAAAACTTCCAACTTCAACTTCTTCTCCATACATAGCATAACTCGCAAAGGGAGCTTCTTACTTGACGCTCGAACAGAGAAAGCACGCATCGCACAACGAACTTACAGCGCGCAGCCACTGACTCAAGACATGTCACTATTCCATCCCTGAGCAGTGACACGGATTTTATATATATATATATATATATATATATATATATATATATATATATATACGGATGAGTGGCATTCACGCTGAGTACAGCGATGTGCTGAAAAACGGAAGTCGCGAAGCTCTTTTACGAAGCAGTGTAAAAGAAAGCGCCAGCAGCGTGAACAGAACTCAAGTTGAGAGCCATACAGGGCTACTGGTGTTCATCCCTTTAAATTCCTTCACCCGTGTAGGGTAGCAAACCGGACGTGCGTCTGGTTAACACCACTGCCTTTCCTTTCTTCTTTTTCCTCTTCCTCCTCAAGTAAACTGGAAGCTACAGGCCAAGAGAAGTACGAAGTACGGAAGTCAGGCGCCGTAATGAGGAATAGGCGAACGTACAGCCTTCGTCAAAAAAAAAAAAAAATCAAAGCCACCAGGAACACGAATATACTCGTCCACACCGTGAAGGTCATCTACGCGTGGAACTACTGGCTACTAAATACAATACACGGTGAGGAACCGCCTTTGGAACAGTGTGAGATAGAATGCAAGTTCCCCTACGCGTCGCCAAGTCAGATGCGGTCACACACACTACACCTTGCGTTCTTCTGACAAAGTCAGGCATGTTACATCCGGAATTTCACCATGCACATGGTACGTCTCAGCATTTCATACGTCCGCAAGTTTCCTAGCTAAAGCGATCGCTTCCTTTTCAGTGAAAGATGCACAAGTGAGGCGTACTTCCACGCAAAATGAGCGAAATCAACTTTACGAGGGGCAGGTTTCTTTATTTTTTTTCTACGATTTACATTGCGGGATCCTATAGACAGCCACGAGCCGAGACTTAATGTCAGCCCCTCAAGAGACAATGCCCACATGAGCGCAAAAGGTGGCCGCACACAGCTGTTACCTTTTATGCTGCGTGGTCTGAGCGACCCAGAAAACTTGCCGGACATGCTTCAAGGTTTGCGCTTAGTATAACACATTCATCATCATCATCATCAGCCTATATTTATGTCCACTGCAGGACGAAGGCCTCTCCCTGTGATCTCCAATTACCCCTGTCTTGCGCTTGCGTATTCCAACTTGCGCCTGCGAATTTCCTAACCTCATCATCCCACCTGACTTTCTGCCGTCCTCGACTGCGCTTCCCTTCTCTTGGTATCCATTCTGTAACCCTAATGGTCCACCGGTTATCCATCCTACGCATTACATGGCCTGCCCAGCTCCATTTCTTCCGCTTAATGTCAACTAGAATATCGTCTACCCCTGTTTGTTCTCTGATCCACACCGCTCTCTTCCTGTCTCTTAACGTTACTCCTAAGATTTTTCGTTCCATTGCTCTTTGTGCGGTCCTTAACTTGTTCTCGAGCTTCTTTGTTAACCTCCAAGTTTCTGCCCCATATGTTAGCACCGGTAGAATGCAATGATTGTACACTTTTCTTTTCAACGACAGTGGTAAGCTCCCAGTCAGGATTTGGCAATGCCTGCCGTATGCACTCCAACCCAATTTTATTCTTCTGTAAATTTCTTTCTCATGATCAGGGTCCCCTGTGAGTAATTGACCTAGATAAACATATTCTTTTACAGACTCTAGAGGCTGACTGGCGATCCTGAATTCTTGTTCCCTTGCCAGGCTATTGAACATTATCTTTGTCTTCTGCATATTCATCTTCAACCCAATTCTTGCACTTTCTCGATGAAGGTCCTCAATCATTTGTTGTAATTCCTCTCCATTGTTGCTCAATAGGACAATGTCATCTGCAAACCGAAGGTTGCTGAGATATTCGCCATCGATCCTCACTCCTAATCCTTCCCAGTCTAAGAGCTTGAATACTTCTTCTAAGCATGCAGTGAATAGCATTGGGGAGATTGTGTCTCCTTGCCTGACCCCTTTCTTGATAGGTATCTTTCTACTTTTCTTGTGGAGAACCAAGGTAGCTGTGGAATCCTTGTAGATATTTGCCAAGATATTCACGTATGCCTCCTCCACTCCTTGATTACGCAATGCCTCTATGACTGCTGATATCTCTACTGAATCGAATGCCTTTTCATAATCTATGAAAGCCATATAGAGAGGTTGATTGTACTCCGCAGATTTCTCGATTACCTGATTGATGGCATGGATATGGTCCATCGTAGAATATCCCTTCCTGAAGCCAGCCTGTTCTCTTGGTTGACTGAAGTCAAGTGTTGTCCTGATTCTATTCGAAATTATCTTGGTGAATATTTTATACAATACTGAAAGCAAGCTAATGGGTCTGTAATTCTTCAATTCTTTAACGTCTCCCTTCTTATGTAATAGTATAATGTTGGCGTTCTTCCAGCTCTCTGGTACACTTGAAGTTGTGAGGCATTGCGTATAAAGGGCCGCAAGCTTTTCAAGCATGATATCTCCTCCATCTTTGATTAAATCTACTGTTATTCCATCTTCTCCAGGCGCTTTTCCCCTGGTCATGTCTTTCAAGGCCCTTCTAACTTCATCGCTAGTTATAGAAGGAGCTTCTGTATCCGGTTCATCACTATTTCAAATGGAAGTAGCTTGGCTGTTTTGGCTACTGTACAGATCAGTATAGAATTCTTCTGCTGCTTTTACTATGTCATCGAAATTGCTGATTATATTACCATGCTTATCTTTCAGTGCATACATCTTGCCTTGTCCTATGCCTAGTTTTCTTCTTACTGATTTCATGCTGCGTCCATATTTTACGGCTTCCTCAATTTTTCCCACGTTATAATTTCGAATATCCCTTACTTTCTTCTTGTTGATCAGTTTTGACAGTTCAGCGAATTCTATCTCATCTCTTGAGTTGGACACTTTCATGTTTTGTCGTTTCTTTATTAGGTCCTTTGTTTCTTGGGAGAGCTTCCCTACAGGTTGCTTTGGTGCCTTACCTCCCACTTCAATTGCTGCTTCTGAGATCAGCCTAGTTACGGTTTCATTCATTAGCTCTATGTTATCTTCATCTTCCTGTTCTAAAGCTGCATATTTGTTTGCGAGCACCAGCCTGAATTGGTCTGCTTTTACCCTTACTGCCTCTACGTTGGCCTGTTTCCTCTTGACTAATTTCACTCTCTCTCTCTTCAAATTGAGAGAAATCCTAGACCTCACTAACCTATGGTCACTGCACTTAACCTTACCTAACACTTCTACATCTTGCACTATGCTTGTATCGGCAGAGAGTATGAAATCTATTTCATTCCTTGTTTCTCCATTAGGGCTTTTCCAGGTCCACTTCCTGTTGCTGCGCTTCCTGAAGAAGGTATTCATTACTCGGAGCCTATTCCTTTCCGCGAATTCTACTAACATCTCTCCTCTTGCATTCCTAGAATCGATGCCGTAGTTGCCAATGGCTTGCTCACCAACTTGCTTTTTCCCCACTTTTGCATTGAAGTCGCCCATGACTAAAGTATACTGAGTAAAGTATACTGAGAAACTGAACCTGGCAACGTTCAACACGCGCACCCTCTCGAGTGAGGCTAGCTTAGCAGGACTATTTGAAGAATTATCAGGCATTTCCTGGGATATTATTGGCCTTAGTGAGGTTAGAAGAACTGGTGAGGCTTACGCAGTACTGACTAACGGCCACGTCCTCTGCTACAGAGGTCTTCCCGATAAGAAAGAATCCGGGGTAGGATTTCTAGTGCATAACAACGTAGCGGGCAACATTGATGAATTCTACAGCATTAATGAAAGGGTAGCAGTCGTCGTAATAAAGCTGAATAGGAGGTACAAAATGAAGGTAGTACAAGCCTATGCCCCAACCTCTAGTCACGATGAAATGCGCTTAGTATAACACATTACGTATGCAATAACTGCATCAATGCAACAATTATTTTGGACCATTAGTTGCCTTGCTTTACTAATATACTAGTAAAAATCGTAAGGCCGGTAACTTGAAGTTTCCCATCTACGAAGGCTATTGATGCAGCGTCTATTATACGTACTTGTCGGACAAATAGAAAGAATCTCCGCGATTAGAATTTCAAGCGATTGATGCATTGACATCATCTGCAGCTTCGGCGAGCGACAGCTGCAGGCTCTCGCGTTTACACGACGAGGAGGACAGGCAATTTCGTCCACCGGATGAGAGGAATATCACCCCACTCACCAGTTTCTCGGCGGGTACAGCTGATTCGTGCTGGTCGCGACCAATGTCGTGGTGCTGTCGTTGCTACTTTCCGGATTCCATTTTTTTTGCGTTTCACAGTCCAGAAAACAATCCAAAGCACGGTAGGCGATTGGTCGTGCAGAACAGAGATGGTTGCATGCCAGGTTTGTTTGGGTTGGCGGCGGCGTTCAACCAGCAGGGCACGGGATGGGTCGTTGCGACGGCGTGCGAAGCAGTGGGGGGAGGGGGGGGGGAGATGTGTAGAAAGGCGAGGGGAAGTCGAGGGGAGAGCACGGGTAAGGGGGAAGGCAAGAAGATGCGAAGGAGGCAAGGCAGACAAGGGGAGAGCGAAGGGAATCACGATGACAAGAGAGATTGAAGCACGCAAGACAGGCATGGCAACAGAGCGCAAGATGTGGAACGAATGAATCAAGCAAAGAGTGAAAAGAGAAAAGAAGCGTGATAGAACATGGGGAGTAAAGAATGCAGGGGACAGAAAGGATCGATCAAATAATGCGTCGAAGATAAGAACGAGGAAGCGAGCAGGAAATAAGTGAAAGGAATGGGATTCAATGAATGAAAGGAGGACGTTAGTAAGATTATAGAAAGAGAGAGAGAGAGAGAGATAAAGGTAAGGCAAGTGTAAACGTGCAGATAAAATGTAACGTTTCACGCGGGGAGAGCAGGAATAGAGGGAGTGCGAGACGGGAAAAGACACCATTTGAAGCAAAGGAAGCAATATGAACAACATTACGGAGAGGATGGAGAGTGAGCAAGCGCAGGCAGAAGAGATAATGAGGAGCGTTGAAAGCATGGCGCCAAGCAGTGCGTGGACAGACAGGAAGAAAAGACGTTTTACGAAAAGGAAGCCGAGGGCGCGAGCAGGAATAAAAGAAAGAAAGAAAGCGGGATGGGAAAAGGAAAAGAAACAAAAACAAAACAGGAATTAGCATCGATCAGACGTGAACGGCGAAAATAAAATTGCGGCAACGCTGCACAGAGAAAGGGCAAACAAGAATCTAGTTGAGTGCGTAATGTCCAACAAAACATAAGGTGTTGCATAACTTGAACTCAAAGTAATAAACCAGTTGAATTTGCAGAAAGAAAACTAAAGCGATTAGCCTTATCATGTGCACGGGGTGTTAGGCATCGCTTTCGAGTCCCAACAGCACGCCACGCATAGCAAATAAAAGGCATACGAAAGCAGGAAAAACAGGGAGGTGGAGCTGCTCGTGAGAATCTATCAATGTTGGAAGAGTCGGGAAAGCTCGTAATGACGACGTAAGCACTTACGACACGCCTCACAGGCGAGCAAGAGTTCCTGGCGCTGTAAGGAATCGGGCTGTACCAATTAAGCACGTAATGCCTGTTTCGGCGTACGCCGGTGTACTTCCACCAGAACGAGGTATCCGACAAACATGCTCAGAAACCTATCTGCTTGACGAATATTCCTTCTTCATGACACTAAACAATATATTCTGCCTTATCGCCCCTGTGATCACAGAGTGCACTGTTAAGAAATACGACGAGGTCAGTCAATTAGGGAAGTGTGATCTAGTGGACATGTCCACGTCGTCTGCTACTGAAGTTCTAATTGGTCAGGCGGGTATGGGTGACGAAGAGACAGGCGCCCGCAGCTTATCAGCACTTCAGCATCTGACGAAATGGACATGTCCACTAGGTGGACACTTACAGGATACCTCCCCTACAGCGCTGCCTGGCCCAGGCGGAGCACTCTGAGATCCAGCCAGGCTACATATATAGCGGCTCTGCCGCTCACCGTTTGCTGCAACCTGATGCGGCAACCCAATAGTTTTGTTTTATCCCCCTGATAAAACAAACTACTCCGTCACCGGAAGAACAGTTTCAACTCTCCACGATGGCTCTGTGGCTATCCCGGTTAGCTTCAGAGCCCTATTTCACAGTTTCGACCCGCGGCCATGATGGCAGCATTCCGAAGGGGGCGGAATGCAACATCTATCGTGTGTAACTAGCGTCCGGTGCCCGGTATACGATACCGCATGTGGCCGAAATCAACCCGGACTCCTTCACTGCGGCGTCTCTGATAGCCCCCGGGTTCGTTTTGGGACGATAAACACCATCAACTAAACACGTCGGACTGATCAGCATGAGAAAATGCATCGCTACTGTCATGTGGCATAAGTAAACATTGGAAATAGGCCAGTTAGACGAAAACCCGTGGACGCAGCACATCACAGACAGAGCTCACGGACCGACTTAGCCGTCGGTCGTTATGCTGACAGGTTAAAGGTTATCTAAGCGGCCATCTACCGATTCCGCAAAGAGAAGTCGCAGCTAATAAGACCACCTTCCCTCTTTCAATATCAACGCCCGCTCATTCCAGCCGACACCACCAGTTCGTCGGACGCAACGAACAAAGAAGTCTAGCATACTGACGGCGGTCGTCTCAAGCAATGCTTTATAACCTTTCCTGCTTACGTCCTTCTCGATCGATAGACCTGCGTCGTTTGCGAATATTACGGACCACGTGGACGACCAAGACTTTGGCAGATCCCCAATTTCCCCCAGTCTTCCCAGCGCCTTGTTGTAGAGCCTAAACAGCTACAAGAAATCCCTTGTCCTTTTGTCGTTTTTATGCACATCTGAGCAGCACAAGCCCGAAGTGGCGTCTGTGTTATTTTGTGTACCGGCCACGGAAAAGTCTATCGAAAACTTTCGGTAGAGTCCGCATGAACGATACTCAATCTTCAGGGTCTGCAGCCGGCTGTTTATCTTTTCCAGAGCGGACGTCACGTTATAGGGGTCTCCTCTGAAATTTTCCCTCGGCGCAGATACCGAAATAAACTTCCATCCCAGAGCGCCAACTATCTCTGAAAACTACTTGGCAAGGCGGCCGAAGTTCGCACGGCAAATAATCAAGAAGGAATGAGTTCAGGCAGACCCCAGCCGTAGTGGATGATTTGCGTTCCTACTTTCCAAGTCCGGCGTCGTTTTCAAGGGCGTCCGCGATCACGGACGGCAAAACACGCACTATGTATGCACATACCCAAGCGGCACGGAGCGCATTCCTTGCCGCGATAGCGAAAGTGCAGAGAACGCACGCACGCACGTACTCTCTCTCTCTCTCTCTCACACATACGCACACATGCACACGCCCCTGCGAGTTATCTCGACAGCGTTGAGACGTAACATCGTCGCCTGGTTGCGCTATTTTCTCATGTAACATGTATTGCGTAAGTTCAACCACATTCAGGTTGCGACATGTTGGGGCATAACCGTCTTTTCACGCATATGAAGAAGAAGAGCGCAGTTACGAAGGAAATTCTCCGGGCTGTGTTTAAGTATGCTAACGTAAGCACGATGGCATCACTGTTTAGGTTTGGGCACGCGTATTGGTTTAGGTTTGGACACGCCGCGATCGCACGCATATTTATCTCGCGCCAAAGATAACTATACATTTGCTTTTTTTTCTCCACTTCTATGTTAGTTTTACCTAGTTTCACTATATTATTTACTGCCGATACACTGTTGTCTATTAATACCGTTATTTACTTATATCTGTATCATCATTTATCATTTTTGCAATGCAATTGTACGCATTCACCTACCGTTCTTGCCATTGTAACTTTTATGTAACCATGAACAGGAGGTCCCAATTCAGTTTTTACTATGGGACCTCCTCCTGTATACCTCTATCTGTAAAAGCTTTTCGTGAAATAATAACGATATGATTGATTGATTTGATTGATTGAGACGACTGGCCCAAGCGCGAAGTCGCATATCACGCCCGATATTGCGCGCGCGCCATTTTCTTCTTCTTCTTTCTGGGGTTTTACTGTGCCAAAACCAGTTCTGATTATGAGGCACGCCGTAGTGGAGGGCTCCGGGTTAATTTTGACCACCTGGGATTCTTTAACGTGCACTACAACGCAAGCACACGGGCGTTTTTGCATTTCGCCTCCATCGAAATGCGGCCGTCGCGGCCGGGATTCGATCCCGCGACCTCGTGCTCAGCAGCGCAACGCCTTCGCTGACTGAGCCACCCCGGCGGGTTGCGCGCCATTTTCTATTCGGCCAGAGACGCAGGAATAAAACGGACGAACCTTATCGCTGGCTTTCGCGTCGCAACTTCTTTCCGCACGCACGTGTAACACACCTCCTCACCAGTTTTACATCGACATAAATCAAACATCTCAATCGTCTTCGAGGCATCGCTACGTCAACGTCTCGCATTTGGCACGAACTGCTGGATGAACTTCGGCACAAATTGTGCACGGCGTAGTTAACAAGAATAAAGGTTGCCTTACATTAAAGTTGTAACCTGTACCGTGCATAAACACAAACATTACAGGAGATTACTCGTTGCATAGGATGACGATGAAGACAATTGTACGCATAGCATTTAGACGTATATAATTTATTAGTCGCGTCACCGAAGCTTCGCCTCACCTAACTTTGAACAATTTCTTTTGCGTATGCATACATTATTTTAGTAAAAAGAAGAACTTGTGTCATTGAACCACTTTCGTTTGTGAGCGTTCGCGTTTGTACGCGTTGGAAAAAAAGAAGTAATAATAAAGAAATGACCACGTAGTTGTCAATTCTGCGTCGGAGCACTAGATGTGGTCACGTAGTGTCAAACAAGTGCTGCGTTCTCGGCGGACCTGGAAGCTCCAATTACTTTGAGAGATGGTGGCCCCGTAGACCGCTCGTCCCACTCTCGCGCACCCATGACAAGCAAAAGGCGAAGAAATATCCCAGCGCCGTCAGCGGTGCGAAGCAATGAGCAGTGCGGTGTGATCAATGAGACAGCGGGAGGCCGAGACCGATGGGCTGCGAGTGGACCCTCGGGTTCCAGCTACCATCCGTCTTGTTAATACCGTGCACTGGTGAGGGAGCGAGGAATCGCGAAGAGGCGGTAATTAATGCGCTGCGGAAAAGTAGTGCCGAGTTTCGACAGCATCGGGACGCGATGCATTCGCTAACTACTTCTTCTTCTTGCTTACGCTGTTATATCAAAATACAACGTTAGACTAGTTGGTCCGTAGCTGTGAAATTTTGCGAGTAATTTTGTGGCGGGAGAATTTGCATATCTTTCTGCCTTCCGCATGGCACTTCGTGGCGGCGTCTGCTTCTGTGCTATAGAAAACAGATTTTTGTAGCGGATGTACAGGCTACCGAGTACTGCTACTGCGCGCTGCTGTGTATAGTGTGGAGGATCCACATCTGCTGGCTAATACCTAGCGTGCAGCCAATGCACAAACGGCAACGTGCATCTACAGATATGGACATATGGACGGCACGCAATAGGGGCACTACTGATGTTCTTATGTGACGCTGGCTTTCGTGCCTTTTGTCGGGCGTCCGTATATGGTAAAGTGTCCGCTAAGCACATCGCCTATCACTTGCTACATTTATTTAGCTCACCGAAGACATGGTCTCCATTTCAATGCCACCTAAATTATTATACCGAACACCGCAAAGTTCGCGCGAACAGCCTCCACGATATGTGAGATCGGGGTGCGCGTATCCGACACTACGATGCTTTGCATGTGTTCTTGTGTGCTCGCGTGTATCGTCCCAAGCTTCCCTGTTCCACTTTTCTAGCCAAAAGAGCGAGCGTTGAAATGTCACCAATGAAACTAAAATGTTGTAACGAGAAAGGCCGAGTACTTGCAATAAATGCGGGAAAGAAACGTTGAAGAAAGATGTACTAATTACGCAGCTTGCTTGACAGCAGTTATACAGTTTCGAAGCCCTGCACCCTTCTCCAGACCTGCCAAGTACACACCCTGTCTCCCCAGTTCCCGCCGATCCTCACCCTCTCCCCCTTTTTGCCTGCGACTCCAGCCGCATCTCCAGTTTTCGTTCGAGCGGCGGCATGAACGTTGCCCAACGGACTAAGGGTCGGTCTTCGGGCAGGGATTAATCTGGCGTGTCGCCGCCGCACCAGTCTACGTATTCTCCTCTCACTCCTGGCTCGACTCGCAGCCCCCGCCCCCCCACTCCACCCCCCACTTTTTTTTTTTTTTTGAGCTACCCCGTCTCGACCGCGCGAGGCATAGACGACCCGGCCGGGGGCGGCGTTCACCTCAAGGTGGTGGCGAAAGGGCTCCTGCCACCCTCTTCAGCTACGTTTTTTCCTTCTCAGAAAGTGGACGAAAACGAGCGCGACAAAGCACCCAGCAGCGACAATAGCGACGCGAGAATTCGTTCATTTTAGGACCGGGATTCCCGAATCGTACGCGTGTCGTCAACTGGCAACGCCGACGGCGCGGGCGCGGATGAACGACGTTGAGCAAGCTTGCGATTGCTCCATGATTTTGTACTGTAGCGGGAGAAAAAAGGTGATCGCCAGACGAAAACACAAAGTGGCCGGCCACGAAATAGTGGAAACGCGGTCCGGCAATACCACGACCGAAGGTCTTCGTCAGCATCTTCAGAGGTCGCTAAGCGGCTGCGGCGTTATTGCGCTGGAGCATGAAGCCGCGGTGGCCACGTTCCGTTATGCCGCGTTCCGTTATGCTTGGTTACGTAAAAATGGACGTGTAAGGAGGCTTCAATGGACCTTAGGATACTACAGATGACCAAAGTCCTCCGCAGGTCCCCGATAAGGTCTTTCAATCCTATAGATAGAGTTTTTGGCCTGAATATTCTTTAAGGTCGTCTGTCGGTTTAATGGTGTGCGCATTATAAAAGGAAAACATACAAGCCCTACACGCGCACACGCATGTGAGAAGTGCCTGCTTGTTCTATTTGACATAGATGCTGGGTCCCTGGCCTTGCAAAGCCCTGGACTTCTTCTCTTTATATCTACGATATTGAATCCCTCGTATCACTCGATATGTGCCGCTTTTCAATGAACGCCTTTCACGCCAATGCTTTAGCGAGCTGCGCCATTATTGCACAGGGTATGTGCCGCTCTGGAATGAACGTCTCGTCAACTTGGGTCACTGAGTATGTGTCACTAAGCGTGCGACGGACAAGAGAACAATTGTCAGTGCTCGCAGGCACCGGCGCTCCGCGTCTCTTGTCTCTGAGGCCACACACGCAATTCTCGGCCGTGTCACTAGATGGCCCAACGCGCACAGAAAAAAAGCGCGAGAGAGGAGACCAGTTGTCGCATGACGCGTTTCTCAGCGCTCACACACACCGGTGCGCCATGCATGATGGAGCCGAGTGTTCTTCGGGAGGCGCGAAAGAGGAGTCCCGCTGGAGTACACGTCTCATACATAACTCGTTTCGACGGCGGCAGTACGTTGTGTGGCTATATTGATTCAATACTTACGCATTACCGTCTACCGTCATCGTGAGATGAGTTCTGCCGTATCTTCTTATTTGGGGTTAGGGGTTAAATCATCACACTGATATAGTACTGTCACCGTACGTTCATCACCATTCTCGTGGGCGACTGGCAAAAGATGCTGGTTTTCACGGGGGTGGGAGGTGGCCAGGCTCACCCTTGGCGGGGGATTCACAAGTTTCTCACGTTAAGGAGTTGGTCTGCCGCCGGGTGGTACTGCTGGTATCTGTCCCGGCCTCCTCGATAGGGGGAGCTATGGGCAGGTCGCGGAGCGCTTCTGAAGCGCAGAGGCACGGTAGGAATCCCGGGATAGGAAGCGCTCCCCCCAGTTCCACCTTTTTTGTTTACGATGAATCGCTCCAATCACTCGCATATTGAATCAATAGGTATGCTCTCTAAATTATGACCGACCCACATTATCACATCAAGATTTTGTGTGTGTGCGCGCGTGTGTGTGTTCTCTTTTTTGAATCAAACAAAGTTTTAACATGATTACCTGCCGACATCGCCTAGGACACTTACTCTGCTGCCGATGAAATCACAAGACCTGCACATTTTTTTCTTCTATTCTTACGTCAACGTGAACAGCATCATGTAGTCTACTCCGCCATATTGGAGGTTACGACATAAATACAGATGTGCCCAGGCTTTATTTTTACTGCCATCCCTCAGTAAACTGCAGTATGTACGTTTTGCTACACTATTGTGCTGGGAGTTTTAAAAATATTTTTTTTGTAATGCTCCGCTGTTTATATTGTTACGCATAACAATGCACATCCATTGTATATGTGTATGTTATCTATGTACAGTATGTTACATGTGTGTTATATGGGCATGTCTAATGCGTAAAGTTAAATGTACAAGAATATCAGAGCTGCACATCGTCGTGTGTACAAAACAGTAACTCTTCATGAGACAGGGAGTAGCAGACGCCGCATTCGATCATGCGCCAACATCTCATTCTTATCCCGTCAATTAAAGAAAAACTCCGTCTAAGCGCTTGCAAGACCATTAGTTCCCTGCCTCCGTTGTTTCCCCACTTGACCGTATACCCAATAAGGAGACATAGCTTTCGAGGGAAGCTGAAGAAGGCCCGTTCCCACCTGTCGTCCTGCAGGACGTTGATGAGCTTGGGGTCCCTGATGGCGTAGCGCGCGGGCCGCCGGCAGGGCGAGGACACGGCGTACAGGGAGGCGATGCCGCCCTCGCTGACGTACCCGCTCGACTCCTCGGTGCTGCAAGCGCGCGGCGCCCGCAGCACGTCGCCGTCGCTGACGTATCCGGCCGAGAGTTCGGCGTAGTCGGCGTGCTGCTGCTGCTGCTGTTGTAGCTGCTGCTGTTGCTGCTGGAGGTGGTGGTGGTATGTGGGGTGGTGCAGGGCCACCGAAGCGGTCGGTCTCTGGGCGCCGTACAGCCGGGCGATGTCCTGGGACGCGGCCAGCATGTTCTTCGCCACACGCTGCACGTCCGCCTGTATGTCACGTGGGCAGAGAAAGTTGAAGTGTACTGTACGTCTCCCCGTAACATTTGCACCAAATAGCAACCAGCTCACTTGAGTACCATGAAACCATGAAACCGTCATAAATGTCATCTGATTTTGTCCTCCCGATGGTTTTATGTATCATGCAAAACGTATGATGACGCGACAAAGCTGTTCGTGCTGGCAATACGTACCCCCATATTCTTAAATTATGTAAGAACAAAACTGCTTGACCGTATGTAGAAGTCGTGGCTGCACAAAGCCACGATCTGCCCACAAAAAAAAAAAAAAAAAAAAAAACATGCCGAGAGGTTAATTACCCGTTTTGTGAATGCTCAGCAATATTAGCGTTCAACAAAGGAGCAAATCGAAAGCAACACGCAACCAACAAACAGCGTCAATAAAAAGTGTAACTGTGTTAGAATGCAACATGCTTATTGAAGTCAAGTTGTGCTATTTGCTGAAAAGAACTCTTCACTTATATAACAAAGAATGTTAGACGCAAGATTTCGCTTGTTGCTTGAGATTACTTACTGAGGACACCTGCCTTCTTAATCTCTGTTTTCTCACAATTTAGTTGAGCATGACTCTAAACTTAAGCACCTTGTTATAACACGAATGGATCTTCGCCTGTCATCCTGTCATACTTGTGTACGCAAATCAGACTAAAAACTCGAAGCCTTTGCGTAAGGGCATATAGGTCGCGGCAATCACCTGGAGACGCAGACACGCGGGTAGCCTCGCAGCCCGGTGACCGGATAGTCCACGGGAGTAGCCGCTGCCGTACGGGGACGCTCTGGGGAGGGGCTGCATGGGAGGGATGTTGGCGAGGGCCTCCTCCATCTCCTCTCCGTCCTTTCCAGACGAAGAGTCCACGGAGTTAGCCCTAGGCACCAGCTTGGTCTCGGCGGGCACTGACTTCACTGTAGACTCGACGGCGCCCACCAAGCCGTTGGTACCGGTCGACTCGCCGTTCACGTTCATCTTCACTTGGTCACCACTGCCAGCAAGCACATTCTGACAACCGACATCGCTTTGTTGCTCGACACTGTTTTCAGGATGACGCACCGTTTTCGTCAACCCGCCGTTGACGAGGCTGCCTTGGTTGCCGCCGCCGCGATTGTCCTGATTCTGCTGGTTCTGGTTGGCTGTCGCTATCACCGTAGAAGCCTTGTCCTCCTTGACGGAGACCACGGTAGACAACGAGGATTCTGTCGAGGACGCCGTGACCGAGTCCTTGCTGAACGAATGCTGGCTGCTCATTATGGGAGATACCATCGCTATGCTGACGCTCTGGGCCTGCGTCTTCCTGGAGCGATCGCTTTTGGGAAGGGTCTCGGTTCGAACGCCGCCGTTCGTGTCGCTGGAGGACGGCGTCGACTGCTCCTGCTGCTCCTGGCAGCCACTGTCGTCAGCGAGAGGCGGGTTATTGGACTCAACGTCGACGACGTCGGGTTGCTTCTGAGCAGTGACTTGATCACCGGCGGGACTGATGGGCACGCTGCCGTTCTGTTTGATGTCATTTCTAATCTTCTCCGGTTGAGCAAGACCGATGGTAGTCAGGTCCTCCCTGGACTGCTTCGTCGTCCCCTTGACGGCAGCGGTAGGCTTTGGGATACCGCTGCCCGGGTTGTTCAGTTGCGCAGCCGAGCTCATTTCCGCTTCTTGATGCTTCTTGTCTTCGGATGCGTTAGGACCGTTAGGTACGGGCTTGAAGTCCTGCGCTTTCGGGGACGGGAACTTTTCGGGTTTGACGTGCGACGCGAGTTCGTGACCGCTGCTGACGGGGCGCGGGTGCCCGCTGCCAGCGTTGGGCCTGCGCGTCGCAGTCCTGTTGAGCGTCTCGGTGGACGGAGAGGACCGGGGAAGGCCGGAACGGACGGTTTCGGAAGAGCCTGCAACAGAAGCCAGCGAGACAAAGTCAATCTTATCGTAGGGCTGGCCGACAAAATATTTGCAATGGGGACGGCAAGATTGGAAGGACACAACGGAGCGTTCCGATGACTACCGACGGTGGTCTTAAATTGATAAAGAAGCGTCGTTTCAGTGTACATTTGAACGTCTCTTTATTTTACAAGTGTATTCACGCTGTTGTACGAGGAAGAGCAATTCACGTGAGTTTGGCTGCACTTAAAAAGCCCCGCGTGGTCAAAATTGATCCAGAACCTTCCGTATGACGTTCAATCTTATGCGGCCCCTGTACTAAAATGAGACACCAAAGGAACAATAAAACAATCAATGAAACAACAAGTAATTATATACTTATTATATATTCGACAAAGCATTAAGCGGCATGCACTCCACAGTTTTCTGCCACAATGTTTTCCATCGTGGCAAAAAGAGCTTTGCTTCGCTTGCATTGCATCAAGCAACGCAAACAGCATAGCTGATAACAGAGAGCTTTAGCTTGACGTGCAGTGCAACAGCAACGCTGGCAGCAATATTTTGGAACGCTTTTTCCACCACAATGCGCGAGGCTTTTTCGTGTCACATGGGTGGTGTTCTCGAAGAAAGATAAAAGAAATGTTGTTTGGTAACAGTTACACTGCCGCCACTTTACACCAGCATCAAAGTAGAATATGGATGCACTGGTCGGTTACTGTATAATAATAGCTTTTTGTGCTCTCTGAAAAATGTATGCGCCAACAATGGGCGCCACCAATCACGCTAGAACTTCCTACTGCCTGGAGAAACAATGTGCGAATTGAAAAAAAGAAGCCTCATGCCTGATCGTGGGGCGCCGTGATGTCGAATTTAACATAGAAAAACAAATACCGCACTGCTGTGGAACCTTTCAAAGAAGCATCTCTAACCTGCATGCGATGTTGCCACCTTGGCCACCGATGACCCAGGCTGCTGCTGTTTGCCTGGCCGCCCTGCCAAAAGTCTTTTTGGCGGGACCCTTGGCCGCCGACGAGGTGCTCTTGGACTGACCAGCCCCGTGGTCAGCGCCAACGTCGTTCCCGGGAGTGGCTCCCGAGGGTCCGTTGGATGAACCCCCGTTGCAGACGACGGCGGTTCCTGAGTCTGACGACTTGGCTTGGCTCGCGGCCTCTGAGCCTGAAGCCGAGCCGGGACCGTTGGGTGAGCCACCTGGCGCAGCGTCGCCGCATAGGCTGACAGACGAGTCGCTCCGTTCGCTGCGCGCCGAGCTGAAGCCTCCGCCGCTGCTCGGTCGCTTCGGAACTGCATGCGAACAGTTGGAAGAGCACCGATTCAAGGATACGGAGAAAAGAACGACACATGCGGTTAACCATCGGAAAAGTAAAGACCACTTCGGGTCACTTTTTTAGGGGCGAAGCTCCTTAGGGTCTAGCCTTGTCAGTCCGGCGTCGTCCGTGCTCACATCGACTGCCACACCATCTGTCTGTCATGGATGAAACGTTGCATGCAGCGGCTCAACGTCTATACACGAGATGGCGCTGCTGTGTATGGCGCGTTCCAGACCACACAATCTCTTTCTGCCATGGACGAACGTAAATGCGCAACCGCATGCACGCGATTTTCGAGCGACAGCGACGGCGACGAGCGACAGGTTTTGCCGTCGCGGAGGGCGATCCGTCGCTGTCGCTGGTCGCGTCGCCGGTTTCTGGCCCGCCAGAAAATATCACTCGTCGTCCGGAAGTCAGCACGACCACATCCGCTGGGGACAGCGATTGCGCAACAACATGGCAGCAATTAGTCTGCCCGCTTCGACCTGCATTCGCTCTTGCAACTTGCTCTCTGCTGAGACAGCAAAAAATAAATAGTACAATCAGTCACCGCTTCGTCTCATCGCTAGCTGAGGACTAAGTATCGGCGATCTCTTGTCGTTATTATTGAGATCGGTTGTTTGTTTTGACGCTGTTAGGCCTGAGACGCCACCGAGAGCCGAGAAAGTGATTTAAGTTTTACTCAACAGATGGCACCACGGCATTTTACGCTGGCGGCATTGGACGGATTTCCACTGGGGATGATTGCATATTTAGCTAGATCTAGATAAAATGCTGACCTTCTGATAAAATTGAGATTTCTTTACGCGCGCACGATAACATTTATTCGCACAACAATGTAAATCCGTCGCTACTCTTTTTCGCGATGTCGCGTTCATGTGGTTGCTCCACGCCGCGACACGACAGCGCGACAGGGTGTGCCTGTCGCGTCGATTGTCGCTGTCGCTTGAATATCGCGTGCATGCGGTTGGGCCTTAAGGCGCGACATGCTGCGGCTCAGCATCTACACAGACAGCAAGCTACTCCGGCGGCGAGGGCGCGGCAAGCATCGGCAAAGCAGCAAAAAATGTCGCAGTTTCGCCCGAAAGGCGAAGCATCGATTGCGAAAGCAAATTAGTAGAGAGTTATTCGGAGTAGGGGTAGTAGTTTTATCGGCTGTATAAACTTGGACACATTGGCTTACTAACAATTCTGAATTAACAATCGTGGTGTCAGCACGCACACGCAAACATGAATAGATCACACTGTATGACCGCAGCCAACGACTGTCAAAACGCTGGCAGCAAGCGCAGGTTCGCGCGGTCTATCGCATCAACGGAAACTGAGCGGCGAATGCAGAGCACATACAAAGGTCAGAGCCGTGTGGAGATAAGAGACGGTGCGGGCGACCGGCACCACCGGGCAAAGGAGAAGTTGTTGGCAGAGGAGAAGCTGCCCCCCCCCTCCCCCCCTCTTCCTGTTTCTTGCTTTCGCGTGGGAGATTGAGTGGCAAGATACGCCTTTGGTTCCTGAGTACAGCGCCGCCCCGCCTCCCTCCTTCCCATACCCCCGCGGCCTTTCGGGCGACGGTCGCGTTTGCATTCCACCGTGCATTCGCTCTCCGTGATAGCGCGCGTCCCCCGCGCTCTTTCGCTCGCGCATACGGCGCGCGGCGACGATTTTATCGCCCTTGGAATCTATACGGAACCTCACGGCGACGTTGACGACGACGGCGACGGCGACGCCAAAGGCAGAAATCCGGTTTAAGTGTCCATATAATTGCTATCGCAATAAAACGCCAAGCGGACCTGGAGTTGAGGGCGCGAGAAGCACCGGCAAAGCGGCAAAAACACCAAGCGGACCCGGATTTGAGGACGCGGGAAGCGGCGGCTCGCCGGCAACGCCGACAGCAAGCTACCCCGGAGGTGAGAGCTCGGGAAGCGACGGCTAAACGCCAGAAGCGTTGTCTGCCGGAGACGGGAAGCGCCGATGCGCGGTTCAGGCGCGATTTCCTCGATCGCAATTTCAGGCACAGCTACAAGGTGTGTGATCGCCTGTGGTTCGACAACGCGTTGACTAAAATCGGCAACATACGAAACGAACAGTCGCGAGTCAACGCCGTCGCAGTGCTGGAGTAAGAGTTATCTGGTGGTTATCACAATGAGTACGTGGTTTGCTCGACGTGCGAAGATTCCTTGGTAGCCGGCAAGGTCCCTGCAATGCAGTCACATATCACACACCGCATATATGTCGCCCCATATCACACACAGCACTGCTTCGCCCCACTCATCATGGTTAACTTCGTGGATATGCGGTGATTTTTAAAAATCTTTATTGGCATATTAGTGACTAGGCCGTCTTTTCATACTTTGTGAATGCATACTGTAGAAGTGTCTTCCCATCTACGATTTCTTGACTAATTTTAAGTCGAACTTTCAGCTAAGCTATTCGGGCTCGTGGGCTTGCTGGTCTTTATTTTTGTGAATCTGGCAAGCTTGCTGCCGTTTCTTCTTTCAAAATCTACCTTTATAATTTTCACATATCATGTTCTGCACCACTTCTGCAGATTATGATTTCTGAATGTACAGTATTCATTATGTAGTTTCGGCTGCCTGCCAAGCGCTGTCCCTTAAACCCTATGTGGCTTTGGTAGCCCTGTGGCCTGTAGTATTGTTGATAAATTATTATTATTATTATTATTATTATTATTATTATTATTATTATTATTATTATTATTATTATTATTATTATTATTATTATTATTATTATTATTATTGTCGTTGTTGTTGTTGTTGTTACTTCAGCAATTTACTGGGACCACGCTCGAAAGTTCAAAATTAAATTTGCTGTGTCCGTCCATGCTTTCCATTACATCAGCGTCGTGTAGTCATCAGGGCACCTTCTCATCCTCAACTTTATCCTCACCTAAGGAGAAGAACACCACCAACAAGAAATATGACCTTCATCGCCACTGGTGGTCAAAATGCCGCCCGTGCGGTAATGTGCTGTCGGCAGCTGAAAACGCTGACCACTGATATCGTGCGCTTCGCTACATAGTACGCAGCCTTGTGCGCAGCGCCGAATCTGAGACCAGGGGCATCTGTGCGTGTGTTTAGAAGGCCACAGCAGGTAAAACTGTGGTGAAAGAAAACGGCGTTGCGCGCGACACAAAGAAGGTACATTTCCTGAGAACACTGCGGTGTTCGGTGTGAGACGCCTGCGACCGTCGCAGTCTATGCGTTGAAATCAGGTGGGATCGCTTCTTACTGATGCAGTCTTACTCCAATCATGCAGACCAAACAAGCAAGACTTGTCATTTCGAGGAACGCAAGGAAGTTGGTGCAAATAGACCAGTGCAATTATATTTCTGTTTCGGTCACTATCGATACGCGGCCACTGCGGTTCGGGAATCGATGCGGCGCACTGTCACGGCTGTTCGGATATTTTATCCATGGTGGCGAGTATTGAGTCAACCCTATCGCTCTTGCAACTGCTGCCGAGAACATTAGCATTTGGCCTTGATATGCAATTGCGCCAAATGTGAACAGTACCAGCAATAATCGGCAGTTTTTTCCGTGACGAAATTGCGCATGTCACTGAGCTCCTTACAGGAATGCTACATACTTATTTAAACCACATCGAGTTTCTTTAGCATGCATGGGAAATCTTTAAATTAAATTAAATTAAATTAAATCACGGGTTTTACCTGCCAAAAATACCATCTGATTATGAGGCGCGCCGTAGTGGGGGACTCTGGATAAATTTGGACCACTGGGTTTCTTCAACGTGCACCTCAACATAAGTACACAGGTGTTTTTTTTTTTTTTTTTTGCATTTCGCCCCCATCGAAATGCGGCCGCCGTGGCCGGGAGCACAGGAAGTCTATGATGCACCTATAACAATAAGATTAATCAACTTGAGAGTTCGATAGAATGGCCATGAGGTTAGGAAAAGTCATTGTTATGAATGCAGCAGGCCACAGAACAGATCATCTTTCAACCTGAATCCCGTGCACACTTCCGAAAATAGCAAGTCAGAATGCATCTTAAGAAACCTTTCCCTAGCTGGCGTTCGATTGTGAACAAAAGATCCTTGCGGATCTCGGTTTCACAGGTTTCACAGGAACCTCTGGCAAGCAAGTTCTTGTCGAGTACCACATTATAGTTTCCAATCGTGCTACGTCGTCGATAAGTACGAGAGCCAACGATTGGCTACGCGTTTGCTTCGGGACGCGTGCTAATTTTGGAATTCTGCCGTTTGCTACCCAAGGGTACGGCCGCGCTGACCACGCAACGACAAGCGTCACAATATCTCATTAGCGTCCATCGAGACGCTGACCCGGCAGAACTGCTAGCACAGGCTGGTCAAGCAGAAAACGCCCACCCGTCTCTCTCGAGCGGAATATTTGCCGCCGTGGAAGCAAGACCAGAAAGGACCTCATCAATATTCCGGCGGTCCCTCGCGCTCGACGTGCCAGAGAAACGGCGGTGCAGAGAAGAAGGAAGTTTGCGGAGCTTGCAGCGCAGGAGTGCGAGCTCCGGGAACCGTGCTCCAACATCGAGATGGCTGACCTTTACCCACCTTTCCCCTTGAGAGACTCTGCTACGATTGGCTGAACTATACAAGAAAGTGGACGTGAAAGAATACCCCCACACACTCTGATGTGGGTGCCAGATCTCTGCTGAACAAGAGGTTGCGGGGTCGACTCCTGGCCACGATGGCGGCCACATTCAGATCGTTGCACAACGATGCGTGAGGCCTAAGCAGTGGTACGAAACGGTGCCTTGCTGCACACACCGTCAGCAATAAGGTACAGTTTTGTACCACAGTTCTATACAAAGTTCAGTTGGGCCAGTTCAATATTCGCGCTGCACACTGCATGAGTGCACGATGCAGTGCAAGTATGGTAGGAGAGCGACCGGAACCTGAAACAAGCAGAATGCTGACACGTCATGAGACAGCGCTCACCTTTGCTCTTGTCCTGCGACTTGTCTTTGGAGTTGAAGAACTTGAACTTGTCGAGCATAGAGTTGTTGTTGCCGTTGCTGCTACTGTGGTGGTTGACAGTGTTGTTGTTGTGGTTGGCGACGACGGCCCCGTTGTGGTGGGCGGAGGCGATGTGCGATCCCTTGGGGATCACGTGGCCGTTGCCCGGTCCGTTGGACTGGGCCGGTGGCTGCTGGCGCACCGGGACGCCAGCGTTCTTGACGGGAAGGTGCGAGATGGACGACGACGAAGCGGTCGAGGAAGGCCTGCGACGAGGAGCGCACGCATTTTTCGGCAGGGTTTCCGAATAAGGTCCGAATTCACTAAAGCTTTTCACTAGTAAGTGCTCCATGCCATTGGTCGACCACCTTTGTCAACCAATGTTAAACATCACGATTGGTTGCAATTTTCCCTTGCGAACCATGCTAGCGTAAGAAGTTTTTTGTGAATACGAGCCCTGTTTAACAAATAAGTGGTGTACATCTCGCGGGAAGTCCACTAGTAAGTGACATGCCGTAAGTGGCAGTAGGTAACACTTCCAGGGCTAGATGTGGTATACATACACAAATACTCAAGAAAGTGGGCGGCAACATGGTCGCCACTTTAGCTTAACTGGTAAAACATCGCACGCGTAACGGCAAGATGTGGGTTCGGCTCCCTGCTGAGGAAAGTTGTATTTTCGTGCGCTTTCATTTTTTTCTGTCCTTGTTATTTATACATTTAAATTAAACGTAACGATGAAATTTTCTGGCTATATTGTGTGTTTCCTTTTTTCAGATGGTTTTAACAAACGAGAAACTGAACTCTTCGGATCCCCTTGCTATTCTAGCTGTCACTTATGCTGTTAATTTGCTGTATTTTGCTGCCCAATAGTGTTCTTTCTTGAATCGGAAGACCTCGACTCAATAATAACCAGCTTATGTACTTGAACAAAATGATTCACTTGTTTTCATAATATAACGCCTCATTTGTAAAAGTTAAGTATACCGAATCAATTATTATTTTTCAATTACGACGAGTGGCAATTATGGGAGTTGAGTATTCGTGCTGCAGGTCCAAGATCTGTTTCCTGCAAAGTTTGTTCTGTGTTTGCAGGACAAGTATATGAATTTGGCGGCCTTAAGAACACTCATTCATTATTCGTCATTCAAGGGGCTATACGGCAAATTAGTGCTCGCTGCCAGCTTTCAATGCCTTCCAAAACGGGGTAACGACACATAACACTACCTTTAAATGTATGTTTCTCAGGAGATGTCGACGCCGTTCATTGGCGACGGCTACTCGTTTTCGCATAGAAATACATTTTATTGAAGGGCACAGGTTATGGAAAGGCCCACTCAAACTTACAGCGAACTCGTATAATCAAGTCAAACGCACTTAATCTAAATATAAAGTCACATAAATGAGAGGCACTCAGTCTTAGCGTCAAGTCACATATCTACACTACAGACGGCGAGTTAAAACTGTGTCATGAAGCCCACTGAAACGCAAGGTCCGGTCACATAACTACACTCAAGTCCGAGGGCACAGAAGAAAACACGGAATACGTTCACAGGAAGGCACATGAAGGCAGATGAAGTTAGGCAGAGGATGCTACGAAGTCAGGCCTCATAAAGCACATACACCGAGATTACAATAGATGACAAAGCGCCAACTGGTGGATGAGAGTATACGCGAAGCAGTTCTATCTGTTACTATATAACGTGCTTTGCTTCACTCACCTGGACCTGTCGCTGTTTGCTGTGCGGTCCCTTGTGACGACTGCCGACTTGGGCTGCGGGATGAAAGAGCCGGTGTGCGGTGACCCGGACCGCGAACTGTTGCAGCTTGTCGATGTCTTGGGGGCCGCGATGCCCGAAGGACCTGATGTAGAGAGAGAAAGACATCGTTGAGCGACATCGGTCCGATTGCATTCCACGATTCTTTGTTTTCTTACAGTCTGCTTAGATGCTTCCAACCGATTAGCTCGGAACAATGACAACGGCACGGGATCCGCTTTTCCGAATATATATGTATATATATAAAAAATGGGGCGCGAGACAAAACACGTAAAAATGCGGTATAATGTAGACGATAGAACAAGAACATAAACATGATGGAGGTCCCATTTTCCGATTTATCGATATTTCCAGCTTCATCAGAATAACGGTATAAATGTTACCCTCGTCGAGCCAAATATGAACAAATGCTACAAAAGTGTGCCAAGGGAAGGGAGACACGTCTTAAGGCAGTCCATCTATTCACGAGGTCAATGATATGGAGAAGGATTAACTGTTGGGCTATAGTTGGTCTTGCATAGCTGATGAGAGTAATTAGCGCAGCCAAAGACGCGCACACTAGAAGAGGAGAAGAACGTAAGCGCTATGCTTAGAGCTGTTTAATAGAAGGATGGGCTTTGCAAGTCCTCTTCAGGCGTCGTGTGCACAATTTTGCAGGTTAAGATACTGCATCGGAAACAAAGACACTGATAAAAATAGTGTTAATACATGTCCCGTACACATTGAAACGCCTCTGGTTGGACCTGTGCTGTAAGTTTGAATAATAGCTGCAATATGTTTTATTTAAACGAGTTGGAAGGTAGACGGCTCGTATGTTTGCTCTCAAAGTCAGTATATGCCGTTATATAGTGGCTATAGTTTTTCACACTGTTTCACATCGGACATGTTTTTCAAGTAGTCGGATTGATACTTTACAACTTCGCCACGCATGAAAGACTCGACGATCTTATATCGGACGTTCCTGCAGAGGGTTCTCGCATGGAGTCCACATTCTGTAAACTCGACAAAGCTCACTGAAGAACTGAAAATTTCAAATCCGTTTTGAAGCAGTGCGCTTTTCCCGATCCAGACGATGCAAGAAATATGGCGAAACTAAATTTCCAATGGACTTAAATAATTGTCGCCTAAAGGGGATAAATATCCTGTTTGTCACGCAAAAGGTATACAGCACTATTACAGGACGAGTTATGTGCATCAAAGACGGGCACACAAGAATTCATGTTTTGTGGTGTGCAGTGCAACTGACAGCTCACTTATACAACAGCCTCGGTTCTTTTCTGATAAAATCTGCTTCCAGCGCAAGTGTTAAACAGATGTCGCCACTCTTGCCGAGAATGCTTGCCCCTGAGAATATGTATGTGTACGTAAACCCCTTCTTGCTAACAAACAGTTATAAAATAGTGCTAGTCTTCGTCTCCCATTACAGCGTCTGTGTCTTTTGTAGCCCTAATGCCCCTCGTCAGTGACATGAGTATCGAGCAGTGAGTGCTCAACGTAACGTGCACATGACTCTGCATGTTGTTCGTTCAATATTTTTCTAAAATGTTTATTTTATGTTCACCTGCTTCCGTAGTAACTTCTTAAGTTATGGAATTGATCATTTCCTAAGAAAAAGAAAGAAAACGAAAAGAGGGCGTATCTAAGAGTACACATCGATGTACTCTTAGGATAAAGTACGAAGAAAAAGGATAATATTTCATACTAGTATCCTTCTCCAAATAGAAACAAATCGGAAACATCTTTTGTTTGGACAACCACTAGGGTACCGACCTCAAAGCAACCGACAGAAATCGAGAGCAAAGACTAATTTAATTGATTGATTTATTATGAATTGAGCGTGTTGGCTACAAGTACAATATGTCAAGTACGTCGCCGCCTTCTTCACCACATTTAGCTATTGTGGGAGTGAAAATGTATTATATAAAAAGTGAAAAACCTTTCACCTACCTAGCAGTTCGCTAACGCACGCGGAGCAGTAGCTTGTAGTATAAAAAAAAAAAGAAAACCAAGGAGCACTAGCATTTTCTACGTGGTCTGGTATATTGGCCGTAGAACATAGTTTTGTAACCATGACATGTATTTCACAAACACAACGATGAAGAAATATAATATAGTTATTATCAGTGATATTAATATTGTTATTATTTAGACGAAGCATATAAAACAGAGTTAAATGCGCTAGCTCTGGAAGGGAAACTGTTCCTGGCGCCCCCACTACATTCACACGAGGCGAGTAGCATTTCCTTTCCACACGGGTATTTTCTCTTCATCTTTATCTTCCTCGCAAAACTGAGTTGCCGGAAGACGACAGTACGGCGATATAAGCGAGCGAGGAGATAAGTGGGTCAGCAGCTACACGCAGCTTGCATTTTATGCACAAAACGGCGCGCGCGAACGAGACCTTGGATCCGTTCTCGCGGTGGAGACGAGACACGCTCGAGGAAAGAGAGAAGCGAGCGAGTGATGTTGAGCGTACAACGCGAGAGGAGGAAGAGACCGAGGAGGGGGGAAGCGACAGGAACGACCCTTACGCGTACGCACTGCGAAATACGGCAGACAGTCACGAAAGGCGTTTGTGCCATGAATACGGTGCAAGATATATCCTACACGGTGGCCACGAAGTTCCGCGTGGTTATATAGTGTGCACTGTAACGTGGCGAAGACTCGGGAATCGAAGCAGAACGAAAAGTAAAATACGAGAAAACGATGCGGGGAACTGATCAGTCATCTTTAACGCCACAAAGCAGTCAATACCGCGGTTTCCCAGGAACGAAAACTGGGGCTCAACTACAGAGCGGACGAAAAAAATAAATAAAAATAAATTAAGTTGAGCGCTGCGGTTGTGCGTGCGCGTACAACACCAGAGCTGAATTTAATTTTTTAGCACCTCGATCTGATTATGAGGCACGCCGTAGTGTGGGGCTCCGGATTACATTAGACCACCCGGGGTTCTTTAACATGCACTCGAATGGGATGAATCCAAAGCGAGAGAGAAGTTAACAGGAAGGTGGAGGGTTGATTGTGAGCAGCAGCACGTGGTCCAACAAGAAACTTCGCTGAAACCAACGTTTCGACAAAAGGGACACGTCTTCGTCAGGGCACTGACGAAGACAATTTCCTTCGTCGATACGTTGGCTACAGCAACATCCCTTGTTCTTCCACTGCTAATCACTTCAATGCGAAAGAGACAGATAACTTATATTTACAGAAAGACAGACATATATTGGCCTGGTCTATGACTTACCCTAGCCTGCTACTCTGCATTGTGAAAACGGCACGGGGAGGAAAAATAATTATGACAATAGGGGAACTGCTTGTATACGAGCCGACCACGTGGTGGCATCCCTAAAGCGGTATGTCCACTGAAGTGCGTTGCAAAGACGGCCCGATCTGCTCTTAAAATCGCAGTTGCACACTTTGCTGCAGGTCAAGGACCTAATTCTCAGTTACAACTAGGAAGAGTTATGTTTAAAACAGAAAGCCGGCCGCCATTTGCATACGTGGTTATCCTATATAACTGATTAGTAGTTGTCAGATTCTTTTTTTCGTGCGGCACTGCGTAAATTCTGCAGGCTCTAACAGATTCTCAGCTGAACCGTGGCCGGTGTGGCTCTGCACGCATATAGGATATCAATTATGGAGCACCGCGTAGCAGGAAGACGAGTGGACTGTTTCGGGATAGCCCGAAGGTGTCATTAACGTGCTCGCGGAACTCCAGCAGATGGGCCTATCTTTCCATTTCTGACCCGTCACACACACGCAACCCCACTGAGTACGCCCCTCTTATTTCAAAATGCGAACGGCGCGACTACCGCCGACCGAACCGCGGCGTACTCTGTGTCGTCTTGCACAGCAGAGAGCGTGTAGTGGTAGACGACCGCTGAAGCGAGTGAAACAAATTTCAGCAACAAAAGTAAATAAGGAACGAACGCAAGTAGCGAGCAACTTTGGCACGAGCCGGCACGCAGTAGTCTCGTCGGAGACGCCGACCGAGAAGCTCGACCTGTAGAAATGTACCGCTCGACGCAAATTCGGGTGCCGCCAGGCAGCAGTGAGTAACGGCACGCAATCACGCGACCGCCGTGTATATGGAGCGGGATTGTATTCGACGGAGCCACATCGGGTCGTATAAGTCCGCGTACGGGTGCACGAACATGCGAGCACGCGCAAGCGCGTCTCCGCGGAGCCGAAGGAGTCACGCGTATATAGAAGGGTGGGCTTCATTGATTCCTAATTACACGACTGGACCAAGCGCAAGCCAAGGGGATAATGACGCCGGAGAGCCTCGGCGCGTATAGAGCATATGCGGCAACCACAGCTTGCCTGCCCCGTGGTACACGAGATGATCACCAACGCCGATATACGGGGCGGCTGGAGGCTTTGCGGTTACCCGGGTGCCGGAGAAAATTAAGGCGCGCGCGCGCGTTATTTTGGCCGACACGCGTGTCGCAAGAAAGGGCCAGCGCGGGAGGAAAGAAACGTCGCGCGTCGGCCCTAACGTAGCACTAATTGTTCGGGAAGCAATGAGCGCGAAAACGGCCAGTTTCTGTCCGGGCGAAGGGCGTGTCGTCGGTCGCGGTCTATACAGGGTCGCGGCAGACCGCATTTGGCAAGGCGTCCGCGGGCGAGCTGGTTTGGCAGTAATTCCCGCTGCCTTTGCTATGCTTCGGGGGTGACATTTTCTAGTGCGACGTGCTCTCAGAGAGGGGCCCTGTTTCTGAGCACAGGGTCTCGCAGGTTGCATACCCCGTCAGCCGCATTCTGATGAGGGCGGAATACAGAAGCACTCCCGTATGGCGAACACTGGATGCGCGCTGAGGAACCGCAGGTGATCGAAATCACTAAACGAACACTGCGACGAATTGTTGCTTCTCCTTTGATTTTCAAGAGCACTACTCGGGAAGTGCTTACAGTGATCAAAGTTGTGCAGCGTAGTAGACTACAAATGCTTGCAAATGCTTACCAATGCTTACTTAAAAACAAAAAGGAGTGAATCAAATTTCCTGCCATTTTCACGCTTCTATCATCATACCATTAAAAACAACGAGGACACCCCGTCTGCCTTCGTGCCCTGTCTCGCAATGTTTACGCTTAACTTCCTTGCTCCAGACTTGCTATCACGTTTCAAATTCACACCTTTCTTTTTTTTTCCCGTGCCAAGCAGATACCGGGTTCGTTTTCTTTCCTACACTCGTCAAGGGGATATGTGAAACAAGCCCCTGTAACCTCATTATCCTCATCAACATAAGGCTATTATTATTATTATTATTATTATTATTATTATTATTATTATTATTATTATTATTATTATTATTATTATTATTATTATTATTATTATTCACTTTCGCCTGCACGTGTTGCAGAGCGCCTGCATTTCTGCAAGGGGGCTCCTCGAACGATTCGCAAACAGTACTTAACGCGCTCGCTATCCAATCACCGCGGTGTCGTCCCGCGATCGCGCACCTTGCGATGACAAGACTCCTTTCAGAGCGCGATGACAGCTTTTCTCCGCAGCCCACCAAACCCGCAATTCAACCGACGCGACGCTTTTCATACGCAAATCCCTGCGCGCCGTTGTATATGCGTTGGTTATGCGTTTTCTTTCATTTTCTTCTTGTTTCCTGCTTTTGCGTTTCGGCGAGTTCTGCACTTCTCCTTTGTGTATGCGATGGACTACATCCCTTGCTTGCGATTTACCCGCATTCATTCGCATTGTGCAGCATCCCATCTACTTTACCAACCTGCGAAGACGTCTATAGGGACGCGGGAAAAAATAAAAGACGATGAGCCGAACGCTTCGTGTCATGCTTCCGACAACTGCAGTGAAAGGTTTCGCCGTTTCGTTTGTGTAGTGTCCAGCGTTCACAAAATGGAACAATTGTCTTCTACTCGAGAGTATCACGAAGATACAATGGGAAACCCATGCGTCTTACTTTGAGATAAAGTTTCGCAGTTCAAGAAAAGTTCCTCCTAGTCAGAGGATAGCAGACGTACCGGCGGTTTCAGCGAACACTTTCAAAACTTTTTAAAGGTTGCCTGTGGGAGATAGCACAATTCTAGTTAATGAGCTGGTCTACTCGAAGACACGGACATTACTTGCACAGAAAACTGAAATGCATAATCGACAAGTTAACAAAAAATCACTAATTAAGTTGTTAACTAATTACCTTACGATCCATATTGCAAATTTACAAATTCTGGTCGTGGAGTTTGGAAGGTGGATCCACTTGGAACGATTTCTCAGGATGACACGATATATTAATTCCCGAACTTTGCGGAGAAATGCACAGAACATATTGCCACTCGGTCATTTTTTTTTTACTTTACCGCCGTAACCTTCTTTCACCGCATTATCACTGTTATCGTGTTACAATTTAGAGCAAGACACACTCTATCTAAAACTTCATGAATGCTTTCGCGAATTCAATAGCGATTGACACTAGGGCACGTGGTAGTGATCAATGACTGATCCAACGAAGACAAATTGGCCACGTCATTTAGTCCTTTAAATGTCGTGTATTGTTCTATTTGAATAAGTATGAAAGCCAATGCATTAACGTTAGCAGCATTTCTCGTGGTCAATTGCAACGGTTGTTTATTAGATGCGGATGATAGAGAGAGAGAGATCAAGGAGAGAAAAGGCAGGGAGGTCAACCAGAAGAGCGTCCGGTTTGCTACCCTGCACTAGGGGTAAGGGAAAGGGGAGATAGAAAGAGTAAAATAGGGAGAGAATGAGTACTGAGTACACGTGGGACGATGTACAGGGACGCTATAGGACGGTCTCTTAAACCGGTGCACCTCAAATACAGTACTAATATTCTGATGAACCAATCTGCGTGAAGTAGATAATAAAGTTCAGCATCTTTTCTCTACCTCTCACTCTGTTTGTGCATGTGATGCTGTTAAAACAATGTGCTATAATGAACTACTATTTATATTACGATGAGGGACATTTGTTTTACCTTTTTTTTAACTTCAGCAGTGCTATTTTTAAGTTCAATTGTAGTTTAACTTGGTATACTAGATGATTGATCTCGTTATTTTGTTCAAATAGCTGTGTGACTGTTCGCGACACACACAATAAAAATAGTGTAGTTCTGTTAAGACTACGAAAGCTCCTGTGTGCACGGGCCTCCAGGCATCTCTAAAATTGGTGATGTCTAAAACATGGCGGCTACGACGTGATTACAACTCAGCAATTGCTTCCGGCTCCCGCAGCCAGTAAAAAAGCAAATCCTTTGACATTCCCTTTTGTTCAGCAATAAAAATGTCTTTTATGTTCATTAAGACATACTGGGAGGTCTTTTCAGACGCCTCTATAAGGCGAGAACCATACAGAGGCATCCACTCGAGGGCCATCGCTCAGGCGCGCATGTAGACAACACCTAACAATTTAATGCCCCACACTACATCGACACAAGCATCACACGCCGATCTAGGAAGTAGACCCCAGGAAGAAATATTTCTCACGACAAACTGGGAATTTCAGAACACTGCCTTCGACGATTTAGAAACAAAACAACGGCATTTCAACATTTATACGCTGGTCCTAATGCAATAGATTATATAAATAAACAACTGTCATCAGCCATTCCACTCTGTGAAGGTGGATGACCAGAGAAGCTGTTTAGCACACGACACAGAGGTGGCACAGAATGGAGAGCGGAAAGAACGGAAACTAGCCACGCAAGCGCTGGGAACGCCGACAAAGAGAGGGCGTTGCGAACGTAGACATGGCCGACGCAGGTCGGAGAGCGGCAAATCTTTTAGAAACCTTTATTATCTACCTGGGAGTCCACTGATCTTGAAAATGGTTCCTACTGATAACTAATCTACTCAAAATGCATATCCAAGTGATGAAATGTGTAAGCTTTTGCATATAGAATCAAACGATTTTTTGTCAAATTCGGAACCTGAGTTTTAGTTGACGCAGAACAAAAATGCACGGAACCGAAGCCATAAACAGCTTCGCTGTAAAAGAAAATCCGTTCTCCGAGATACCTCACACGTTCACGCTGCGCCGTATCGCAAGAAATTGTGCGCTGCTACCAATGTTGTTGCGTCATGCTTTCGGACATCGTTTTGCCCGAATGCATTGAAAGCCAATAGCGTCGCGCGACGTACACACGCGCAACGGCTTTGCCCGAGAACGCCGTTTGCAGGAACACACAGGCGTCGTCCATATACGGCTACGACGAGCGAGCGTAGCTCCCGGGGAGGCGTTCGAACCGCGCGTGTTTATATACGCGGGCCTAATATTCTCCTCCCGAGGAGCAAGCACCGCAAGGTAAACAAACCCCGCGCGTCGCAGCCGCTCGAACCAAGCCCTGGTGAAACATCGTTCCTGCTGGGATGAAAGCGCGCACTATTTGCCCTTCTCCGCCGGATGGCCTCGTATCGGTCGCTGAGAGCTTCTATTTCGCAGCTCATATATGGGCAAGCCTCAATGCGCTCGAGCGTTGGCGGAATGAAGACAATGACGTTGTGGATGACACGCGTTTGCCAGGCCGCAAGTGGGGAACAAAATTTTCTGTAGCGAGTACATTTGGCTTGGGTGCGAGCGTGCTCGGAAAATCTGTTTATCTTCCTTTCACATCTTTTCATTCCAGTTCCCATGTATAAGGTAGTAAGCCAGATGCTTATTCATTTAGGCTTCCAATCTTCCTTTCTTCATATTGCCCCTCTATGTCTCTCCGTACGTAGCAAAGGGTTGCGTTTCTCTCCTAAATAAAACAATAAAATAAACTGTGCCACTAATCACTAACGCGTTTGTACACGGCCACCTCATTCTATCCCTTTCTTTCACGCTTATTATTTTTTGTTATGCTCCGTCACGTATTTGGTGTGGCGGTTCTTCTTCTTTCTGGGGTTTTAAGTGCCGAAACCAGTTCTGATTATGAGGCACGCCGTAGTGGAGGGCTCCGGATCAATTTTGACCACCTGGGGTTCTTTAACGTGCGCTACAACGCAAGCACAGGGGCGATTTTGCATTTCGCCTCCATCGAAATGCGGCCGCCGCGGCCGGGATTCGATTCCGCGATCTCGTGCTCAGCAGCGCAATGCCTTAGCGGACTGAGCCACCGCGGCGGGTTGGTGTGGCGGTTCTGTGAGCTCTACGACTCAAGGAAATCCGCACGCTATTCGCGTTGCTACTCGCGGACAACTTTCTGTGGCAATGAAGCGAAAGCTACGGGCGCGTGGCTGCTGCATATGTGTTACCACGCCAAATAGTCCAGCAGCGTTTGACAGTACTTTTGGTCGCTCGGAACAGACGCTGAATCGGCGCAGCTTTGACGTGCGACGGTTGTGCGTTTGCTCAGACACGGAACGGAAAAGCCGCAAGATAAGCAAACTTTTACACTCAGTGGTGTGTTCCGTCTTATTTAACTGTTGCTAATAAGGTGTTTATGTTTTCTCTTTTCCAGCCTAAACTAACGCGGATTTAAACGCGGGAATCTTTTCAGAAGCGCTCTCTCTTGTGGGCACTTTGCCTCCATAGCTTTCCCTTCATTGCCACAGAAAGTTGTCCGCGAGTATAGTTGCATTTGCGCGCTGCAGGCGGGACACATTACGTAGTGGGTCGAGGCTGCGACGTCATTTCTGCTATAGCGAAGAACCTGCGCTTGAATGTCAAGCTGCTTTCGAGGCGTATGTTGGTGTAAGATTTTGCAGACACGATCGTCACCACGTGATCTTCGCATGGTGCGGTGCTCAAGCTCGACGAGGGGCCGCTTGATATAGTGTATAGTCACTACTTCTTTGCGGCATTCGCCCAGATGAAGCATGACCTTTCGAAGCAACGGAATACCGCTAGTATTTGACTCAATATGAACTTGCTCACGGCGCGTTGGTTCCGACCAGAGTATGATTTATGCTCCGAAGCGACACAATGGAACCGCTAATGCGGAATAATTGGAATGTACCGCCTCTTTATGGTTATCAAATCATAAAAATGGTTATCAAAAAGAATGTACCGCCTCTTTATGGTTATCAAAAAGAAAAATATATCACGCTGATGCCAATGGCTTTCCCCGGCAATGTCTTGACTTTGCATTAATATGAAACAGAAACATGCACCAAAAAAGCATACACAAAACTGACAGATGCTGAAAAAAAAAAAAAACGCAGATAGCACGCTCGGCACGAAGGCGGCGTCGCAGAGTGCGATGATCTAAAAGGTGCAGAACCTTCAAGAGGAACGTTTCCATCTGTTGACTCTGCGAGTTTCCACGTGGCTCAACAACAAACTCCTTTTGTTGTTTTCGCTGCTCGATAGCGACGAAAGAGAGAAGCAGCTTTCCTTCTATTTTATTCTTTTGTACCCTTTGGCGACAATAACAAGAATTACAATGTTCAGAACATATTAACTTTGTCTTTCAAACACAGCAGCATTTTGGACCAACAATACGACATACACCGTAGCTATAACTGCAATAGCGCCGGTCTCACGCCTTCGAAAAAACCAAACGAGTAAAGTTGTACGGTGAATTGAAATGGTGAGTAAGGAAGCGCCACTGTCTTTCGTCTCCCGGACCTATCTACTTGCCCATTCCTTTGCCTTGCTTTCACGCTGTCACTATAACACGATGGAAAAAACATCACAGGGTCTCTTATGTTATCTCTAAGATGACTTAAAGACGAAAGCCTAGTGTCCATGCATTAAACACGGACACATATGACGTACACATAACCTTTAATTCGCTTAGTCTATTTCACCTAGTCATATATCTTAATTCGCTTACTGATCCTCTTAATTCGCTTAGTTATCCCCCTTAATTCGCTTATTCTACTTCGCTTAAACGTCCTTCTTAATTCGCTGAATCATCCTCTTAAATATCTTACTCGTACTCTTCATTCGCTTAGTTATCCTCTTAAGTCGCTTACTCATCCGCTTAAATCGCTTAGTCATCAATCTTAATTCAATTGCCTTTAACTCGCCTGAGCCATCCACTTAATTCGCTTAGTCATCTCTCTTAATTCGCTCAGTCATCCACTTAATTCGCTTTAGCATCTATCTTAATTCGCTTTATGATCCATCGTCATCATCCACCTTGCTGGCTTACGGGGGTATGAGCCATTGATGTTGATAGTTTTTGTACCTTTCGTCTTGTCGCCGCGTTCTCGCTCAAGGACTTTGAAGGTCGACTGAACGATGAGACATATAAGGCTTTCGCCTTAGTAATTAGTTGATTCTCTCCCGCTTCAACT
Organism: Dermacentor silvarum; assembly: GCF_013339745.2. Taxonomy (NCBI): domain Eukaryota; kingdom Metazoa; phylum Arthropoda; class Arachnida; order Ixodida; family Ixodidae; genus Dermacentor; species Dermacentor silvarum. The sequence goes on along the minus strand of NC_051158.1, from coordinate 125,988,864 downwards.
TAGTCGTGGCACAAAATTGTAACTGAAGAAGGTATCTACTGTTAAGCACCGCTTATCTATATGCATGTGCCAAGTACCGGTCGAACGCCCACACGCCCGCGCGAGCGCACGCGCGCGCACACACAAACACACACACACACACACACAAACACACTCACACACACACACGCGCACACACACACACACACACGCACACACACACACACGCACGCACGCACGCACATGCACAAACACACACACGCACGCACACACACACACAAACACACACACACGCGCACACACACTCACACACACACAGACACACGCGCGCGCGCACACATGCACACACACACTCACACACACACACAAACACACAAATACGCACGCCCACAAACAAACGCGCACGCGGGCACTCGCTCACTCAACTCACTCACTACTCCCTCCCTCACTCACTCAATCACTCTCTACTCACTCACTCACTCACTCACTCACTCATTCATCCACTCACTCTCACTCACTCTCTCTCACTCACTGTCATGACCTTTCAGTGCTACATGGCCTGTCACTTGTATAACAAAAATGAATGAAATGACCGACTGCCAAAGCAAATGGACATGACTGAAAAAAAAAGGAAGAAGAAAATTAATCCCGCGTAAAAGTAGACTTGTTCGCTTGCCGCTTCTTCATTCATTCGAGACGCCGACAAACGTGCAATATGCTCGGCAATACGCGACTTGCACGGCACTCTCAAATCTGATTCCAGGGGCCCCCAGGGCCGTCCGAAAAAAGCTAAACAAGAGCGCCTTGCTGCCTCGCAGTGAAGCATACAGCCAAGAACCAAAGGCGGCGGGAGAAAAAGAAAAAGACTGCCGGCAAAAGCACGGAGAACGGCCCGTATTCGGCATGTGCCGAGTGGGTCCCCGCACCACGCAGGGGCGCTCAAATATTTGGGGAGAAACCCGGGCCCTCTGCGTATGTGTGTACAACGTGACGGTGAGGTGCGGCGACAGAAATGGAAGCGGCCCAGAGGATGACGAAGCCTCCCCAGAATGGTAGCACGGCTCAGTGAATACGCCAGAGGAGAAGCTATACCACGAGAGGCCCTTAGCTGCCCCGAAGACTGGTTGGTCCTGTGCGGTGTGTGTGTGCAAGGCGTGAGCGAGGATGCATGCTTGAGATGGGGCAGCGTGTAAAAGCTCCAGATAGTTTAGACTGCGCTGGAACCCCAGAGTGGTACAGTGATCAACAAATCTTTGGTGCCTCCGGATACTGCTTTTTTTTTTGTTATAACTCTATGGTTAGCATGCGTGCGTGTTCAAGGTGGTTACAACATCTTTATTGAAAATCATGGTGGGGTCTCAGGGTGGCCCCTGTTGGGGGCGACTCCCTCAAGAAATGCAGTGGATCTCCAACTTGCACCCGGACACGGCCACGGCAAAATAAATTGTTACAAATATTTGACAGCGGGATAACTGGTTGCACATACTAAAGTAAGTGACCTCAAGGTGAAGAAAAGGAAGAACAAATGAAGCGTACACAGACGCAAGATGCTAAGTATAAAATTGGTGTCATGCGTCTGTGTGTTGCATTTGATGTCGTGTGTCCGTGCACGTTTTATTGTGGCGTTCGACTTTACGATTTGTTTGCTTTGTGGGATTGGATTCGATCTGACTGATTGAAACCGAATCGCAGAAACTCCTGAACGTTCTCTTTTATTGGAATTACATTTTTTGATCTAATTAGGCACGTTAAAAAAATGTTTTATTGCGGAACGGTTTTCCATGTCCCGTCACGTTATCACCTTTTCATCATTGAACAGTTTATTGTTTGCGGAGAGCCGGTGATGGCATTGCTGTTCTTCTTGATTTCATGTCACAAAAAAAAAAAAGAAAGACTGCGAAGCTTCGCGAACCAGCTTGGGTATAGACCTCGTCAAGCCTTCATAGCTTTCTGTCTGTGGCCCCGGCATAGGCATGTAATCGTTCATTTATGCTCATTCATATAAATTCGAATTCAAAATAAGTTCGAATTCAGTTGATTTCGAAACAAACAGTGGCCAAGGACTTCAGATTTCATCCAAAGTAGATCGATCAATCAAGCGCTCTTGTCCGAAACTGAGGCGGCAAAGGTGACGCGCAGTAGATGAACAGAAGGAGGCGGAGGCGACCAAGTGGCGCGACGTACGTGATCATCACATCGCCATGATTGCTGTCAACGCGTCGGGGCAGGAAATGCATGGGCGCCTGAGCGGCGACGCGCTTGCCTGACGCGTGACCTCATCAGAGCTCGTCCTTGAGCGCACGTCACTTCTCTTCCGAGGGAAGAGGAACGCATATTTCGCTTACGGGTGACACTATACGCGGAGGTCCTCTTGGAGTGATATAGGCGAGGCGAGAAAAAGGAAACAAATAATGCGATAAAGAAATTTCGTTTTCAGAGTTACTCATACTGGAGGCCTTAGTGAGATATGGCTGAAGCACCACGGCTCGATCTCCTTCGCGATTGTGCAAGAAAAAAAAACAAATACAGAATTTTTTACTATGCTTTTTTGTTCTTGGTACTTTTTCCTTTAAATAAAAGGCTTTCGTAGGATCGCGACTCAGAATTATGAGTTACAAACAAGGTACGGAAGATATTTGCGTATCGCTAACAACATATAATATGCTTATGCTCCAAATTGCCTACGTGTAGAGAACCGCATCTAGATAAGTTCGAAGAACACAAGGAAGTATTCGTGTTTTAAAACAGCTTCCAGTAGAACACGTAAGAGACAGTGCGTTTTAAATAGCACATCGCTTAGCGCGAACATTTCGGAACCGTGCGGTGTACACGGGTTCTACTGTACAGCACCAAGGCCAATTGAAGAATACTATTTGTTACACTTCAAGTAAGCGTTAAAACGATAGTTGTAAAGCGCGTCCTCGACTTTATTTTTATTTGAATTCTGTTCTGACTCGTGAAAGGCTGGCCTTCGCTCGACCGGTGAACAGCTCAGACGAATGACAAATATCCAAAGAAGAAGAACAGGCCTATATCACAATATCCTTAATACAGGATAATTTTACGCGATGTTACGGATTTTTATACGCTATCTCTTAAAATATTTAACGTGAAATTAAGATATAAAGAATATCATATTCGTGTTCCTAGGACAAACTGCCGTATTAAAAAAAATCCGCAGTTCCGACTTTCTGAAAACTTTGTTAAGCAAATTACAACGAAGTAAATTATGTACGCATCGACACAACGATTAAAATCCAACTTGGACTATGTGTATATATAGCTAATACTCAGTCAACGTTGGCTGAGGCAACGTTTGTGGCCTTTTGTCTGTCATTTGCGATTGTTCCTAACTCGGCCTTCTTTCTGCATCACTGCTTCGCGCTTGCTGTTCGTTTCCTACGCCTACGTTAGGCTTAGGCGGCGTACGGCTGGGTTAGTCCTGACGCGTAGTATGCATCGCAAACGCGTGTCGTATTCACTGAGTCGGTCGTGCGGACGCTCCATTGAAACGAGACGCCTGCGAAGACGAGCCAAGAACGCGAGCTTCGGCGGTCGCCCAGAACATGAACGCCACAAAAGATTTCGCAACAGAAAGTATCTCTCCACAGCGCGTATATGCGTATACGGAGAAACCTCTGCGAGAAAGGGTTGACCGACCTCGCGTCCGAGCGCGTGTACTGTATACATAGTGTATACACAAACCGGCTTTACATTTTGTCGGCGGCTCTTCTCTCGCCGCAGATGCGTGCAAGACGACGCGTCTGTGTGTGTACAGATTGCGGGTGAAAAAAAAAAAAGAAAGTGTAATGCGAGATACGTATACGACCAGAGCTGATAGCGCGCCGGACGAAAGACCTCGGGAAAACGTTGCTAGTCTGCTCCGTTCAGTGTTTACGCACCGGCCAGCTGTGGCCGGTGTCGAAGTACAGCTAGCCGTCATCGAAATGCACGAAAAAGAACAAAACGCGTATGTATATAGTATAGGAGCGAGCGTATACCGAGAAACCACTTTGCGTCCTAGGCGGCATCGATATACGCTGAGGGAAGTGCACGTGGGAGATGGGATGCCGCTCGGGCTGGGCTGCTGGATGGATACCGCAGTCCGAATGTAGCGAATCGAACGCAAGAAGAACCCATCGACAGAGAAGCCCGCGAGGAAGGGTTTACCCGCTTCACTGGCGGTGTAATGTGGAGCAGGCTGGAAGTTGACGAGCCGGACCGTCTGCTTCGATTGAAGCGACGGAAGACCTTAGTCACGCCGTCTCACGGTACCGTTGTGAAATTATCGATTACACGCCTGCAGTCCTGTGCAGTACATTGTGAATCTGGACCCCCATTCAAACACACACACACAAAAAAGTTATTTCGAATGAACTGTTTCTAGGAGAAAGTGTCGAGTTAATCTTGAGGTCGGAGGTATTATTAGCGAATGTGGCAAAGGGCACTTGAAACGAAAAGCGGGGACCAAATGATGAAAGTATGAAAGTCTAATTCGTAAGCGCTGTTTGATTTTGGCCGGCCATCATCGCTATAGTAATATGTATGTTCATCAACACGACTAGCTCGTTCAATTTGGTTCAACCTTCTTCTCTTCGCGTCATCTGAAAATGCAGTTTATTTTTCGACCGGCAACCTAGCCTGTTACTGATTTGTCCAGCTAATGCATACCCCTGTCATGCAAAGTAACAAATCGAACACTTTCTGAGAAAGAGCGGGCACTGACGTGCTGTCTGGCCGAGGCTTTCATTCGTGCTATTTTACTCGTCACAAGATAGCGAAATGTCCGCACATGCTGCCTTTGTCCTTGTCGTATCTGCGTCGCTGTCCGATGTCAGCACCACAGAAAGCAGCGCTGACACACACACGGGATAGGCATATATATATATATATATATATATATATATATATAGATAGATAGATAGATAGATAAATAGATCGATAGATAGATAGATCTATCCAGGCATCCTCGTTGCTGCTGGAACGTGCAAGGTGCATACCACGACGACTAAATAATGATTTAAGTTTCACTCGCATCTACGGAAACACGGATGCATTTAATCTGTCGGCTTTGCCACGAGCCATCCGCTTGTGGAATTGCCTCCTTGACAGCACTGTCATGCAAACGGACAGAGATAAATTTAGAAAACTCCTGAACTTGCAGATTCTGTCTTAAAAATGTATAATTCTGTATGGAGTGATCTGTATTTCTATGTAACGTCATGCTGACTTTTGTTTCCCTTCCATGCTTTAAACTTTTCTTACGCGGTGTTTGATTATGTGCGCTTGGTAAAATTTATCCGGTACATTGTACACTACCCTGACTTGTTATTTCTGCTTATCTGCGTATTGTTACTTTTTTTTCTTTCATACTTTGAACTACACATTTTCTTACACGATGTTCGATATGTGCCCGAGCAATAAGCGTGATAAAATTACACCTATGTTTTGTACGCTACCACATCTTGTTCATTTATAACCCTGTTTTGCGCCGTCGATTTCTACTCAATTTAACGCGATAGCATTTAGGGCCCCGTGTCGCAGAACCTCCGGCATTGGCAACCGGCGTGTGATCGCGGGTGGCGGAGAAAATCATCCAACCACATCAACCGCGCAGGCCCTCCACGTGGTGAAAGGTTTTGGTGAACAAAAATTGAATTTCTCCCAGTGAAATCAATGAGAAAAATGTCACAGTTTCGCCCTAAGGGCGAAGCAATGAATGCGATAGCAACACAGCAATGTCATACGAAGTAAGGTGAGCGATTGTGGTAGCAATGTGAATTGTAGTAAACATGAGCTGATTAAGTAAGCAGGTGTGCTGCGGCGTAAGTAGACCGACATGAAGAGAGACTCGATGACCACGAGAAGGCGCGTGTGAAACGGTGGTGTTGATGAGAAGCCTTCCCGTGGGCAGCGCGTGCGAAGGGACACACCTGTAGTGCTGCACTGCCGATCCGGGCAGCATTGCATGTGTAGCGTGCGTTGGAAAATGTGGCCCGACTATTACTAACTGAATGAACAAGCGTGGTGTGAGCGCGCACAAACAAACATGAATAGATCACACTGAATGACTGCAGACAACGACTGTCAAAACGCTGGCAGCGAGCCCATACGCCGCAGCGGGCGAAGGTACGTGCGGTCTATCGCTTCAACGGCAACTGAGCGGCGAATGCACGGCGCATAAAGGTCAGAGCCGTGTGGAGATAAGAGGCGAGCGACGAGCGCGGTTGTTGGCAGAGTAGAAGTGCGCCCCCCCCCCCCCCCCCCCACTCCCTGCGCTCCCTCTGGCGCTGGCTTCCCGCTTCCTTGCTTGCGCGTGGGTGATTGAGTGCGTTCGCTCTCCGTGATAGCGCGCGTCCCCGCATGCTTCCGCTCGGGCATACGGCGCGCGACGAAGATTTTATCTATAGGGAACCTCACGGCGACGGCGACGACGACGGCGACGGCAGAAATCCGGTTGAAGTGTCCATATAATTGCTATCGCAATAAAATGGTAAAGTACGACTTTACCATTCGGCGTCGGATTCTAATTTGAATGTACGAGAAAACCTAATTCTGCTACGAGGAAACTCAAACATTTCTACCAGACCTGCGCGCGTCGGGGCAATAGCAAACAATTAATAAAATAATAAAAAAGGTGCTAGGCCCTTCACATTTTAATATAAGATCACTTATATTGCCCCTGGGAAAACGCCTTTCCAGCAATGCATTTCAGTTTAAATGTGAAGCCGACTTTAAGGGGATCAGTGTAAGCTTGGTCTTTGTAAGCTGGCTTTCCCACGTTCAGTGTTGCAGTGAATGAAGTCTACTTGCCGTATGCGAACGATGCGATGCGAACGGGTCCCGATAACGATATCGCGTTCTACGCTTAAAGGCAAAGCCTAAGCAGTCCTCCAATTTTTTGTGGTCCTCGAGTCTCGGTAATTATGTGTAAAATTGTCTTGCAGTGATGCCCCCCATACTGAATGCACCTCATGGGGCCTGTAAGGTATTTTGAAATAAATAAAATAAATAAATATGTGGGGACACTTTCCCCAAGGGCTACCACTGGGTCCTTCCTCCCCGTCCGGCCAGCCGACCCAGCCGATGTAGCCGCGCGGGGAATCCCCCGTACCCTGCTACTGCCCTAGATGAGCGTTCAAGCAGGGTCAGAGCAGTGAGGTTCGGCGGCCGCAGAGTGGTATACAGTATCGACTTTGTGTCCGCCTGTGCAATATTTTATGGGCCTTAACGTCCTGAAGTAGCTCGCGGCCTCTCGGCAGTTCATGTATAGGAGAACTGCATTTACATTACGTTATGCACTTGTGAATTCTTTATAGTGATTTTTTTTTCGCCTGCGCTTAGATCTGAGCAGTGAGTTTCCTACAAAAATTAACAGGGGTAGCTTTGGCGCTATAGTGTATACGGGAGCTTCAAGTACGACCTTTGAGCCAGCCTGGCTCAAAGGTCGTACAGGCCTATAGAAATTTGCCTGAGCATCGGCACCCTGGCTTGAAACGTCTTTTGCGAGGAGATCACATATCACCGTAACACTAAGACTTCTTTCAGAGGCGCCGAACTACCCGATACACGATTGAACACGCGTTGCTCTAGACCTTAGAGCACTGCACGGGCTCGGGCTTACCCGAAAGCCCGAGCCCGGCCCGGCCCGGTAAAAAAATTTTTTCGCGGGCTCGGGTCGGGCTCGGGTCGGGTCGGGCTCGGGCACGGCGTGTGCTTTTTGACTCGGGCCCGGGCCGGGCTCGGGTATTTTGACGCGGGCCCGGGCCGGGCTCGGGCTTTGTGGTGGTGTGCATGTAACGTGCAGCGAGTTATTCTCGGGCGTCTCAACTATGAAAAACGTTATTTTTCGGTCTCGGTCCGGGTTCGGGCCGGTTCCGTGTCGCGCTCGGACCGGGCTCAGGCCTAAGGTAAAGGGGTGGCGGGCCGGGCCGGGCGGGTAACGTAGATTATTTCCAGGCCCGGGCCGGGCCCGGGTCTTGCCATAAAAGTTTTGATCGGGCTCGGGCGGGCCGCCCAACGTAAAAATCGGGCCCGGGCCGGGCCCGGGCTGAAAAAGTCGGCCCGTGCAGTGCTCTACTAGTAGACCTCAGCAACGCACCACTGTGCAGTCAAAGGATAGATAAAAGTTTGTGGGGTCAGATGTCATAGTGACAAAATCATTGCGCTCATTGACCGGGTCAAGGGAAGAACATACGTTTCGGCGCATTTATGGTGTCCTTGGTCACTTAGAATGGCCAAACTTTATTTGACCTTCTCATCTCTCCTTCACCGTCTCCAATTCCATTTGCAATCTTACCCCAGTGCAGGGTAGCCAGCCAGTATTTGCACAGGCTACTCCATCTGCCCCCCCCCCCCCCCTCCTGTCCTCTTATTTGTATCACTTTTACCACCTCCAGCTGAACGACGAATGAAACCGCAAGGGCTTCGAAACGACCTTTCTTTTACACCGTGACCTGGCCAGTAGCCGCAGCAATTGCTTTAGCACTATCTAAATCTACAGCGGCTCCCATCTGTACGCTGAATTTTAAACAGCAGGACTGTCAAGTGCAGAATCTACATCTCCTGTTAAAGGCGAGTCAGAACTTTCTAAGTAAAGCGATTGGTGACACAAACACGCCGCGAACATTCGCACCTTCTCTCGTGAACATAACTGACGAAACACACCCTTCTGCGCCAAGTAAGCAGATCGGCTTGTTTGCCTGTCAAGCCAACCCGACCGCAAAACGAGCAGCGGGGCCGCTAAGGGATACCGCTAAGATTGGCCGCCGGAGAAACAAGGCGTATATACAGCGAGTGAGTGAGTAGGGTAGAGGTACCTGTCACCGGTGTCCCGGACAGCCGCAAGGACATTTCCGGTCCCGGAACACGACCAGCGCGGCCATTTTCCGGATGTCCGGAGACTGCTACTGGCTGCCGCATCATTCAACCCTTTCCCGTTCACTCTCCGCAGGCTATAATCCACCAGCGCCGGCCCCACAGCTAACAACCCTTTCCACGCATCGTCCCGATAACGAGGACTCCGAGCTTGACCTTTTTTTTTTTCCATCTTTGTCTCTGCCTTCCGCGATCGCGCCTAATGAGAAAACTCTGTCCATTCCGCACGTACATGGGTTGTGTGCGTTGTCTTTTCCTCGCCCGTGTCCCCGATTGCCCTTCGCTGCGTCTTCGTTAGCCCGCCGGCTAATGATCGGGTCGCAGTTGGTTGCAGAAAACACTGGGTTGGGCCTTCAGTGGCTGAGTTTTTTTGCAGCGCTGTTTGTGTATGTGGGACGCTATAGTAAATACTGTACACGCGTGTGACCTGAAGTGGCAACTGCAAATAAGGAGCTCGAGAATCGCGCACTGAACAGCGTGAACGAAGCCATTATCGTGCGCGGATAGTCTCTCTATTATTGAACTTTATACTTGTTTTCGGTTAAAGGACCCCGCTTTGCATGGACAGTGTGAAGGTACCCACGCCATCTAAGTCTCAAATTGATTTCACCCGTCACGGTGACTCGGTTACTGTGGCATCCTGCTGCTGAGGTAGCGTGATGGATGCCCGACCCTGGGCCCCATTGCGACGATGGCGAAATGCAAACGCGTTCGTGGACTCAGATTTAGAATCACGGCAAGGAATCCAAGGTCGTCAAAATTAATCCGGAAGCCCCCACTGCGGCGTCCCCAAAACCCCAGCGTGAACCATCTGGACGTGAAACCCGACAACTTATAAATTAAATTCTTAAATTGATTCTATTGGTTTTACTGCATTGGTTTGCGATTGAAGAGCTGAGATAATGATACAGTTTATTAGCGACTATTGTTTGAATCATTTCATATTGTGCAACAATTAATTAACGGGAACACGATCCTAGGATGCAAGGCGCTTTTAGTGACCCTGGTCCTTACAAAAAAATCTATTATGTTATTACGAGAAAACGTATATTTACAGGTATTTACAACTTATGCACGGTTGTAAAAAGCGGGAAACAATATGGAATTGGAATCCGTATGCGACCCCGTTTTCCATTGCGTCCTCAGCTGCGGATGCCATGCACGAAACCACCCTCGTCTTCAAGCGCGCGACAATAATCAGTCACATTTTAATAGAACGTCTACCAATGACAACAAAATTTAAAGAGAAAGACAACTGAATTTCTATAACGACTTCAGTAAGTAGGCGTTGCGTTTCTGCGTTTGTCATTCTTCCTTCTTTCAAGTTGCACCAATTACACGTCAATCGGATCCCTATGAATCTATTTTGTTTTATCATTTCTGCGGCCACCCTCGATAATAGTGCGTTCGCCATACCAGGACAATTTTTCTTACGATGATCCCTATCGTATAGAAACTGAACTCCAAGTGTGGGCACAGGTGCGTAACCGAAGCGGTCACGACACGCTCAAGCCGGCGCTTCTTCCGAAATCGATTCTTTACGGCGAGCCGGAAGCCGAAGAGTTGCTAAAACGTCGCACGACCGGAACAGTAACAACAACAACAACAACAACAAAAAAGCGAAGAAAAGCGAAGAAAACAAATTTAAAGCAAACGCGACAGCGACGGCACGTCATATACGTCGCGATGAAGTCGTGCGCGCTTTCCACGTTGCACGGCGATAGCTGTAATGCCGCCGCATGGTGCCTCACGCATGTGGCAGCTGCGAGCACGGGTAGTTTCTATTCGCACCGGCGGGCGTGTAGCGTAAATAGAATGCACCATTGTCACGCTGTACGCGCAGGCGTTAAAATGCGCAAGCGCGCGCAATGGGCAGGTGTAACCTTTCAACAGGTGCGCGCAAACCCGTAGCCACGAAATGTTCGCTTCAGCGCACGGCACAAGCACCCGCTCGATTTTCATAGTATAGACGCAGCGTGGCTCAAGCGCAACTTGGTGCGCACATCGCGAGCGAGAACATCGTAACTTTTATTGTCATTCTTTTTAATTGTTACTCCTCTTCGACATGGGTCCCCACAAAGTACCCCCTCCTCCCCTGTCTGTGCCCCCTTTCCTAAACGTCCGCTCGATGGGGTGGTAGTTGTGGAAAGGAGTAGAATCAGAAGAAAAGGATATTTACAAGATACACTCTCAGAGTAAGAAACATTTCTTCTGATATCCCCGGGGAAAGATTTTGACATAACGCTTTAGGTATATATCTGTAAAGAAAACGATGGTCACAAATTTCAGCTGCTATACGAAAGTGTGCGTGCACATACGTGTGAAGTACTTCCGGAAACCTGCACCTTGTGTGGCACGGTGGGATGTCCCTTTGACCATTCGCAATACTAATGTAGCACTAATTCTGTTCTTACGTATTGTTGTTACGAACGAGAAGCCACCCTTTGATGTTCCTGGGAGTGTCGAAGGCGCCGGCGTATGATTGAGATTTCTTACGGACGAAATGACTTGTCGGCGCGCAGAAAGGTCCCGTATTCAGAAAGCAGTTCCCATAGGCGAATGCGACTCGTTAGAAAGACTAGCCTTCGAGTGGTGCTATCGCACATTGTTAGCGAAGGTGGATGACGTCCAACAGCAAATGGTTCTTTCGAAATGCTTGAAATGTGGTGCTGGCGCAACAATACTAAGAGGAAAGAAGAAGGCACAGAAAGAGTACCAACTTGCAACTGAATTTATTACATAGAGACACCCATACTTTATACACACAGGATTGATATGCGCAGAACCATGCGCAGAAAAGCTATTTTACGAATCACCATAATGCATCTAAAAATTGGTGCTCATTATTGTGCAATCAGACGACGGGACACTGACACAAGTCGGTGTCCTGCGCATGTCAATCCTGTGTGTATGAAATATGGGTGTTTCTATGTAATAAATGCAGTTGCAAGTTTGCGCTCTTTCTGGCTCTTCTTCTTTCCTCTTAGTTTTGTTGCGCCAGTACCACATTTAAAGCATGAACTAACTAGCCCAACATCGCATTCTGCTGGTTCTTTCGAAAAAAAAAAAAAAGCGCCTCTGCGAATAGACACCTTGTTCACAGTTTTGACTGCAAGCAACCTCGTATGCTGGTGTGCTAGTACAGGGACTGTCAGATTGAGCCATGTTTGCATTTTGAGCCAACCAGAATAGGCGTAGCCACCCAGAGAATCAAAGCTGACAAAACGACGAATGCGACAACGTGGCGTCAATTTACACCGTATACAGAATCGCACCACCAGAAAGGTGGTGCTTTGCCAACCGTTCCAGTCTTGGTAAGAGTTCTACTGTATCTGAAAGGATTTGCGAAATCACCCATGAAATAGCCTTGGTCGTTTAAATCGCGGCAAAGGACACGTGAAATGGCAAGCACTTAGCACAATATCCAACGAATGAACGGCGAGAGTCTCACAAGAACTTTCGATGTAAGGCGGAGTAACAAGTTAAAGAAAAATAAAAGGGTACATGAACGAGTTCAGCCAGTTCCCGAAGCCTCATAGAAACTTCAGAACCTATCACGCGATGGAATTCACAGCGCCACGTGAATACGCAACTGATGACCGATGACAGCCGGCTGTTCCAAGCGAAGTTCCACGACGAAGCGACGGAAACAGCTGGATGACTCACTGCCATTCTCCCGTGGGCAATTTTCTTTCTTTCTTTCTTTCTTTCTTCTTTCTTTCTTTCTTTCTTTCTTTCTTTCTTTCTTTCTTTCTTTCTGATATTCATCTCTTATTGCTGCCTCTACTAACAATACTATTAATGGCGATAAGCACCACAGACAATGCCAGACAATCCAGAGCTCAAGCATGCCGCAGCTGCGGCAACAGAGGCGCCCGTTAGTCAGGAAGAGAAGGTGAACGGCGCAATGCAACTGAAAGAACGCGGCCCACGGTCGTGACGCCCGCCAGGTGTTCGCAGCAGCTTGGCATGATGCGACGAGAGCTGGACGGGGGAGGCGCCGCCGCGAGCCACACGAAAGGCGGGTCTGAGCCCGGCCACGTTCTCTTCTTGTACCCCTTTCGGAGGGCGAGCCGAGTTCTGCGAAACGGTGCGTGCCAGTGCTGGGCGAACAAGTGCGCCTCATCGTAACGTCGTGTACGTAGCGTGGAGGCTCGTGCGAAACAAGAAAGAAATGAACGCGAGCAAGCAGGTGGGATCGGCGTCTGGGCGGACGCGGGATGTTGGTAGCAAGCTGGGAATCACGGTATACGTGTAGGCGAGAGAGCAGCTGAAGTGGCGGTTCCGTTGCTTGACGTCTCTGTGCGAGGCTACTGCGGCGGTTGCTTTCGTAGGCACCGTACGCTCACGTACGCACGTTTCCGTTGTTTACGCGATAGAGCTCGGAAGGCTTAGCGAGTGTGTTGGAAACACCTGCTGCGCGAATCTCGCGAACCCGCTCAGCTCGAGAGTTACCAGATTATATCACGGGGTTTAACGTGTACTACTCCGCGGGCTAAGGGGCACGATGGGTGGCTCTGGATTAATGTCGACCACCTGGGGTTCTATTAGAAGGCCCACCTAAACCTAAGTATGTGGACGAGCGTATATAGACGAGAGGAGAAAGAAAAATAAACAGAAAAAAGCCACAAAGGGTCACAGAAACTCGGGCTGTCTGCGTCGGGTATCTTTCTTTCGCCGATGTGTCGTCGCGCTGCCTTCATTACTATTGCGTTAATATCGTAAAATTATATTAATGTTAACTTTTAATAACTGTGGAACTTACAGGATTTCCCAGGTACATAGTACGCAGCACATCCGCAGCTCGCTTACAACACAACAGCAACGCACACCCACCATTCACTAAGCTCGCTTTGAAAGAGCGAGATATTGTTTAGCGCCGGAAGCAGCCAGGCACCTCTTTAGCGAACTGAGTATCGCTGTAAGCGAACATTTAACACGTGTATATACAAAAATAGCATGCATGGAGAAAACTAAAACTAAGTCAGAAAAGGGGCCACGCTTTCACAATATCAATTCAAGCGATCATCCATCATTTCCGGTCCGTTTGTCGATCCCGTGTACGACCAATCCAATGACCAGGTTAATCAATAGGCACGGCCCGGCTGTACAGACCTTAAAGCGTGCCCAGTGAAGCGTTCGAATAGTCGAGTGCACGGCAACATCGCCGCGCTGCACACCTCGTACGCTTGATTCGCAGTGCTCGCTAACATACACGCGAATAACGCTCACGGCAACGCGCACAGATAGAGCGAACAAGACAAACCAATACACAGACACGCCCTATAAGAAACCGGAGCAGCCGGGTGACATTGAGAGAGTACGAGTCTGATCAAGCAAAGCAGCCGAGGTCGTGCCCTTTTCCTCGAGTGCACCCGACCATACGGGTGCCCATGCCGATATCAATCGAATTATTATATAGCCGGTCCCGCCCGCATTTGAACACCGTCGCTGACGTCGAGAGAGACGGATCCGACAGGGCGAGAAAGAAAGAAAGAAAGAAAGAAAGAAAGAAAGAAAGAAAGAAAGAAAGAAAGAAAGAAAGAAAGAAAGAAAGGAAACCGATGTTTGTGTGGACGCACACGCTCCAGTTATTTCGTCCACAGGTCGATGTTTGGTGCAACTGCGATTGGAAGCCGCGTATACTTAATGCTTGCTGGTTTGTTTTTTTGTTTTTTGTTTTTTTAGAGCCGGCAGTCGATACCAGTATAGGAGTGCCTCGACGTCTGCCGGATTTCTCCTTCTGCAATACACCGCGTTATCAATTTCGAGCGCGGCTTTGCAAGAAGTCAACGGATGCCGAGCGACAGGTCATACGCCGCCGACATGTATGCGTCTTGGAGGTGGTGTTGTTATCGATATTGCGCAACTTCTGATAATCACGTGGTTCTCGCAGCTATACGCGGAGATTGGAAAGACAATGCGTAAAGACAAGGAATCATAGGCGTCTAGTTGCCCTTGCGTATAAATGTGCAGGTTTCCTTGTTTTCAACGCGTGTCTACAGTTCTGTCAAACTCGTCCACTTCATTCGATAAATATCGCAGCTCTTATTGCCTATGCTGTCAGCTTGTCCCCTGTGACCGCTCAGTTATCGTTATCGCGCTCCATTTACGTAGCAGTATTACGTTCGTCTCTAGGCTGTGCGCGGAATTTTTTCGTCGAAGGAAGCAATACCACCGTGAGCCTCCAAACACGCGACAGGGCTCACGGAATGGTGTGACGTGCATTTACGAAACGATATATTCGCAGGCATCTACTTCGGCCTGCCGACTCTGAAATTGTGTTTGGTACGACACGTATCAGAAACACATCGCCGCACACTTTTTGTTCGTTCACAACACACGCGCGAATATCAGAAGCTGACCGATTCTTGGTCCACAATTCGGCCATCGACCTTTTACTGAAGTCGTATGCTATGAGGAGCTTGGCCAAACAGTAAACCCAGCTGGAAAGACTGAGAACTTTGTGCGTTGCTTGCACCAGTCATGCATAAACGACAGATTAAAAGACACAAGCGGCGCGATCTCCACAACATGACATTTCGCACACTCTTCTCCGACTTCCTCGGAGCCATGGACAGCCGAGCCAAGCCATAACACAGGTGTCCGGCTGGCTCATCGTTGTAGCACGCCTGCAGGGGGCCAGAGCTGTATACGGACGGCCAGACAAAACACGACGCGAACACAGGGTGGCACGCCTCGTTTTGTTTTCGACGCCACCGTTTACGCAATCGCCAAGTTATCGACCCCAAAAGCGCCCGCCTCACGCCCGCTGATCGAGCGCTGCTATGCCCAGTACAAGCACAGTATAAACACGTAACACGGAAGCCGTCGTTGGGGGAGGTCTGAGTACACATAAACAGAGGCTCCCTCGACGGTGGTAGAGTCGTAAACGTCGCGTAAACAGCAGTAACAGCAAACATATCCGCGGCCCTTCGCAAAAGAACGAAAAAGGAAAAAGATCAGGATGGCCAGATGGCGCTTCTGTTTTCGTCGCCCGAGCTGCAATGCATAGCGCTGTATTTTCAGCGCCTTTCATGTATTTAGCACAATTAAAAAAAAAGGAAAAATAAACGCGCCCCAGCGCACGCCCAAAGGTGCAGCGATCGCCAGCCTTCGGTATCGTAATCCTAAACAAAATTTGTTTGTCTAAGCGCCTGGGTTCATCGCCCTCTTTCCGCCTACATTTGCCGCTTACGCTATGACACGTGATCACATCCTGCATGATATTCTCTTATTTTCTTGGCCCAGGATAACGCAACAGTTGTACTCCAATTATCTTCATTTTCGCCCTACTACTGCGTGCTTCGTAGCCCGACTGTTGCATTGGGGCCGTTAGACCCCATGAATCGATAAGTCTTTCCAAGGTTACTGCAAGCCTCCGCCGAAACTTCCATGGTATTCGCCTTCCCCCTAGAAATGTAGTGGCCCGACGAAACAGTCAGGCTGACTATGACTGGCACTTTGACACGCAAGCCCTTCCTGGCTTCCGAGCAAACACTGCGGCCGACCGTCGCAGTGGGCGAAGCACCCCCCCCCCCCCCCCCCCCCCTTGATAAGGACCTTGCTAGCACGCGTTAGTCTCCAGTGTTTCGGGTGCGAAACGCCTATACATGGGCGAGCCTCCGAGGCTTCCAACGCCGCTTCTGGCATTCGGGCAATTGGCGACACTCACACTGTCGATGGGGGCCGTCCATTGTTCGAGGCCACCGTCTTGGTCTCAGCCGAGTCGCGCTCCGTACGTTCGGCTTCGTGACATCGCCTTTCCGATCTCGGTTCACACAAGAGCACAGCCACGGAATACGCTATGCGCAACCTCGCCACTGCCCGAGAGACGCGCTGTTTTTCGCATGCAAATGAATACCGAGCTTCGGCGGCGACGAGAGAGAGAGAGAGACAGAGAGAGAGGGTGACCATGCTTGAGCTGATTGCTATCAGTACGCCAGACGAAGAGGAAGATGTTACTTTTCTGTCATGGTGCGCTTCAAGCTTGCCTCGGCGATGTTGCCCTGATACTTTACCCGTTAAAACTTGTACGAAGAAGGTGTTTTTGTATCTGTTGTGAATCAGTGTTTGCGATGTACTATAGAATATATTGTTTTAATAGCGGCAGATGCCCGATATTCCCTGGGTCGTACTACAATGGACTATGAAGATGCATTTTCAATCCACACGCGGTCCCATACTTGATTGCGCCCCTAATTTTTCCTAATTAGGCTACGCAGTTTATTGAAGGCGAGCATGCTGGACCGCAGTACTAACTCAACTGCTTCATCGGAATTATAGTTTAGTTAAATTGCTGTTCACTTGAAGAACCTGTTGGAGCAAACGGAGTTTCAACCGGAGTGGTACTAACCAAGATAATGATCAGTTGCATGTCGTTTGGAGTCTTTTAGGTGCAAATATGCTTGTATCACTTTCTGTGTTATAAATTTTCCACATCGTGCTTTCTAAGTTATCTTCAGGGCGTCGATGTGTGGTGCAATGGCTAGTGCCTCTGTAGATGCCGCACAAACTCGCTACAATGATTACAATGTAATAACAAAAATGATGTCGCACTTATTAACGGCACTAGAAAGGTGTAGTATTAAGTTAGGTGGTGCGGTATTATACTACGGTTCGGCAGTAGTAAAGCGGCCACTATTACTGCAAAAGGTGCCTTCGTAAGCCAGAAAAGACATAACACCTAAACACGGGCAGCGACGCCCGCCACGAGTTCCCAATCCGCCGGCCTGTGACGTCATGCATGTTGAGAACATCTGCTCAGAACTATTTAATTCTTTGTCGATAAAGAACCACATTGGATTCTGAAGGGACAGACACTTAATCTAGCACTTTTTTTAAGAAACCATCATGGGACAGGACTGCGCATAATCGGGGGAAGAAACATTGAAACCCGTGACGTTACAATGGCGCAGCGGCGCTCAGTTTACGGCCCCGGCATTTAAAGAAAGTGGAAGCTTCGCCTTAATTTTCTGAGAGTTCTGAAAGAGAGTTCTTAAAGGATACTTAACCAGTTTAAACTGAGTTGGTTTAATTGTTTATTTTCCCTTTAAGCGAGCCGTCATCGTGTTCAAAAAAACACCCTAAAATGCGAACACGGGATGAAAGAAATTAATTGTTTGGAGCAACCCAATACACCCGTGGAGTGGATATTAGAATGGAACTTTCCAGGGGTAAGAATTAAACACACACACAAACACACACGCGCGCACACACATACTCCTTAATTGTTCTGTATAAAACGTTCAATGGAAGTAGGTGATTATTAATCGATGCACGTAAAGTAGAGAAGAGACGACGCCCAAGTAGTGTGTCAGGGTGGGTTGCTCAGGCCGAGGAATTTCAATTACTGCCCTCCTCTCTCAAGAGCCCGAGAGCGCGGCAGTCATCGGCGGGGTGAAACAGGAAATGTGCTTTCGCTCCTCACCGATCAGTCTCTGATAGTTAGGGGCGGTTTTTTTATTTAACTAATATAATGTTATAACTTATTGTAGCTTTTTCTTGTTCGCCCTCTCCTTCAACTGACAATTCGTGAATCCTATGACCAACTTCATTTTAAGAAAACTTTAATGTCATCCTATGGATATGACTAATTGTGACGTCACGCGGTCATCTGTATGCTACGATATCTTCAGGAGCAGTCTGGCGTCCGTCCTTTGTGGTGAAATGCATTTTTAGCGCTCCATGACACTACTTTCGTTTCAGGAAAGGGGGCAAGAGTGCGGTTCATGAACTAATCTAAATGAAATCTAATCTAACTGCAGTATTGTAACATTCATTTTTGGACTTTCCACCCGTATTCAGAAAAACAACTTGCCGTTAGAATTGTTCGTAAGAGCAAATTCCATCCCTTCCTGATTTTAGACGTACCATTAGCGAGAGCGGTGGGCCAATGGCAAAAAACAGCTCGAATGAAAAGGCTTGTGAATTGGGTATGTTCAAAATGGGGATTAGTTGGAATTTGTTCTTACGAACTGTTCTAGCTGAAGTGTTCTTTGTGAATTCGGACCCTTTTTGTTGTTATTAACTGCGACAACATGGGAAATTTGGCTACTGATGAGGGCGCTACCACAAAATTCACCGCCCATGTAGCCCGTAAATATTTATTTATTTATTTATTTATTTATTTATTTATTTATTTATTTATTTATTTATTTATTTATTGTCCCTGGCTCATACCCACTTATCCCTAGCTCATACCCGCATATACAATGCGGGTATGCGCCACACGTGATTTTACTATTGTTAATCGTGACATAACCGACGAGCATATGATGTTATTGATGTCATGACCGATCAGTCACGTTAAACATACATTTGTACCTTTCCATGCCAATTTTGGTATATACCAAGTGAACGAGACGCGAGTTTTCGATGCCGAAAATTGTTCTACGCATCACTTTGTCCGTGGAAGCGATCCGCCAGAACGTAGCCACATACAGCTTCGCTGTATAATCATAGCTAGTCCATACACATATTAAATAACTTAGACAAGGAAACGGTATAAATTTAAAAATATAAATAAATAGTTAAAGGCATCCACGATCGAACCGAATGAAACTCCCGAGACGCACTCTCTAAATACACAAAGGTCGTGATAAAAACTGTAAATCTATGCATGCATAATACATAGTCAGCGTATATTACCTGCTACAAGCACAATTGCTCCGCTCATCATTAAATGCATCAGTTAAAAACAGCTCAGCGCACAAGAAATTTATGCTGCGATAAATGCGATCTGAGTTCTTCAGCCCATGAACATCTCTCGTTAATGACGCTCCTTGTCTTCAACAACGAACCAAATCACTGGAGTTCATAAGCACCACTCTACGAAAAACAAGAAAGGGTTAAAAAAAATTATGTAATGAATTCCACACTGGCAGCACCAGTTACCGACTTACTTCTGCATTCACTGCTGCTAAGAGGCAAGACCACTCCGGCGCTTGAATCGAGCACGCAAAGTGCCGAATAAGGCCTTAAGGGTAAAGTCCTCCAATGCACCGTGATTACAGCTGGACACAACGGACTTGCCGCATTCAGCCAACGGTTATTACTCTTCTCTGCACTTTACACTCCGCCGACTATACTCATTCCGTGCACAAATGCAGCGTTGAACTCGTTTCCTCCAAGCAAGAAAGCAAGCAAGCAAACATGCAAATTAACTTAAATAGAAAGAAAAGAGACATTGATGACGATAGGCCAACCGTGAATCGGGCAATAACCGAAGGACCACCGCCGGTAAACAACCGGAAGTATAGACGGCTCTCCGCAAACCACCGAGAGAGAAGAGTCAAGAGGCAACGACTTCCGCCAACGGAAGAACCGCCCTACGGCCCGTGGTAGGAAGCGGCGCGCAGAAGGCCCTGCCTTTATGCTATAAAAGCGCGACCGCAAATGCATATCATATATATATATATATATATATATATATATATATATATATATATATATATATATATAAGGATAACACAACGCATAACCTCGCCCGTGCTTCTTTGGGCGTCTAACCCAAGCCCGCACGCAAACGACGTTATAGTGCGTACACATTGTGTGTGCTTGGGCAGGGCGTTCCACCGGCACCGAAACGATGTCCGTGACCTCCAGGAGGCGCAAGTGTGTTTTGCGCACGGACAAGCGCTTCCCTTTGTGAGGCGGCGGCGTGTATATAGCGTAGTGTCCTCCGCGTGCTCACGTTTTGTGTCTGTTGCGCAGACAATGATCGCTAATGCTGCTGACGCTCGGCGTTGTCGCATTCTGCGGACAGAATAGAGAAAGAATAACAGCACGAAAGAACGAAGATTCCTGAACAATAAATCGCGAGAAGCACGTCGTGTATGGAAGCTAGGATTATAAAACCTTCCGCACGACGTCTCGGAAAGTCGTTTCGACGACCCGTTGTTACACGAGCGGCGGTAAATTGAGCGATTCGGAAAGAAAGGGAAGGGATTGTCAAGTGCGCTGTACCGGACAGGAGTGGCGTTGCGGCGCAGTCGTAGAGAATGTTGCGTAATAACGGCGGACTGCACACATAAGAAAGAAAGAAGCGGAGGCCAGAAGGCGAAACCGGCGCTTACTTTCTGGGAAGATTATGGCGCGTGGCGCAGCGTTTCGCCTGAGTGCACAGTACAGAGTCAACGTTTGTAACTACGCATTGCTGTGGAGGAAAATCTGGTGAATCGTTCGGCCACTGCGGAAGTCACGGTACCAGCAGTGGCGTAGATGGAGGAGGTGTTTAGATGTCGGGCGATCCTAACGTTTTTATTAACATGATGTAAACCCCAACAGACAAGTTAAAAGCAGGCTGGAAACTTTGTGACATTAAGTGCTGCATAGCCATACTTAGCTATTCTATTTGTTTTTAGGAAAGGAGCTTGTGGTTCGTGTTTTTATCTTCACGTTCTGGTTTCTTTTCGAGGTTCCAATGTCTCGCTGATTGTTTTACGCTGACGAGTGGCGACTAAGTGATATTTTTATGTAAGATTGTGGCTAGTATTCTCAGAGGTTAGAACAGATATGGCCAGATAATGTTCAGCCAGTCATTCAGAACGCGCGACGCCTGGGCATGCGACACTAGCTAAATTGAGATACCTGTACCAGAACAGTCCCAGTGTCGTGATATTAAGAAATATCTTATGATGAGTTGAACCACTCTCTCTTAGACTTGAAACAACCCTCCCCCCCCCCCCCCCTAACAAAAAAAAAAAGCTTGAGACTTCGTCGTTATGATTCATAGAATTGTGAAACACGTCTCATCGTACACTTAGGAGCTAAGTGATACAGATATCTTATATGAGAGTCCCCGAGGATATCCCAAACGGAAAGAGAAATGGAAGCTACGTTTTCAGACTAAAAGGGATCGAACGGCGACAATAAGTGTTCATTATATATACATTGGAGCTGAGTCAGCCTCGTATCAATGTATACAGTTTGTCTCCGACACAATCTTCAAAGCACTGAAGGTGATGAACAACACTTCGCAAGCGTGATTAGTATACGAAACTCTACGACGTAACGTAGCCCACATGCAACGAACTCGGAGCACATCTTCCATTCGCCGGTGTTGGCAACGTCGACCGTCGACGCGACCGACCTCTTGGGCAAACTGGCTCGCCTAGTTTGCGCTAGCCAATTTACTCGCCGCCGGCGGTGTTATTGTCTTCATCCACTTCGACTTGCGTGGGCGTGGCGTTTCTTGTTTTCTCCCAACCTAACAGCTCGCTCCCGCTGCGACTTGGGGGATAAGCGAGGCCGTACAGCGCAAAAGGCGCAGCTATATAAGACAATCTCGAAGATGGGCCTAACTCGCGCGATAATTGAAGGCGTGCGAACCGCCGAGCGGGGCCTTTCCGCGCTCTTCGACAGGTTTCGCAACGCCAAGCGCAAGCAACGTCGCAGTCACGTGCGGTCCTTTCAGTGCGTCCTTGAACGAGTCGGTTCTGCAACCGACAAGTGCCGATAACGCGTCGAGAAGAGGGCAGAGGGCGTCGGCGTGTCGGTCATTAATTATTTATGTAAGCGGCGGCGCCCAGGCAAACCCGACCGAACGTACAAGAAGAGGCAGAGCTTTGAAGGCGACCGAAAAAAAAAAAGAAGTTGCTCAATTCGCTACCGAGAAAAGAAAGAAGCGCGGTCGTTTTAAGGAAGAATTATCGACTATATAGGCCTAAGCTCCTGAGCACCGCCTTTCTTCGCATCGTGCAGCTGTGTCATGCTCTCTCGTTCACGGTGACACAGCGCTCGACAGCGTGCCCTCTGATGGGCACGTCATATTTCTCCCATTCGAAGCTTGCGATACGCGCCACGCAATAGATTCGAAGGTCTTTCATGAATGGAATGACCCGTAAGGCGCTTCGGCAAGTGCGTTCGTGCGCTTCAAGCGCTAAGCGCCGGACGATTCCGGATGTCTCGAGATGCCCTTTAGTGAAGTACGTCGCCAAGTGTATCTGTAAAGCCAGTTGCTCTTCTGCGCGACTTCTTGATCGTGAACTTCTGGAACGATGGCCACAACATTGACCGAGAGGGGTCGTTTGATGCCGGAAGTAAGACGGCTGCTGCAGCTGGGTATTTTTGGTTTTACGTGTATTCTGGATTTCGTATATGCATGTACACAGTCTTTTTTTTTTTTTTTTTTTTTTACTTCGAGCACTTTTATTAAAGCCCACCAAGGTTACTCTAATCACGTGACTACACAATAATTATATGTCTTGGCGGACATCATTTGCAAGAGAAACCAAACTAATCAATTCAGTAGATAAACTAATTACATTAATTAACGCCTTAGTTCGAAACCGTACGGTACATGTTTGTATGGGAAAGTTGAAGGAAATTGCCATAAAAGTCTAGTTCCGTCTTTGAACATTTCAAAACGGCCATGTTAAGTGAAATAATTGGCCTCGAATTATTGGCTGAATTTACCCGATTAGGCAAGCAACACTGCGAAGCACGTCTCTCGGTGCAACCCTCTTGTGACGTAGCAGGGTGGCGAAAAACAACTCACCTTGCACGGCTTAGTTGTTTCCTGATACGAAAAAAAAAAAAAAGCCGCATATCCGATAAAATGCACACAGCGCTGAACATTTTTTGCTTTCAAGCATGCGGCAACGTAACGATGCTTTGCTTGACAACCGTCAACCGCTTGTCGACGCTCTACGCGTCAGCCATGGAGTCTTTATGCGGGCCCGTGGCATTCCAGAGAGATGCCTACCCATCTGTCAAACGGGCGTGTCTCTCACGTCCCCGCAGTGAAGAGTGCGAATCATAATTCAAATATATTCGGCCAGACAGCATGCGGTGACTACGAATTATGAGAGAGGAACGCACACGATATCGACGCAAGAGCGCGCAAGAGCTATTCTGGCAAAGCAATCGTCCTCGCTGCGTCGTTCGTGCCTCTGAGTGTGAATAAGAAAAAAAACATAACAATACTCCTGCGTGAGGCCGGAACGAAGCTTCGAGGTTGATAGAAGGCGTCAAAGCAAACGCGCGAGCCTTGTTCACTTCCGCGTTGCCAAATCTTGCGCTCTGAATCTTCGCTGTCAGCACGATTCAATCGCTGCGATCGACCACATTCGGTTAACCGTTACAGTGATATCCGTGGTGATGGCAGGGAGGTCAGTGCACGGCGGTGAAAGAAAATGAAACATAGGGGGAAAAAAAGGGGGGGGGGGGCACAGAGTACGGAAATGATAAAATCGAAGATGAACTAAATCTCCCTAGCAGTGCCAGAGTGCGCTATTGCATACAATGTTGCCGGGTGCGGACGTGTCCCAACTCGCAGTCGATGTCGGGGGGGGGGGGGGGGGGGGGGGCGTGAAGACGTGATGACATGGACACTGTCGGGAAAGCTAGTTTCGAGCTCGTAAAGTTTTCCGTACTGCATTCAGAAATCACGGGAGACTAGTTGCGAAACGATATGTGACTTTGTGGGAGGATCGACTCCGCGAGACCCGCGACCACACATGACACGCCTTTATCACATACTGTCGTTGCGTCGTTCGTTGCTTTCGTGGAAATCCAGAAGTACAACGATGGAAGCGAAGCATATCTGAAAGCACCGCAGCGCTTCAGCACTAAAGCTTCGCTACGAATCAGCTTGCTTCTGCCGCATTGACAGTTGTACCTAATTGTGGACAGGGAGCGGACGTGTGCTCTCAGACCATCTACAAACGAGATCTCGCCATCTTGAATGGTACTGCACGGCAACAGTGGAGAAAAAAAGAAGAGAAGGAAAGAAAAAAACAGAAGAAAGAAAAATCCGCCGTCCTCCTTCGTGTTTCCTCGTGAAACACTATAGACGGAACCAATACAGCAGTTACGTTGAGTCCTAATTGCATAGACGCAGGTGAGAGGGAAGCCGAACAACTTGACGTTTGCGCAACGGACACATACAAACACACGCACGCCCGTCCGATTGCGCATTCGCATGCAACGCACGAGTAAGGCAACACAGCCTCGAGGAACGCGTAGGTCCACGCAAATAACACGTCGCAGTGCTTCTCCGGAAAACAAGCAAAAAACAAAAAACAAAAACAAAACAAAACAAAAAACGCGGGGTCGCCCCGAGAAACAAAAGTGAAAAATACATTGGCGGCCAAGACCACGTACGAGGAAGCAGCGGACCATGTAAGTAAAACCTCAGCCTTCACAAAGAAAGAGAGCAAGAAAGATGAAAGAGGGTAAGTATATATAAACCACGAAAGCTCCAAACCAAGGGGCCGTTCAGGAGGGGGGGGTCTCCGAAAGGGGCACCAGACTACCTGACGCCCCGGCGCGGCGCCGGCTTCTTGCAGCGCCGCACAGTCAAGGTCACGACCACCCCGCGCCGGGTCAACCGTGAAGGAGGAGCATCGCGAAAGCGAAAGCCTTGCAGGGAAGCTCCATTACTCACGAGGCCCGACGGCATAACATGCACCGCACTAGTATACTACCAACACTACTACTATGTACGCTATACGCCCGTAGTCTGGGAGCATCGTCTGCACCGCAGCGGTCGGCCGGTATAACAAAGGGGGGAGAAGCCCAGATGAAGACGAGACGGAGACAGACACGCAACGTGAGGTAACAAAGAAAGAAAACGAAAGGCAAGTCTCGCACGCAGCGGTGCCTGGCTCATTAGCCGGGCAAATCGTGCGACACGGCCGCGGACTGGCGCCGTCGTATATTTTGTCAAACTTATTCTGGCCTCGCGTGAGCTGTCTTGTTCTTTTTTTTTTTTTTTTTTTCTAATGTCAATAACCTCTCGCTTAACCTCTTCGAGAGGAACGAAGTTTTGCGGGTGTACGTCCCCACGACAAGCCTTGTAACGGTCGTGGATCCATGTCACCCGTTTTTGTAGTCTCCTCGGCCCGTATTCACAAAACCTTCTTACGCTAAAGTTGTTCGTAAGATAAAGTCTCAGCAAATCCTGAGTCTGGACATATTATTAGCGAAAGCGGTTGGCCAATGGCAGAGAGCACTTACGAAAGTAAAGCTTTGTGAATTCGGCCCCTCGTTTTGACGCGGTCGCGCGTTTACTTTAGCAATAATTGCCTTGGGCTCGTGTTTTACAAGGATTATTTTCTTACGATTCGTTTCTGATCTCCGATCCCAGCTATTGCGGAAACGCGGTTTGCTGCGTTGTGAACTACCGAAGAAGGGCAGAATGAACGGAAATTTAAGCGGATCGTTCCAAGAAACAAGGCCCGTAGTCCCAAAAGGTTCTTACGCTAGTAAAGTTCGTAAGAACAACTACAGTCCAATAGGGACAGCAAACTGTATCATTAGCAAAGACCGCCGATAAATCAGAAAAAGTTCTGACGAACAAAAAACCCTTTGTGAATTCGGCTCCAGTTCCTAGTCCGTTCCCAACCAGTCACTTAGTGAATTGCGCGAAGGGCACGGAACGAACTGAGTGTCACGCGCGTCCTGGACTACTTTGCTTCTCGGCAAAGGCGGTGCGCTCCTGAAACATGTTTCCTGCCCTGAGTAACCAATCGCTTGTTTAGAATGCAGACCTTTCCTTGCCTTGCGTGTACTCGTTCCTGGCCACCTGCCGGAAAGTGCTGGCTGACGCCGAGTCCCTCGCAGAGCTCATTAGTGCAGGAAGCCATGCGGCACGCCGGTGTCAGCCTTGCTCTTCTTTCTTTGTCTTTCTTTTATCTTTTATCTCATTCTGTTGCTCTTAAGACGAGTGTAGGGTTAGCTGTGCTCAGAAGACGATGCTGCACGGTTCTCGGGCCATCCTTATAGTGACCTTTCTTGGTTTATAAATGGCCGCGTTTCTCGCAGAAGAAAAGGGTAGTGAACTGAACACGTAGAGTGGATGGACACCTGATTTTATTTAAATGGTCACGAAAGAAACAGATGTAGCAACCTTGTGATGGTAATGGTTACTCACTTTGAAATAATAGTTATAAGTATATTATAGCAAGAAGCGTCACAAGTTCTGGTAATCGAGAGTGGAGTGAGCTAAAGAGAGAGAGAGAAATGAGATGGGAAAGGCGGGGAGCTTCACCGGAACACAAATATCCAGGTTGTTACAGTTTGTTACCCTGCATTGAGGGAAAGGTATACCACCGCAAGGTTACGACGACGCTAGTGAAGTTCTCGCGTTCATGTGGCTTAGTTAAACGACTCTGACGCTCCCGCATTTGTTTTTTAATGTGTGTGCGTGTGCATGTGTGTGTGTGTGTGTGTGTTTTCACTCTCTCTCTTTATCTCTGCGGGTGCTTTCCATATTTATCTCTTTGCCTCCCCTTACCGAGTAAAAAAGAGTAAATCAAGGTCCCGTCTTGTCAGAGGCAATCAGGAAAATATACGAACAGACGGCGAGGACAATTTGCACCCCAAGTTATACTTAGTCCCGAACATGCACACGAGTCCGTGACGCGGTCCGAGATCAAATAACAGCCGTCATGAGCTCGGGTCTTCAGAAAATAAAAACAAAAAATAAAGTACACCTCGGCTGCCAATGCTCCGAGTTACGCTAACTTAACGATTTATTTGCCCTTTAGGGCAATTTTTTTAATTTTTTCATTGTCTAACAGACGTTAACTCCGACGGATTGACTTCAAGAACCGCAGGAGCTAGGGCTCTCGTTGCTTTCCGCTGCTTGCGATGGGGCCATGGTCCTAGGATCTCGCTCTCAGTGAAAGGTCTTCCATCTAGCTTGCTAAAGTAACTCAATCGCGCAAGCCATTGACCGGTAGTTTGAGCATAGCATATACTACCTGAGAGACCGTGCGAATAGCAATAATATTCGTTTGAAGTGCAAATGCATGCATGAGTGTCGTGGTGCCGATTGTAGGCCTACCGCCGTGTTCCTTTCCAGGCGCTATATGTACTGAAACTGTAACACATAACTCCACGACACAGGTAAATAAATCAAGGGGCGTGACACTTAAATCCACTCTCTTCTTTTTCTCTTGATTGGTCGAAATACGCTACTCTTAATAAACTTTGAAATGTTACGATGTTTGCTATTCTAAAGTGTACCAGTGAACGTCCTTGTATGATCTCCAACTCCATATTCCTGCACACATGTCGTGTTCGTAAGTCACCACAGCGTCGCAGCTATACGGGTCTGTATTCAGGAAGGTTATCGTGCGCCGGACATATTCGCGACAACAATCACCTGCCAATGGTGATAACGAATTTATCGTAAGCGCTGGCGAGTGACCCATGACTAGAGTGTACTAGATTGGGGGAGTCGGTCCAACGAGGGCTCTGCGCTGAGGCATTTTTTATTGAAAATCCAGGTGGCGCCACCGTCACTTTCTTCCGAGTGAGCGGCCCGCTCGCCTGCCGGACGCTTGTCGCGTCGCAGACCCTGCCGCAGTTGCATGGTGCTTTGACAGGCGGATACTCCGTGACGGTAACACTGAGATTATTACAATAAAATGTAAAAAGAGTGGCGGAAAGGACGCAAACGACGCAACAACGACGGTGCGTCGAGCAGACGACAGCTACTCAGCCCGTGAGCTCGCCTCAGCCAATGAGCGCTGCCGAAACAGCCAGAGCCAACGTTTATTGGCTGGAGGATTCAGAAGAAGGCGACGGCAGCGCCGCCACATTTTACATGTTTTTTGCTTCACCCTCGGCGCTTGCCAAGGCGTCCGCTGGACCCACTCCCCCAATCTAGTACACTCTACCCATCACAAACGGCTTGTAGCAATTTATAATGGTGGTGAAGCCGGCGACATATTGCGGTAGTTGCCAATGTTTCCAATTCATAATAAATAAATAAATAAATAAATAAATAAATAAATAAATAAATAAATAAATAAATAAATAAATAAATAAATAAATAAATTTTACAAAGTCACATGTTTGCTAATGCCAACGCTGATCTGTTTTGTTCGTTAAAAGAAGGTGCCTTACTCAGTAGACCGCTATACAAGTCACGGAGACTTACTGCACGCGCCTACAGCTTACTGCTGCTTAGCACGTAGTTGCGGGTTCGAATCCCTGCCAGGGCGGTCACATTTCGGTTAGTGCGGCGGTAATGCACGAAGGCCCGTGCACCGTGCTTACGGAACTCGCATAAGGTTCAGAAATCTGCATAATATATGGTCAATGTTAATCGGGAGCTCTTAAACACAGCGCTTCCCATATTCCGCGAGTCGCTGCGGGACGTTAAGCGTCATCAAAAGAATCCGAAACATTCACGGCTATTGTCATCTGATACTAGCCATGCGGGACGATATGCGGCACGTTAAGCGATTCAGCGGGACGTTAAGCGTCATGAATACAATTTGAGAACTTCACGGCTATTATCATCAGATACTAGCCATGTGGGACGTTAAGCGGGACGTTAAGCGCTTCTGAGGGACGTTAAGCGTCAAATACAATCCGAAACTGTCACGGCTATTGTAATCGAATACTAGCCGTGCGGGACGTTAAGGGGGACGTTAAGCGATTCTGCGGGACTGCGTCATCAATACAACCCGAAAACATCACGGCTATTATCACCAGACCGCGACAACTTTAACGGCTTTTGGCTTAACTAGAGAATACGAGACATAAGCGAACACTCCGGTGTTTTCAGCGAATCGTAAGGGTTACGGGCGGCGCCCTGCGATTCGCAGTGCGGCAATGCAGTTTACTACCGCGGCGAGAGATTACGGGCCGAGAGGCTATAAAGAACGGGACCGTGTGCAGGCATACCACTTATCGAAAAAAAAAAAAAAAAGATAGGGGGAAAACGGAGGCGTTGGCGGAAGTCGGCACGACCGTTGACGCCTCGAATATATACACACATGTGTCTTCGCACACCGGAGCTAACGACGATTGATAACGGTGGTATAGCGTTTGTGGCGGGAAGAGCGTAATTGCTTCGCAAGGCGACAAAATACGACGCATTAAAGAAAGACAAGCTAAAAAGAAAAAGCAGTAACGTGAAACTCGAGTCTCGTAGATTGCGAGAGGTCACTGAGAGGGACGGCGACGGTCTGGCGCTGCTTAATTGCGTCGCCAAGAAAATAAAGGGAGAGACAGTGGCGAGCACTCGAAACGTGGTTGAGTTGCCTGGATAGAAACAGGCCCGAGCTAGCTAAAGCTTGCCTCGCACACGGTGGTGTATGCGTGCGTATATGTGTGAATAAGTGAAGCCATGTGTCAGCGTGACAAGACGAAGTGCCGTGTGCAATGAGACGTCAGTCGCTCGAGAGAGAGAGTGAGAGAGAGGGAGGGGGACACGCGACCAATAAAGTCGTCGTTCCTGTCAAGCCCATCCTGCCAACGTGAATTATCATTTGCTGGTTGCGTTTGTGTTTTAGTCGAAATTGTGCAAGCCCCAGTTTTTCTCTGCTGTTCAGAAAGCCGATGAACAAATAAGTATAATTAAGTCGCTAACGAATGAATAAATGTGACGGAGAAGCGTTTATTTTGCTATAATATTAGTGTGTTTAGAAGTGCCATCCTTGTTATTGCATGGAGCACTCTGCACAAATGATAAAATGCTTTAAAGTGTATCCCGAATTTGTGTGAAGCGGTTTACAGATGTTAGATATCATTATCGATCTCTAAAATGATTTATCTTTATGTTTGTTTATTCTGGAAAATCAGTTCTGAGTTATCCCGCAAGGTGGATAAAGTTTCTTGAAAGAGAAAATTATCATCCACCTGACCATATCACGAAGCCACAACATTTATTTCTACAAAGCCACATTTATTGTTTGCTGTACAGCAGACAGAAATAGCGTAGCAGAGTTACTCTCTACCCCAATCTCTTCCCAGCAACGTTATTTCTGTTGTGTGTTTGTTTGTTGTTTGCTTGTTTGTTTGTTTGTTCTTTCCCTGTACATTCCTTATCGCTGCAGTTTATTTTATTTTCGAATATTGCGATAGCCTGCCCTTCAGTGGCCTATTTTTCCGAGATCTCAGCATTTATTAACCCACAAATGCAGCAACCAATTCATAACTGAACAGGACCCGCATTGACGCGCACACGCAAAAAAAGTTCTAACGCTAGAACTGTTCCTAAGAATAGACGCACCAGCCAATCGCCTAGACGAACGCAGCTATAAGGCATTAGCTATAAGACCGCCGGTCAACGGAAAAGAGCAGATATACACTAATCAAAAAGGGCTTGTGAACTTGACCCCAGAACAGCATCCACATTCTCCCGTTCCTAATAAAACCACAGATAAATCAAACAATGCCCGTACAAGCGAGGCCAGCTGTCTGATTCATTTCGTGCCATGTTCCCCTCACATCCTCGCTGTATGCGTGGCGAAAACACAATTGTGTTTTCGCCGTTCATTTCAAGCGCTCCAACAGGTGTTACGAAAGGAAGGTGCGTTAGGCGCTCTCGATAGTGCTTGTGCGCGCTTAGTTTCTGCTCTGTTCTTGCTCTGTTTTTCACAGCTTAGGGCCTTTCGGCTGTTAGCAACGCAAAACGCGTCAAAGTGCGCATTCATGAACACCTGCGCCCCGAAAGCGCACCGCTTACCGCTATAGATGGCGGAGTAAAACACCAGGCGGCACGTTCGCAGCAAAGCAGATCACGTGTGTAGAGCTGCTTGTGTAAAGACAAGCTATCTGAACGTAACCACTTCTGTGAATATATTTCCTTCTCTTTTACCCTTACTTGCAACATTTTCATCTCCTTGCGGAAATCTCGGACCAAATTCACACAGCTCTTCGTTCATAGGCGCTCTTTGTGATTAGCTGGCCGCCTGCGCTAATTTGGTACGTCCAGAATCAGGACTGGATGAAATTTTCTCTTACGAACAATTGGAGCTTAAGAGCTTTTTGGGAATAGAATGCCGGCCCTGTTAATTAAACGAACATGAGTAGCTGCCACCGTATATATATATATATAGGCGCCAACATCACCTTGAACACAGATCACGACGTCAACTACGATGTTCATATATGATAATAATAATAATAATAATATCATCGGTCAATGCTATAATCATGACCGTTTTTTTTAGCCAATGCCAATGAGAAACCGTTCTTACGACCGAAAGGCTTTGTGATTTGATCCCATTGACTGATGCCTGTTTCCTTTCGTAAAAACCACACTGCGACTGACCTACCTTCGTTAATATGTCCAGCATCATCATTAGCTTCCACCTACTCTCACCCCCAAAAGAGTTTGCGTAAGAACTTTCTTAAACGGCCTTTGTATTTTCTTTACGATGACAAGGAAAGCAGTACGTTTGTTCACATTGCACGAACGTTGTTTCAAGCCTATAGCCACAGCACCCAGCCGCAGCTGGCAGCCAGACGCTGTAAGCACGCGGAGCTACATCGCCCAAGTGCGAATTTGTGCGTCATTTGCGGCGTGGTAAAGGAGCAGACTCGGAGAGCTGCGTCATGGATGCTTTGTGCGCCGGATGCGATTAGACTCGCTCCTGCGTCTTGCATATGCATTGAGCCAACGGCATACACGCAGCGCCCGCAGACACAATGCGTATTTGTGCTGCGTTCGTTGACTGAATTCGAGAGCCGAGGGCCGGGATAATACGACGAATATATCGACGAATATATCTAGTTCTATTCCTTGTAAATGTAGCTTGATTGGTCCCAGCGGCTCTCCACCAGAGCTATCGCCAAGGATAGGCTGGCCGTGAGTGGAGGAATGATAAGAGAAAAATAGAACCCTATGAAATAAATCCCGGTGTACTGTATACCCTCCAAGGATAGGATTCCGGGGTATTATCTGCAGAGAGAAAGTGAGAGAGAGAGAAAGGCAAAGGAAAGACAGGGAGGTTAACCAGAATATTATCTCCGGTTGGCCACCCTGTACGTCGTCGACGTGAACTGGAGCGCTAACAAGTACAGATCAAATAGAACGCGTCACTTGGCGTGTGCGCGTTCACTATGCATGTGCGACAGCAAGTGGCAGCCACATGGAGCGTATTTCAGGCGTATTTTCGGCGCGGCCCCGCGTTTGGTACCGGCAGGACCGTTATAACTGCAGACGGAACGCGCTGTAATCCCGACAGGAATGCTTTTCACTCGGTTATAGATAAAAAGCCAATAGCTTGGTGTTCGGGTTTCGGCTATTGTAACAGCTTGGTTTTCTGACGGCGTCAATATTTTTGTAGGGCCTTCACATTTTAATATTATACCACTTATATTGCCCCTGGGAAAACGTCTTTCGAGCAATGCATTTCAGTTTCAAAGCGAAGTCGACTTTAAGGGCATCGGTGTAAGCTTGGTCTTTGTAAGCTTTCTTTCCCACTTTCAGTGTTGCAGTGAATGAAGTCTACTTGCCGTATGCAAACGATGCGATGCGAACGGGTCCCGATAGCGCTATCGCATTCTACTCTTAAACTGGACAATCGGACGCTTTCCGTGCAGGTGCTGCTGGAACACCGCTCCCATCGCTCGACGGCCCATAAAGCGGTGAAGGGACTTTTGTGCTTCTTGAGGACGACGGGCTTGTGTCAGCGTCTGTGACTATTAGTGCAATAACACACGCGTCAGCGAACTAACCGCTCATTTCCTTCTTTCCTTCCCTCCTCTCTCTCCCTGTCATCTTTGTGTTCCCTCTTACCATTCCCCTGGTGTAGGGTAGCCAACCGGACGTTATTCTGGTTAACCTCCCTGCCTTCTGCCTTTCTCTTGCTTCCTTCTACTCTTAAAGGCGAAGCGTAAGCGTCCTCCAGGTTTTTGTAAGAGGAAGCTCTGACCAATCCTGATGGCGGACATATTATTAGCGAAGGCCCACGGCCAGTCAATGACAAACATCATTTACGAACGAAAACTTTTGTGAGTTCGGCTGTGGTTGGAAGTGGCTTTCACGAAGGCGTACTGTGCTTTGATTGGGATGACCGAAAGTGCTACGTGCGACGTCTGCGGCAGCGAAGAGAACATAGAACATTTATTGTGTCACTGCGATCGATTTCAGTCGGAAAGACAAACTTTATCGAAGGCATTGCGACGACTTGACGATCGACCGTTGTCCGTGCAGGTGCTCCTTGAAGACCGTCTTCATCGCTCGTCGGCCCACAAAGCTGTGAAGGCACTGTTGTCTTTCCTGAGGGCGACTGGCCTATGTGAACGCCTTTGAATTGCTCAGGCCCTCCGCGTGCGTGCGCGAGCTCACCATGTCCTCGCCCCCCCGCCCCCTCTCCTCTCTCTATCTCATCTTTCTATTCCCTCTTTCCCGTCCCCCAGAGTAGGGTAGCCAACCAGACGCATTTCTGGCTAACATCCCTGCCTTCTCTTTCTCTCCTCCTCCTCCACCTCCTTGTGAGTTCGGCCCCAGGTATATAACTGAAGCCAAGAAAGGAATGTCGAAAACTGTGTCTTTCAAATTGAATATTAGAAATAGTTACTAATGAAGATTAATGTTTTTTTATGCTCTGGAGCGTGGAGAACGCCTACATGAACAAATATGAGACACGCGCCTGCCAATTGCATAATTAAGGTTGCACTAATTCACGACAGTGCATGCGACGGGACATTATAAGACGAAAATTAGAAAGCTTCTTCCTACCCGATTGAAGTGAAACTGTGATTTCACGTGGATGACACATTTAAGTACATAGCAGGTGAGCATTTGAGTGACATCCGTTTGGTTCGAAAAAACTCGGAATTAGGCAAATTAAACAATCCTCAGCTTAGAAGGATTTGGCAAAATCAACCTTCGTGATTGGCAACTGTTTAGTCTGTCTAATTTAATTTCACTTTAGCGGAGTAGAAATCCGCTGCAATTGACTCCTTGTTTCAAGCCAGCTAGTTTCTTTTAACGGGCTTTTGCGTTTGGAAAACATTGTTTTCGTATGAACACGCCAATCCCTAAGGAAACTAAAATATAGTCATATAGTTCATCCAGAAATCCACCCTTTGCTGCATTTGGTGGCCTTCAAACCATTATACGACCGCGCAATAACATTGCGGAAAAAAAAAAGACAGACTCTGCAGTCCAAGTCAATGACTGCGCTAAGCAGTTTCACTGGAATGTATTCCATCATATGACCTCTTAACCCAAGTCATACAACAGAACGAATGTTTACACAACTAATGCTCAAGATTTCTCTTCACTTGAAATTAACGCCGCTTTGCAGTGCCTTTCGAGTACGTTACCGCTGACAAGGAGAAATTCGTAGCCCCCCGTTCCGATAGATTAATCAGTAAGCAAACACTCATTCTTCGATGATGTACTCTTCAACAACGGAACGTACAGAAGTAATTGCGACGTTTACTGTGTGCATACTGCTATACCTACTAGGCTACTTCGTTTTAGTCATTATCCGCCTGTGTTAGTGTTTCGAAGGATGAAAAATGGTGAACACGTGAACAGACGTCAACAACATGCTCACCGGTTGGCCTTCTAATTTGTCTCCTTTGAACGACCGCTGCCATGTCTGTCTTCTTTCTCTGGGCCTCACTTCGGACACACAACACCAGAACAACAGTAGCCGCTGAGCCCGACAACCTGTAGTGTCCGGAACACGGCAACTAAAATTGGCGCGCCGGCGTCGTCACCTTGAAGACCTGACGTCAGGCTCACTGCACGGAGAGATGATTATCCGGTGCCGAGAACATAGGGCGCCGGTCGAAGTCGACAAGGAAGTCGTTTCTCGTTGGGTCGGTTTCGCTTCCGAGGGATCAATCGGAAGTTCTCGCGTCCGTTGCAGTTTGTATGTGCTCGATGAGCCAGCCAGCAGCACTCAGGACCGGAAGCAGCGCGTCACAATTCGGTAGAAACAGTCGCTGACACACACGCGCGCCATCGGAGCATTTGGAAGCGAAATCGGTATCCTGCAGGTGTTTGCAAACACGCTCGCAGCTGGCAGGAGGAATATACGTCTACCGTTCGCACATACGGAACAGCGGCATCCGTAGTTTCGCTGCGGAAACCGGCTTCGAATCTCGCAGCGCTGTCCACACTTAGCGGGGGGAAAAAAGCAAACGAAGTAAGGAGTTGGATTTCACGATCAATCACACCGTAGAAACCGTGATGACAGCTGCATTGTTTCGGCGTCGGTCACTTCGGTCGGTTCGTCGTCGGTTTCGAAGACGCGGCCGTCTGGCGTGGCACGCAGACGACAACGCGCGATGCCGTGCCGACGACAAGACGAAAGGCGCACGCGCGAGCCGCGCGATGACGTCACTTCCGAGCGGCGCGCGGTCCACGGTCGAGCAGACGACGACGTGACAGCCGTGACAGTGGTGGTGGCTTCGCGCATCGGATGCAGACGATAGGACGCATCCGAAAAGGAAGGTGAAGGGCGACGCACTAGGCGCGGACGTCCATACGTCGTCGCACTGTTGTTTCCGATGGCTGCTGCACCGCGTGTTGATGGGTGCGGCAAAGTCTTTGCGACTCTGTCACCTCCTGATAGAGTACGATGCTCGAGCGGCGTTGCGAAAGCTATAGATGCCGCCGCGTTATTCTCGTTGGCGCGAGCGAAATGGACAACCAACTTAGCACGAGTTCGCGGTCTCTCTTACACGCGCTTTCACGGCCACACAAACTTGCGCCGTACGCGGCTACCGCACCAACAGCCGCATCGGAAGGCCTGCCTACTACTGTACTCGCTCCGCGAGACCTCGGAACGGCATACGGGAGACCCTTCTCGCCACGCCAAGAAGCCACGAGAAGGAAAGAAGGCTCGGGCTTCTCTTCTTTGTATCTTGAATTCTCGCTGCAGCCCCTCGCCACTACCTCTCGTCACGAACCACACCGCATGCTCTCCCTCGCACGCACATGCATCGCGCGGGCAACGGTTATGTAAGCGAGGAGTTAGCGCACCACCCAACCGCTTCGCGGGACGCGCTCAGCGCATCGTCGCACGTGACGGGATAAAAAACTGTCATTTAGATCGTTTCCTGCTGCGTTTTGACGCCCGCGGCGACGTATTTCGCGGCGCCGCTGGAGACCTTAGCAGAAGGAGTGCAAGCAGACGACGGAGGCAAGCAGACGAAAGAAAGGGGCGCGCCAGCAGCAGACGAACCGCATCAAACAGACTGATATACGAGGCAGACAGAGGGACGAATATACGCTAAGCAGACGGACGATACGAGGCAGACGAAACAAGGAGGAAGAAAAGATGCGCGCTGCATCCAGAGCGTTTGAAATGGCGAAAGGCTGGAACGCGAGAACGGTCGGCTGCGTACAGACGGAGCAATAAAACACGCTCTGTCGCGCTCCTTGGCTCTGTAGAGCGCCGGTCTCCTCTCTTTCGACGAGGAAATGAAAACCGTGCATGCAGCTACGTCTTGCGTAACTACCAGCTACTGCTCGGCTTGTTCTATTTGTCCGCCGGTCGTCTTGAAGCGGCAGAGGCTGCACAAAGCAGGAGTGCTTACTGCCGTGCCCGCTAATCCTTTGCACGTGTGCTACGTGTGCCCCTAAACGGTTGGCGATCTAGGCCTGTTCGTGCACAAAGAAAGCGCAAGTAGAGAGAGGAAGTCAGAAGAAAGGGGGAAGGCAAGGATGTTAACCAGAGGGGAAGATCCGGTTTGCTAACCTACGCTGGGGAGAGAGGGGAAGGGGGAGGTAGATTCTGTAGAAGGCTGTGCGGCAGTGTGCCTTACGAGTATTCAGATATTGGTTTCTCTTCCTCATGAACGGGTCCCCAGGTCCTTATAGAAAAGTGACAGCGAGTCGGCTTTCCCACAGGGCAAATGAGGAATCCATCGTACCGAGACTAGTATCTCTTGTGATTGGTCGGTACGGGATTCCGCAGCGCAAATATTGGCCATATTATGCATGTGGGCAACTCCTTTATTGCGTCCAAAGAGCCAAACGCCGAGACATAAGCGGGGGACGAAAGTTCAGTCAACATAATCGGCTAAGACGAGGAGAGTAGTCAGAGAGATAGGGAAGAAACATCAGGAACGAATAAAGAAGAAGCTGCAGATATTTTGTTTCTTCAGTTCCGTAGTAAAACGAACTGCTCGCTTCTTGAATTAAGTACGTGCACGAACGTATTTCAGTGCGGAAGCAGCGGAAGCACTCGCGAGAGAGGGATTACATTTACTGCAATCGTCGCGATAATGAACGAGGAAGACTTAGGTAGAATGCAGGACGAGCACTGTGTTGTTGGACCTATAATAATGGAAGATAAATTTATCACCAGGGATTACGTTCGACCTACAATGAGTCAGTTCCTTCCTGACGATACTATAGGTTTCTTGTTATTGCAATTTCTTTAAGTTCATCGAGCGCAAAGCCGAAGCGAAATATTCTAATTGCGCGATACTTTACTGGTGCTTCGAAGTTGTTGCCTTAGCTAGCACAACAATAAATCAGGGTATAGTCAGAGCTACGCTGTTCAATATTTTTATGACGACAGCTGTAATAAGTATTTGATTTGTTGAAGTATACGTGTAGCGTTGAAAACATAACCGATACCAGCGCCACGGATTCAGAAGAGAAAGAAACCACACGACATGCGACGTTGCCCGAAGAAGTCGCAAAGTAAATGTTATTTTAAAATCTCCTTGACCGTGTCGATATTGTGCGGGCTCCTCATGGCGACGATTGCTAAATATGTAAACCGGGAAAACTAAGGCGCCGTCGAACTGTATGCTGCGGATTCCGGGAGACCAACAGTTTTTCTTCTCTTTCTTTACTTTTATTGTTGCTCTTATCAGTGTTGTCAATTATTCAGGATCTTGTGCCCGGACACGTATGGTATTTTTTGAAGTGTTAATATACCGGCGAAAGGTGACTAGTACGGCGGAATAACAACAAATGTTTCCGAAGCAATAACACAGTGTCTGTATACAATCAGAGCCGCTTCGTGCGGCAACAAAAACGAAGCAACATCGAGAGCAACCTTTTACCTTCATCGTCGCCTTCTATCTATTCTCGCAGACATTTCGCGCGCAGATTGCGAAGCCGCTTTCCGAGAAAGACGAGGACAGGTTATGTATATACACCAACACGACTCGACAAAGCGTGCCGAAGCAATAACACAATCTCGCCGATGGTTGTCTTTTTTTTTTTTTTTTTTTGAGGATACATAAATCTCGAGCGCTCGCCCGCCGATGTGCTGGAGAGAGGGCGCAAATCCGTTGCGGCGCCGGCTTTTCTTTCCGCGGATCAGTCTATCATGCGTGCGGCGTTGGGCCCATAACGGCTGTACGTCGGCACTTGTAAACACGGGGAGATTAGATCTTCGAGAAAGACAAGAGCCCCTGGAAAGGCGCGGTTTCTTTTTGTCGTCGCCCGAGTGCCGATGCCACGCAAGCATGGAACGCACCATCGGTGAAACACGCAATGTCACCTGTCTTAAAATCTTCACGGGTTCGAATTCGCAAATCTTCTACACCCGCCGTGAAGGCATATTGTGGCGATGACGTTGCGCTGCTAATCCGGATGGCACGGGATCAAATCCCGGCCGCGGAGGCCGGATTTCGATGGGGGCTAAATGCGAAAACTCCTGTGTTCCGTTCGTTGGGCTTCCCGTTTAAAAGAACCCCGGGTGGTCAAAATTATTCCAGAGTACCCCACTATACGGCGTGCTGCATAATCATATCGTGATTTTGGCACGTCAAACCACAGAATTCGATTTTTAACTCGAACCACCCATTTAGGGCTAAGAAGACAAAAGCCTGGTCACTGAATAAAGTTTATCCATCCTTCTTCTCTTTCGTAAGGGTTGCCTGTCTTTGGCTAAGCGACTTCGCTGGATATACGTATACGTTGGAGTGATTGGCAGGTATTGTTGATATATGAACAGTTCTATTGTCAAGCAAATTTTATCTGAATACGGTTCCTGTCTAATATTAACAAATATTGTTACAAGCGTGGAAGTCTTGTGTGATATGTAGAGACCGGATTTTAGGCAAATGCCTTTTTTGTTCCTTCCGCTCCTATCGCCCCACTTTGATATATGAGCATGAATTAGAGGTTAAGAAGGGCTTTTAGAGGGTTTTTATAGTACCTATAAATGGCCATTTTGGCGTTTGTAACTAAATGCCTATAAATGCCTATTTGCAATATCGGCGCCAATATGAACACTATTTAGCCTCAAGTTTCGCTTTAAACCGCGGAGAGCCGTCAGGGGAGAGGAGAGTGAAGAGCAAAAGAAGAAAGAAAAATGTGATGCACGTGCACGCGGCTTTTGTTTTGTTTGTAATTTACTTTTTAAGGTGTTCACCGCCGTCGGGCGTTCCTTCTCAGCGTACGAGATCATTCTCAGTGACAAGAGGCACAATTTTGAATCTAAATATCTGGAGATGGTGGTAGTTTGCTATTGTTTCCACAATCTTCACAGTGATTCTTAGACTACTTTCCGCGTGCTCTCCAAACAGATTTCTTCAAACATGTGCACTTGAAATGGGCGGAAGTGTATTTGGCAGTGTTGGGACGTCTTGACTGTACAATTCGCATAATGTCATTGTATATGAGAAAATTGCCAAGAGTTGTACCTAACAGTCTTCACGTAAGAACATGCTAATTTCTTAATAAATCGTAGTCTTTCTTGCATTTGTTATTTGTCTGTTTTTGTTGTGTCTGAACTTAATTGCTTCAGGCAGACATAAAGAATCGCCTTTTTTAATCAGTATTCCCGGCTTAACAAGTATTCTTTTTCATGCCTGTTTCACTATATGCGACGCTCGAGTACAGTGGTCATTGAACATGAATATGAGCAGTGTGTTTATTGAATTAAGCCAATTGATCGTCATTAGTTTAGCAGTCTTATGGGACAATTGCATGGCTATGTTCAACTGTTGGCGCCTTTGTGCCATCATAGACTTGTTTCACAGCATTTCTTGTTTTCCTGTCGTAGATATAGGCCGCGCACGTCTTCGTTTGAAATTATTTGCATTTTGTAAAATTTTATTGTGCCTATATTTACAACGTTGGAGGCCTAAAACGTTGTTTTGCCTGCCTATTTATGGCGCCTAAGACGCTCTTTTTTTAATGCCTAATGATCCGGCCTCTAACGATATGGGTATGTGCCGCAAGCAGTAGTGGACACGGGGTAGGAGAGGGCAGAAGAAGAAGACGTTCGCCTATACGATAGGGGAACCTCGGCTGGCGCTCAAGACCGTCGGTTGCGTCCCAATAAACCCTCTCTTCACGGAGAGTTGCCCGTAACAATATAATTGTGGGATTTAGCGTTCCCAAAATGCACAATATGCTGTGCTTCCTGAGCAGCGCCATAATGAGGGGCTCCGGAAGATTAAGTACTACCTGTGGTTCTTTTACGAGCACCCAAAGTACGGTGGACACGCACTTTTACGTTCAGCAAACAAAACAATGTAATGTAAGAATTCCTTTCACTCGATCCGATTGCTTCCTTATCATCGACTCTTCGCAACAAACCGATACCGGTGACGACGTAGGCGCGGCGCCGCTCGGAACACCAACGACGCGCGAAAAGGAATTGCATTGGAATAAATTTGGAATAAATCGAACCAAGGACTGCACTGGACTGGAAAAACTTTATTTAGGTCCTGCAGGACGCGCTTAGCGAAAACGTACGAATAATTAGTACTCTTTTTAATTGAAATGTATAAATAATAACGAAAGGGTAGTGGAAGTAGGGCGTCACAATTACACTTGAGAATCCGATTTTGTAGAACAGCGCTACGGATACACCATCGCGGCACCACGTAGAGATCGTGGGTTCAACTACCACACTGGCGAGAAGTAGTATTTTATTCCACTACCATTTCGTTTTACCGCAATTTGAATATTCTAATTAGGAAACGCAGTTATTCCCCAATGCTTTACTTGGCTCCCTTGTCTCTCGATTTCATTTGATCGTTTTTGTTGTTGTTGTTATTGTGTGTGTGCTCGGATAGCCGGGTATGTGTGTGGCTATCACACTTTGCCGTATAATCAATAACCAAAAGCGCCGAAACAGCCAGTCTTGTTGGTAGTGCCGGACTCGAAGGCGAACCCGTGGTTTACAATGTAACAGAAGGTCGTCGACGTCCCCGAAGACCAGGAAAACAACCCTCTCCCCCCCCCCCCCTTCCCCCCTGTCTTTACGTCATTGAGGACTACCTGTGGCTCTCGGATCCTCGTCACGATCGTGCCTCCTTCCTCAAAAAATGAAACATGCTCAAAACACATGAAAGAGTTTTTGGACGTAACCTGCACCAATGGCAGCTCTCAGGCCATACTGCTTCTTTTTGGAAAAGAAAGCGCATTCCATTCGTCCAGGATTGTCTTGTAAAGCGGTCACTAAGGAGAAGACGTACAGTTTAGTCCATTAGGTGAGTGTTTGTTTCCCTCGCTAAATGGTGCTTGCTTTCGTTCACTTTCTCCGATATGTGCACGCGTCTCTCGTACTACTTTTACGTCGTTAAGCGTGCGACGTTCGGCTAGACGGTTCAACTTCGCTTTTGACAGGTAAAACTGCGCGGGAAACCAGGGTAGACACACGGGATGAACAAGCGCATCACAAAGCGCTTTGTGGTGTTTGTTCATTCTTTCAGTGTGTTATTGTCTTCGACCCTCCCGTAGCTCTGCCTATATCTGCAACCGATAAAAAAGGAGTAAAGGCATTAAGCATAAATTAGTAAAAGAGAGAGAGACAGAGCAAGGACAAGAAAGGCAGGGAGGTCAACCAGACGAGTTCCGGTTTGCTACCCTATACACTGGGGGAAGGGAAAGAGGGAATAGAAAGAGGAAAAGAGGGAGTAAAGGCAGCAAACATTCTCAGCACGTGCTTTAGTCTGTACGAGACATTCGCTGAAACGAAGGCAGTTTCCAGTGACAAATTTTTTTACAGTTGGAGAGGGACGAAAAAAAAAAAGACAAAGGAAACTTTCACGAAGAACTTTGAGAAAAAATTGTGAATTGCTACCCCGCACGCTAGCTCGTACAGAAACACCAGTTTCCAGTCGCGTCGCGGTGAGTTATTGCCGGTCGGCGAACCGGAAATTCCATTCCGTTACATTGTCTATTCACTCGCGGAAAGAGCGTGTTCTCGAACAGGCCAGGGCGCGCGATCGAATAATACGGGAGCAACGGGGCAGTTTTCTCGACCGCTCGCCCCTATAGACGCACACAACGCTGCTGAGAGCCACGTTCGAGACCAGGCACGCGTATAAAGCGTCGGAAAACGGAAACAAAATCCTCAATGGCTGTACCAACGGAGCGAGAAATTCGTCTCTCAACTGCGAAAGCCATTTTGTGCCACGCTTGGCGAGCCATCTTAAAAGCGCGCGGTCAACCCCGTGGGTTCCCCACGACGAATGACAGATTTGAGCGTGAAGCCGACCAGCTGGCCGGCTTCCTTGCAGCCAGCCATTATTGAACATAAAAAAAAAAGATAAAAACACCGCAGTAAGGCGAGAATGACCGCGGTCATTCGGGTGGTCAGTTCGTCGTGGCCGAGGTTACGCCATTGTTGAGCACGGTGGCACGCGTCCCAATTCGCCTTTATTTATTGCTGTTTTTTTTTTTTGCTGTTTAAGTTCATCACATAGAGGCGAAAAGGCGATTGTGCAACGTCGTATGCTCGCGTCCATTAAATAACAAGGGCGACGCATACAGCGAGAAATTTCTGAATCACTTGTATATGGCAGCGCTACTTCAGCACAGTGTTTCAAGTGAGACAGGTCGCCGATACAGAATATGGTCCATTCTTAAAAGGGGCGCTCGTTTGGTATGCAGCCATAGAGTGCGGCAGAGGATAACGCATGAAGGTCCGCAGATGTTTGTATTCGTTTTTAAGACGAGTAGCCGGTAATGCGCACCAAAGCTGTCCAGCTGCGTCATTCCCACTAAAAACAGTCTACAGTAACACATAATCACATGTAGTTATGCGCAGTTATATCCATCCACACTGTAAACCGATATAGACCCTCAATGATGATTTCTGTCTACAACTCACACACTTACGCCTTTAGGGTCTAAGGGCAAAAGCCCACACAACTGCATTACAACGTCACAATCAAACATCGCCGCGAGATTGCCCAGAGGCTCACAAAGCGACAAAGCAAACGAAAATGAACAAAAAAAGAATGCTGCGTTCTAAAAGAAATCAAATGCCCCCATCACGTCGTCGCAGCGACGATAAAATAAACTGTAACAGTTTGACGACACGGACTGCTATTCTGAACATCAGTGAAATTCCGGCATTTTGTCACATTCGCCATGTTGTCAGCTATGATTGGCTTAGAAGACTGCTACGTACTGTCTGGCTCAACATGCCGCCATTTTAGAATTTTCGACGATGTCCAGCATATCATCCAGCAACGCCCCGAAGAAGGTATGGAATTCGACCATTTCGCAGCAGAACAATCGACGCTCCAGCCGACTAGGCCACGACAAACATTGAAGATAACATGCAAGTGCAAAAAGCAGCGACGGTTCATAGGCATCTCGCTATAGTAGTTCAGGTTTATCATTGCTGTCGACCCTAAACATCTCGATGTCAACGTATTGGCCAGTGTGTCATCACTGCAGCCTTCAGCTGCACTCGATGACATGTGCCTGCTGAAAGTTCGGCAAATGTCCACGACTTCCTTTTTATATATAAATATTTGCCAACTCCTGTATTCCTATCAGTAATTGTTTAAGTGGAGTTGCCGTAATGTTCGCCTCATACTTAACCACACTTCGGACACGGTGGTAAAAGTGCTCGCATAAAACACTTCTTTCGCATTACCGGAACAGGGGGGAAAAGGAAAAAAGAAAGAAAGAATGAATAAAACGTAAAAGAAAGAATATATATGCAGGTTAGGGAAAGGAATACTCTGTGGTTGAATGGAACACGCCAACGTGACCACCACGAAATCTCGGCGGCAAACTGCGTTCTCGGAGCCTTGTTCTCGTTTTTTTTTTTTTTTTTTTTTTTTTTTTTTTTTTTTTTTTTTACTCGCGGGGACCACAATATGCGTAGAAGGGCATGCCGTTCGCAATTCCGATGAATGGGCTCTTCGGGAAGTGCCCAGTTAGAGGGCAAGCACGCGGACCATTTGCGAACAAAAAGCGGCCA
Organism: Dermacentor silvarum; assembly: GCF_013339745.2. Classification (NCBI taxonomy): domain Eukaryota; kingdom Metazoa; phylum Arthropoda; class Arachnida; order Ixodida; family Ixodidae; genus Dermacentor; species Dermacentor silvarum. The sequence continues at coordinate 125,944,150 of NC_051158.1, read as the reverse complement.
GCAAGCTTCACGCATGCAGTAGTAAACTCCGGCGGAACTCGGTCGGTCGACCCACGCCGAAACGAGTGATAAACACACGAGCGGCAAATGACAAAGCGCTTCGCTGAATGGGCCACTTGGTCTTCGAGACTCGGGGGAGCGGAAGGGGAAAGAAGAGGCCGCCGCCGCTATTCCTCCCATTGTGTTCCACGCTGCCGGCCGCATAGGCGTCCATGTCCCAGTTGTCTCGCGAGCTCCTGCGCAGCGTGTTGCGCTCTTATTATGTGCGGACGGCGCCGGACGCGATTACGGACACCTGCTCCCTTCCTTGGCGTTGGGAATGGGTTCGCAGGGAGGAACACAGCCATCCACGTTGGCGTAGACTAGGATCGAAGCGATTACCCGGGCCAAACAAGGGCGGGCCCGTGGTCGCGACTGGAACAGATGCAGTGCAGTTACGCGTGACGACAGTTCTTCGACGAGCAGTGTTGAAGAGCGGGTTGTCTCGTTCTTAATGACCACACTTATCAGCAGGAGCTCGCCGTGGGAACTACGCGGTTGCACACATGGGCTCTACTATTAAAATAGCAACAATAACTTGTTCAGTCTGAAGTAATAAGTTAAGAGACAGACAGACAGGCTGGCAGAGATAGATAGATAGATAGATAGATAGATAGATAGATAGATAGATAGATAGATAGATAGATAGATAGATAGATAGATAGATAGATAGATAGATAGATAGATAGATAGATAGATAGATAGATAGATAGATAGATAGATATTCATGGCCTACAAGAATAGCACGTAGACTACTGCGAAAAGCCAGGGTTGAGTAGTGATTTCGGTGAAATTGCGTTCTATCTTATTCCCAGATTGGCGCTCCCGGCTCGGGGTGCAAGAATTGGACAACTCGTCATGCTTCATGGGTGGCAGTTGCTGCACCGGCCACCAAGAGGCGCCTCACAAAAAACGTTAACGTTCCAAAGCGACACATGAGCTAAATGTAGAACTCCGGTTTCGTTAACGTGCATAATAGCGTAAGTATATGGCCTGTCTTGCATTCCACTTTGACTGATGGGCGGTTGCCGATCACACGAATACAAGCAGTGACCTTGAGGTTAGCGACTAGAATGCTGTAGCCTCTGAACCCCAATGACAGCTGTCGCCATGACAGTGGTAGCCACGAACGGTCCATTAGGAGCAAGGCTAGCCAAGTCAGTGTCATATACTATAATATCAATGTCACTCCAATTCTTTCTAAAGGCAACAGCCTGTGTACACAAGAAGCTTCCTTTGGCTGTCGGTGCATGTGTAAACGTATACAGCGAGCAGAAAGAAAAGGTTTTATTACAACTTGAAGAAAGCGTCCTTTAGGCAGGAAAATGGAACTTCGACCTTCATTTTCTCTCCTATTAGTCAACCTATTACCTCATAATTAACGAAAATGCAGCTCTTCAAGAATACTTTATCAGTCTAAACTGGTTCAGGCTTTATCTCCAGTGTCCCTTTAAGGCTGTCAGAGCGTTGACAATCAGCATAGCCGTATAACTTATCTGAATCATCATCATCATCATCACACCTTTTATTACCCTTTCTACCTTCCTTTTTCGTTGTAAAGAAGCTGAAGTACTCTGGCTGGAAAACTCAGGCTGGAGAACTCTGACTACCTGTCGACCTCTCCTTAATTACAACTAATCAGCCATGCAATATGTACTGCACATATACATATCGCGCAGATAATCTCTCTTTCTTACTAGCGAGAAATAATCATCCATTTTGGGTCTCTGTCTTATCGCATCGTTTTGGTCAAACAAGCGAATTCAACCACCCACAAGTGAAATTCCTATAGCAAGTTTCCGCGAGCCCTGCCGTCAGCCTTATCTACAGCAGATCAATCGAAATGGAACTCTTGTCCTCGGCCTGGTTAGTCAATTAATTAGTGACCTAGTGCTAAGTTTTTCTTCGACACCATTATAAAGAAACTTGTTGGTACGACGTTTAACATATTGGTAGTTATGCACTGCTACTAAGACAACAGCAGCTGTACAATCAGGCCAGACCGGGCCGGGGCAAAGTCGGCAACCTCCGATAGCTTCTCAGGTCGCGCATGCATTGTCCTTATAGGTTAACGTTTGTCTTTGAGCTTTCGCATCGTCAGTTTATTCAACCCGACGCAGTTTGAGGTATGTGCGTTCGGCTGCCGAATAACAAACGCCTCGCATGTTCTTTTATCAATTCCTCCAGCAGCTAAAGCCTTCTCGCTTCAGCGCACACACACACAATACTAATAATAAACAATCAGGCAAGGCGCACAGGCTTTCCATACAAGGTCCTTCGGCAACGAATGGTCCATTCTTTTCGTACGCGTAGTTCGACGAGCGTTATATAGCCACGTACAAGTCCTTCTCGGGGCGACCTTTCGGGATCGCGCTTTCTGGTGAATAACTCCCAATGCGCTGGCAGTCGCACACTGGCGGTTAACGTGCGCGCCCGAGTCACGACAACGCCATTAATGGTCGAAATAACCCGTGACCGGTGAAACTAGCGAATCCAGGAATCTTGCCAACCTCGAGCACGCGTTGCCGCAAGTTACTTTTCCGCCATTGCTTCGACGAGTAGACAAACGGTGCGCGCTGAGGCACCGGGAGAAATTGCCGCGTGGTTACGCCAGCGCAGGGAAAACTGACCTAGCAGTGTTATACACATCGCTGAGTCATTGTCTACCCTGAATTTGAACAAAATACTGTTTCACGAACGACACCAACGGGACTGTCCCGCGAAAAAAAAAATTGAAATCAGATTTTATGATTTGCAGACACATCTAGGCAACTTACTGGTTCCCGTCGTGTCTGCCTGGTGAAACCAGTCGGCGGCATTACCCCCCCCCCCCCCTCCTTTTTTTTTTTTTTTTCATTGACGTGGTCGTGTCTGTCTCGCATAAGCAAAAGTTGGAAATATGCCTCGTAACACGTATAATATTCACAAGTGAGCATGTCGGTGCCAAATCGCGCGGAGTGCGGGATGTTTTAATACAAAACCACCTCTCATAACTTCTGGTTACCATAGATGCCCGCCTGACGGCTTAGATGGCAACGAGGCCGAAACACGACTTACTCGATCGCACGCCAGTGCAAAATTGTCACTTTGGCTACTCAGAAACGTTCTATGCCTTACGAATTGTTTCCTTTGGCCGTGTATTCAGTGAACACAGGAGCGCTTTAATCGTCTCCACTTCGTTTGAAGACGGACTTGCTGCAACAGCCCTTCGCGAGGTCATCAGGATCTGCGGACAACGACAAGGCAGCGTCCTGCGAGCCGCCAAGGCGAACCAATCGCAATCATCCTCATTTGAACGTGGGAATGTGTCAGGGGGTCGGCTGCATCCGGCAACTGGCAGGGCTACATAGCGGAGCGCTCGAGTTGCCGTTGTTGCTGTCGACAATAGCGGTAGATCACCGGGGATGGCCATCATCGCGCGAGAGAGACGATCGGATCTCAGGATGACGACGGCACGCATGCAGGCGGCTTTACGAACGATGTGCCATTCGCGAACGGTGGTGCTGCTACCGCGTCCAGACGACTGCCTAATCGATAATGGAGGACACCTGATGCGCTCGCGACGTCCCCTTCGATGCGGCAGGCCGTGGGGGGCTGAACGTGTGCGCGGCTATGAAAAAAAAAAAAAAACGCAGGCAGCTTGTACTAGTGGTGCAAGGCTGGAGTAAACAGCGGAGCTGGTGATCCGACCTAGCTTTTCTTCCAGGTTTTACTAGGCTTGGCTAAGTTTTGCTAGGAAATGCTTAGTGCTGCTAGGCACGGTATTCCCAATCAGCTCGCCGCCGACGCGCTGATTCTCGCTTGGCCGCGCTTCAAGATGAGCGGCTTATTCTTCGGGTGTCCGGATCTTCTTTGGTCGTCCCATCTCAAGGGTACCTGTACTCGCCACAGAGTCAACGAGAGTTCTGCCGCCGCCACGGCGGCTCCGAGCTTTTATCTCCCGGTGACAGCACGATTAAGTTCCGGCTCCACACTTGCCAGGCACAACTATAGACAAAACCCCACACAACCCGCGAACCGTACGTGTTGGCACGCAGTGACGTCGCGGTTTTTGGCTCCACCTTCCCGGCGGAGCGAGGAGGTTTTGGCGGGAGCCGGAGTTCTGGTGAGGTGACGTGATCTCTCGGTGGGCGCGCAGTGTCGGTGTGGCTAGGCGAAGCAAGTGCGCGGTAGCTGGGAAGGGCGGCGTGAAGAGCTTGGCGAAGCGATGGCATGCCTAGGCGAAGCGGAGGAGCAGCTATGCCAGCTGGTTGCTACGCGACCAGAAGTGACGTCATGGCTAGACGGAGCAAGTGCGCGGTCATACCAGCTGGCGCGGCGACGGAGGAGTGTGCCGAAGCTAGGCGAAGCGAGGTGCAGCTGTGCCAAGTGGTTGCTAGGCAACGCGCGGTGACGTCATCGCCAGGCGCAATTTCTGGTCTATGCTACGCGGCGCAACGAAGAGCTTAAACAGCTCCACTGGGAAAATATCGCAGTTTCGCCATAAAGGCGAAGCAATGAATGTGATAGCAACATGTTAAAATATTGCACGAAGTGTAAGACTCGTAGCTGCAGTAGCAGTACGAATTGAAGTAAACGTAAGCTAAGTAAAAACGAGCTGTTGTGCTAGGGGTCCTCTGTTTGAATCCTGTCATCGGATAATTTCAGTTACGTTTATTAATTTAAACCAACGTATTTCTTATCGACCTGACATACACTTTTCCGTATCGGGTATGTCTCAAACCTGTTTCCTGAGCCGATCCCGGAGGTAGTGCACAGCTAGAAACGACAATAAAATTACACCAATTTCAGCTTTAAGCTTTGTTCTTCTTCCGCACATTAAAATTTAAGTCTGAGAAGATTTAAGATATGAGGAATGCGCCCTCGGTGTTTTGTTTCGTGACATTTGTTTGTGGGCTGCCATTCATAACATTCTGGGGAATAATTTTGTCAAGAACGTAAGAACCGGTATGAGCCCAATACTTTCTCGTATTTGTGCTCGTCCAACTTCCGTAAAACGTTCCCAGTGTGTAAAGAATCACACAAAGCGTTTTTTTGAAGAAACGTTCCATCGGTGTCGTGTATGAGATTCCTTTAGACTGTGGCAAGGTATAATACATCGGCTAAACTGGCCGTTGTGTAAATGATCTCCTACGAGAGCATGCACTATCAATCAAGAATGAGACAGGTTCGCATTTGTCTCATCACTGCAAAGTGTTGAGATATTTGCTGGATATTACGGAAAAGTAAGGATACGGTGGCACGGGAGCTAGCCGAGGCGATGTATATAAGAAAGTTTGGTGACCAGTGTATCAGAGCTCCGTCGTTGTCTCTTTACGAGAATGAGTTTGGTTTCCCTGCTGATAGGATGTGATTAGGCTTGGTTTCTCTACCATGCGAACTCATGGTTTATGTTCTTGTACGCATGCCTGAGAGTGAAGTGAAGTGAAGTTTATTCTTCTTTTCAAGAAAAAGAGGGGACCGGGACAAAAGGCGGTAAGGCCTGACGAGGGTACATGAGTGAAACATCGGGTAAAATAAAAATCAGTTGCGAGTGTGCGCCAGTCCGTGCCTTTATTCCGCCGTCCGTGTCTTATTTTTTTTTTTTGCGCAAGAGCACTTCTAGCCAGGGTATGGCGTATAGCATACATATACATAAATATCTACGGAACCTATCCATATGTTATATAATTGCTATCACAATAAATGCTGAGCATGACAACTCTCGCTGGGCACTGGCTACAATAACGCGCGTAGCTGCATGCATGTCGGCACTCTCGTTGAAGAGATGCATACAAGGTATATTCGGAGGTAAGACAAGGTTGTCGGTGGCCAGATGAATCAAGCTTTATACCCTGCTCATCAGCACTGGTTGAAGGCAAAGCTGAATGACAACGTTGGATAGGATGATAGAGACAGATAATTTTATTGCGATAGAAGTTATATGGACACTTCAACCGAATTTCTGCCGTCGGCGTCGCCGTCGCCGTGAGGTTCCGTATAGATTCCAAGGGCGATAAAATCGTCGCCGCGCGCCGTATGCGCGAGCGAAAGCGCGCGGGGGACGCGCGCTATCACGGAGGGCGAACGCACGGCGGAAAGCAAACGCGACCGTCCCGCGAAAGGCCGTTGGGGTATGGGAGGGAGGGAGGCGGGGCGGCGCTGTGCTCCGGCGCCAAAGGCGTATCTTGCCACTCAATCTTCCACGCGAAAGCAAGAAACGGGAAGAGGGGGGGGAGGGGGGGGGGCAGCTTCTCCTCTGACAACAACTTCTCTGCCCGGCGGTCGCCCGCACCGTCTCTTATCTCCGCACGGCTCTGACCTTTGAATGCGCTGTGCATTCGCCGCTCAGTTTCCATTGAAGCGATAGACCACGCGAACTTGCGCTTGCTGCCAGCGTTTTGACAGTCGTTGGCTGCGGTCATTCAGTGTGATCTATTCATGTTTGCTTGTGCGCGCTGACACCACGATTGTTAATTCAGTTAGTAAGCCAATGTGTCCAAGTTTATGCAGCCGATAAAACTACTATCCCTACTCCGAATAGCGCTCTACTAATTTGCTATCGCAATCGATGCTTCACCTTTCGGGCGAAACTGCGACATTTTTTTAATGTAAGAAAGGCAGAAAGCTTGGCAAGAGAAGCTTTATCTCTGTCCGGCTACAATGTGCAGGGGAAAGGGGAACGAGAATGAAAAGGAGAGAGATGGTGCGGCCGAGACGACTATAGATGTACCCTGAACTATGTGAAATTGCGGTGTGTTCTGTGCAAAGCACGTCAGAATGCAAAGAGTGCAGCTATGCGCACCGAGTGCAGATAAGTTCCACTAAGTGTGGAATATATTTGCGAATATGTTCCACTTAGTGGAACCTACATGGTGAACAAGATAAGGAGTGCATCGTACGACGTAATGTGGGCAGACACAGAGGCGATTTATAACAGCTTCATTTTTCTTTACGTATTAAATGATTATAAGGCGAAATTGCCACCGTTATGTGGCGTCGGCTACTCCTCCTCACATAACCAATAAGAAAGGGCACACACAAAAACACTTACAAACGCTGAAGAGCTTCTAAGAGTACAAACACACAGGTACTCACACAGAATTAAGCAAAAAAAAAAAAAACACAGAAGAGAGCAGAAATGCATTTAAATGGCATGCGTTGTTCCGTAAGCTGTCCCTTAAGATATTAAACATAGTATAACATGTATAGGCGAGCCCAGGATTTCCGCCAAGTGGACCAAAGCAACTGTCCATAACTATACATAACTAAATGGTTCTTCACAACTAGAGAACTACATAATAGCAAAACGACAGCGGGCCCAACAAACCTATGTTCTTTGCACTGCTATGAATGTCAACGTATAAGGGAGTTCGAAAGTCTCGCCGAGTTTAGCCATGTCGGCTCGGCTCCTGTGAACGTTAAGCAACCCCTTTAAGTAATCGTGTTTGAGTGATATCTATGAACTGGCTAAACCGGCGGTGTGGACATGTGTTACTTATAGGAACACTGTATTCAAGTACTGCGTAGCAGTGTCTAAATTATGCTCGGCGAACTCCTTCGAAAAAGCAAGGAGCAAGTTATAGTGTTAACGTATACGATGCAAAGGAGAACGCCAAGATGGTAATACATGTAAGAGGCAAGAACAACTGCCCAGAATGTCGTGCACATGACCTACACTATTAGCCTCCTAAGCGCCTAAATATGTCTTGCAATAACTTCGATCACAATTAGGCGCTAAATTTCGGTGGAAAGTGAGCGGCTTGGTCCCTTGTCACAATATTTGTTTAAAAGAGCGACTATAGCCCAATGCACCGTTCTTTAGTCCCACGCAAGCCATTAAGTGCCAGCAAACTACGTCTCAGAATTCAAGCAACAGAGCCGTGGGTGTTATCGAAATAAAATGGAAAAGTATAATGTCTGAAGTTTACTGATTCCTTTGTAATAAGTAAAAAAAAAATGCGAGAATTGAACGGGCGTCATTAGTCTAAATGTGGCAAAACGATCTCTTCAAAGCAAAAAAAAAAAAAAAAAGAAAGCAACGTCTCGAACTAGCTTGAATATTGAACGAAGTGTTGAAACGAGAGCTAATATAAACAAATGCCTTCTACCCTTCAGTCACGGTGTGCACATATACGTACGCGACTTAATTTTGTCAATTCTGTCTTCCGGTGGCCAAGGAAAACACCTCTGACTAACCGCTGCGGGTAAATTAAACCCCCTATACACTCAATGTGGCTCCATTTTAGTTAAACTCGCACGACTACATTTGTGAAGGCTTTACTTTGTTTGACGATACGTTCGACGTGCTGCGTTTCGCGAGCGACGTCGCAAAATTAATTTTATTGAGACAGCCTTAAAGGCGAACTTCGCCCTCTTTTGAGGTATACTTAAATGAAAATGTGGGCCGATCACGAAGGCAGTACCGCCTAACACGGCGTCTCAAAGTGCTAGCTGCCAAGAGTTAAGAATGCGAGAAACTGGCACGTGACGCACCTGCCGGTCGCTTCGAATGGCGACTTTGGCACGAGAGAAGCATATGGCAACGCCACCTAGATAGCACAAGGCCTGTTCACTCCGATCTATGACGTCATGCTACCTGAACCTAATATGCATGCTCCCGAGAAAGCAGCGGTTATTTTGACGTCACCGCTATCGTCACGCCAGGCTCGGCAGCGGAAATTTCGCGCCAGGTTGCATGACGTCATGGATTGGAATTAACAGGCCTTGTGCTATCTAGGTGGTGGTGGGTATGGTGGCCTAGTGATTACATCATTCGGTTGATGTGCTGTTGGATAGAGGTTCGATCCCATCATCGGTCACGCATTTCTTTACAGCGCAATAGATGGACTTCATTCACTTTGGAAGCACCTAACACAAGACTCGAGGTGCGTTGAGCGTAAGCGAGCGTGTGACACTGCGCCCGAAATTGCAAGTTTGCAAGAGATGCAAGGTATTACAGAAATATGACTTTGATAAACGAGTATGTGCGAGATGGCTCCTGACACACGCCTGCGCAGTTGTCGAGAGGCCATAATCATGCTATCACATGCGAGAACAGTGAGCGGTGCTAAATTCTGGCCTAGCTTGTTTTTCTTTATCGTAAATGCGTCCAGCCAATGACTAACCTGTTCATGTGCTGTGAGCTGGTCAGTGAGTTTGTGTTATAAAAGAACACGACACGGATGACTGTACAGTAGATCGATATTTAATTACTGTGCAATTGAGAGCACTGACTAGAAAATATACAACGCCACCCCTCACAGCCATGACTTTCCTTCAATGGAGTCCACAACACCTTCGAATAAAAAATGTCCAACTTGGACACATATATCGGTAATCCATCATAATTCGTGTCTGAAGGTTAGCACTTCGGGTGTTCCGTGTATAGGGACGGCCTTCAATACCGGCTTCGCATTTCCGTCGCATGGCCGGCGATATGCTATCCCGAGTCCTTATTCGTTGCAGAGACATTGTTCGGGTTAGTGCTCTCGGAAAATTTTGCCATTGGCGCTGAATTCCAAAGGACAGATCGCGCTTTGTAAATAGCGGTACACCTTAACTTCAGCTGTAAGTGCCCTTGCGCATTGCAACTCCTTCTTTGCCGTTTTGAAAAAGAAAAGAGCAATAATGCCACCGGAAAAGCGTTCTGGCTATGTGCTTTGGTGCGTGACTGCTTCTCTCCTTTCTCAAGAGTGAAAACCGGACATATTTAGTAGGCAGTATCATACTTCCGGGGTCATAATAAGTTATAGCAAAAGCGCGTGATTGTAGGATCTAGCACGCATAGTTATCAAGAAACACTATCCATTATTCACAAAACGCCATTCGGTCTACAGGGTACAAAAGGAAATAATCATTACGAGGTTTTACGTGCGAAAATCAAGATCTCATTAAATGTGGAACGGCGTAGCGGGGTACTCCTGATTACTTTTGACAACCTGGGTTTCTTTAACGTATTTCCTATGCGCCCATCACACGGGCGTTCATGCATTTCGCCCTCGTTGGGATGCGTCCACCGTGGCCTGGATTCGATCCCGCGACCTCGTGCTTCGCAGCGCAACGCCATAGCGTCTAAGCCACCACGATGGATTACAGGGAACACTCAAGGCCCATAGACTATACAGGGTTTATTTTAGTTAAGCGAGCCACTCTGTGATCTGGTCAGCGCCGCCGACATCGCCAGCCCATGGTGGTGAACGAGCGTCGGGTGGTCGACATCGTCGGCCAGTGAAGTGACGGTTAAGTGACAGAATTTTTGCAAATACGGATATTCTGTTAGGGCGCTGGACGGCCACGCAATGCCACTTGGACAGCACTCACACCGCGGACTATTGCACACCCTGAAATAAGAAGCTTTCGCGATGTGCAAGGCTCCTCTATCACGATGGACTGGACTAAAAGTAGAATACATTAACGTGTCATGTAGTTACTCGCACTTGTCCCTGTTTCATATATTTATGAATTTTTCGTTTAACTTCTGTTTAACTATAATAATTACGTTTTCAGTTAAATAAGATTTTATAGTTTCTTGTGTACAGATGTAGGTGGTGGTGGTGGTGGTGGTGATGATGATGTTGAAGCAGGCGGGGTTAGCCTGGCATACATAGCCAGCAATTGTTCCGCCTGATCCTCCTTCGAGTTGAGATCAGGGGTGTGTCACCAAGTGTCTATGAGCCCCGTGTCTCGCAGGAAGGCTATAAGCAGTCGTTGCGCTCTCTTCCTGGTTGTCGTAGGTCCTCCGGGGAAAACGACGTCTTCAAAGGTCCTGTGCGTAAGACCGCTCTTTTGTAGGCTGTCGATCATCGCTTTTTTTTCTTTGTCAAACTGCGGGCATATCCAAATGTAATGTTCGATGTCACCAATGTCACCACAGAAAGCACAGAATGGGGAAGCCCAAAGTCCAGTCTTGAATAACCAAGCTGTGTACAAATGTACTCACCGTGGTCAGAAATGTACAGACCGTGGTCAGAGTTAAAAGTGAGCAGGTCGTCCTAATTTTGCTTCGTGTGGAACTGCGTACAGCCGAACTGTGTATACGACGCGTCATTACGGCGGACATCAACACGTAACATTAAAAAAATTGTTATCTGGAAGTTGAACATTTTCCCGACGAAAAATGGCAATGATCAGAGATCACTACAGTCTGTGGAACGAACTCCCAGTGTGAACTGCACGACTCTCATAATTTCTTCCACCGCTACTTCATGAAACAACGTTATTGCGTTAACTAGTTTATTTGTGGCAGGCATTTGTAACAGTGTTTGTATGTAGGACTGTATGTATCTGCTCGTTTATGTCAACGAAATTACTTGTATCCGCGATTTGTATGACGATAATTACCCAACGTGTATATTATGTCCTGCAGTGGACATAAATATAGGCTGATGATGATAATTCGCAAGTGAGCGCGGAATTATACTATGCCCCCCCCCCCCCTCCCCCCCCCGCCCGCCGATAGGGTCGACCATTTTTATAGAAATATTGTAACTATTTCAGCGAAAGAAAATGCTATTGAATTTATAGAAAACTCTCGGAGCACTCTGCCATATGCAGTACGCTGTGGACAGTACGTTCGGTGGGCCACCGGTACCGGCTCGCGTTTCCCGTGAAGGGCTCCGCAATCCCGCGGCGCGCGAAGATAACGTGCCGTCGCGATTTGAATGCGGAGCAACGGGTCAGCGGGTTGAGCTCCAGACGGGGCAATGTCCACAGCGCAGTGGCCCAATCGTCCGGTGGGAGAGGGACTGGTCAATTACTGACCGGTGCCCACGGGGCGGTGGTGGTGTAGGAGAACGGAAAGACCAGGTCATAGATGCAGCTCCCAAACAGGAATGCCAATTCTGACCGCCGCGGAGGCTTGCGAAACGTTCTCACGCGAACCACGTGGGCCCCACAGGAAAAGACGAGGAAGTTGGCACTTCAGTTTCAGTTATTTATTTACTCGCTTATTTACATATTTATTGAAGTATTTGCAGCGGCCTTAGGGCATTATTGTAGGGAGGCAAATAACAACATATTACATTTCTATAGAAACATAAAGCAATACAGACGAACACTTTACTAACTTTCATGCTTAGCGAAAATTCAGAAGAGTTAGAAAAACACACAAAAAAAATGTAGAAAATTCCACTCATAGCATACACTACAGACACATTCAAAATATAATCTATTATAGGTGGACATTCTGCACAACGGTATAAGAAAAATGCAAGGAGAAAAGCATGAAAATACCATCGGGCTGTTCGCTGCGGCAGGCTGGTCCAGTTACGCGCAATGCGGAACCCGAAGCCCGGGAAGGGATGCACGTTTGAAATAGTTCACTCTAGAAGCATATTCGCGCACTTTTCATGCTTGATCAGTAGCCCGGAAAGTAACCTGGATTGCTTTCGCCGGTTGTAACCCTAGGTTATTTTTTTTTCTTGCTTGCTTTCTTGTATTCCCGTACATTGTATAATACACGAAGCCGCCTCATCTCACACATTTTTGCGAACATATCACACGTCGAGATCAGCTAGCCTGTGCGTTCACACGACTTCGCTCTCGCGATGTCGACAATTCGCGAGTGAGAACACGACAATACACGACGGAACGACAAAACCCAGGACAGCCGCGATACTCTCGCCGACGTTTAGTTAGTTTTTTTCCTGGTTATGTTGAACCTCCAACGGCTGCAAGCAGCCCCCCTGGTCCCAATAGTCGACGCTTTTGTGTTCAACCAATACTACGTCACCTACTACTGCTTTCATCAAATGCGCAGACAGAGAAGAATGCGCGCGGCGCATTCCTTCGGAGTTCAGCGAGACCCGAGAATCCACTGCAGCTAGAACACAGGAACGAAACGGGCAAAAAACAAACACGCACAATGAGAGAGGGAGAGAGAGAGAGAAAGCGGAGAGATGACGAAACGAAAGAGAAGAAGCAGGCGAACAGGCGAGAGTGTAGCGGTTAACTGTCTGCGGCACTGGCTGCCTCCCGCGCCGAACGCCCGCTGAGCCGCTGTCGAAGGAACGATGCAGGTGCCCGGCTCACCGGCTAATTGCTGGGCGCCGCTACCGAGAACGAGGTGCAACTCGGGGAGCCCCCGTGACCGAGCGACCGGGTGCTGCGATCGTCCGGGGTCAGCGCGCAGTTGCCGTTGCTATAAACATTCCGCCGGTGCGGGAGATGGTACAAACTCCACCCGATACTGCGAGCGAGGCAGATCGGCGGAGGAGGTAGAAGTGGAAGCGCTGCTCAAAGGTCAGGCACTATATTCAAGCCTACTAACAAAAGCCGAAACTCCCTGGTGCAGTTCCCGCATCCATGCACGGAGCTGCATTCATTTCTTTGATATCTCGTTCTGCTAATTTTATTTTTATTTTTGTCTCGCGACAAATCTTCCGAATGAAAAAAATATCTATAAACATAAAAAGGTATGTATGGTGAGGATTTGCAACAAGCAGTTCTCTCGCTCCCTCGTCTTCTTCGGTACATGTTTGTTACGGCGTGAATTTCGTCATGAGAACAACAGATCTTCGAATTTTTCGAGTACAAAGAGCCGAGATGGAAAACGACGCTACGAAGAGAATGAGATAAACAATGTCAGGCAAAAGAAAAGATAACAAATGAAGAGATAACAAATGAAATGCCTCGGCCAGAGAGAAGGAGAAGGTGCGATTGCACAATCTTGGGCCGGCGCCGGTATTATATCGTGGGTGAAGGTGTTCGCACCAGCGCGGTCGTTATACCATGGGGCCGGAATGCACGCGTAGACGTGCATCGCGTGGAGGCGTGCCGTCACGTGCGTTCCTTCGGAAGCCGTGGCGCGGTTCATTGGAGTTCGTGCGAGGCTATTCGTGGGTGCTCGGCATTCTTCTTCCGGCATGACCTCGCAACACGTGTAACGCGGGAGCACGCTGTATATAGCGGAAAGGAGGGGAAGTGTTGAAGGTGCGTTGTTTACTGCTTCCCGCACCATAGACCTTTCGGTTGCGCAAACTGTCTCTGCTACGGTTTACGGGTGCTGCAACGTAGAAATTCGACATTGATACGTCATCGAAAATTTTCCCTCGATGTACCGCATCTTTTTTTCGAGTCTCGACGTAAATTTAACAGGTTTGCGAAACACAAAACGCGTGTTCACAACTCTGCCGTTGTGTCAGTGGGTGAGATGATCGATTCTTCCGATGCCTTGCGTTACTGCGCAAGTGGCGAGAGTCAGCGTTTGGAGGCGGAACGAGTGCTGCGATAGCCTATCGCTTGATCTCGCATCGTTCGCAGTTGAGCAAACGCTTACCAGATAACAGAAGCAAGTTCTGCCTTGAGCAGTGACGTCACGCCTAAGCGCCGACAGGTTATAACTAAAGCCCCTAATTATAACAGCTTTCGAGGGGGAAACTGAAACACGAGCTTTGTCGGGCGCATTGGTTTTTCCCAGTGACGTCACAGTCGTATCACTGAACTCTGTCGCTATTTATAAGCTGTTGGTTGATCATGCATATCACTTGCACTGCCGTAGAACGAATTAGCTGGCTTACCATCGGCGGGGCCGAAATTAACCAGGAACTGAAGTTTTACTGTACACCAAAACGACTTTACACAAATTCTGGAGTTTTACGCACCGAAACCACGATCTGATTATGAGGCACGACGTAGTTTGGGACTCTCGATTAATTTTAGCCCCCTGAGATGATTTAACGTGCACTTAAATGGAAGTAGACGATCGTTTAATCATTTCACCCCCATCGAAACCCCGCGGCCGGGTTCGAACCCCCGACCTTGAGCTCAGCAGCGCAATGCCATATAGCCACTGGGCCACCGAAGTGGGCCAGCAAACTACTTTGTGATAATCCTTTACCAGTAGGGTAGCAAACCGGACGTGCGTCTGGTTGACCTCCCTGCCTTTCCTTTCTTCTTTTTCCTCCTCCTCCTCCTTTACCAGCTTATGACGTTCAGTATGAGTTGTTCAAGATCATGCACAACAGTAATGATGGGAATAGCGATTTCTTCACGAGAAGGCACATTTAAAGTTCCCCACTGGAAGCATTGCTTCATGCTTTAATGACCCACATGTAACAATCACATTTCATGTTGAATTGAATTGAATTGAACATTTCATGTTCAGGGCGTTTTGGTTATTCCCGATGTCGAAAAGGAAAGAAACTGAACCGCTGACCTTCCCGGGTTGTACAGAAGCAATTCAAAACTGAGAACTCAATCTTCGCGAGTTCACGGCTAGCACTCAATTTATTCTCGCCCCCGTGTGCTTCGCGAAACAGACGCACATTCGCCCGGCCCTTCAAGTGAAGACATGCAATAGAAGTTTATCTGACTAAGACATATCACTGCAGCCGATCGTCTGCGAGCCTTCGACAAAGCCAACGCCGGCAAACTAGTGCGCGTTAAGAAAACGAAGTTAAGAAGCGGTAACCAAAGGAGAGCGTACATACGTGCATTTCGGAGGATTTTCCGGCGAACCGGAAGCGGCAGGTGTTCGCACTGCCAACACCCCCCCCCCCCCTCCCCTTTCCGTTCCACCCAGCGAACTCGACTTTCTAGACCCACGCGATTTGGGAGCGGAGAGAGTTCGGTGAAACGGTCTCTCAGGTCATCCTACGCGAACGTGAGTAGCCCACGGATAAGAACGACGTATATCCGGCGCGCAAATGTGCCAACAGTCTTATTATTTTTTTTTCTTAATTTCCTCCGCTCCAGCACTTTGAGAGGCTAACGTTTTGATCAGCAGGCCGTCAGAAATTCAAGAGTCAGGTAAGTGCATTTGGCGCCGAACGGGAAGGGTGAATGAAAGAAGCCATCTTCTGGCTCGTTTACTTTCCACAGATTTAGGAAGGAGGCGAAATTCGATCGAATTGAGCTAACGTGGAAGAACGACAAGTACCACCATGATTTATAGTTAGAGAAAAACATTTGTCAAAGGCGTTCTGTGAAACGAATAAAAAAAAATTACATCGCAAGGCCACTCGCGTAGCTTAATTTTCCAGTTTTGTTTTCTATTCTGTTTCCTGGTTTGCCTCTTGAA
Source organism: Dermacentor silvarum (assembly GCF_013339745.2). NCBI lineage: Eukaryota > Metazoa > Arthropoda > Arachnida > Ixodida > Ixodidae > Dermacentor > Dermacentor silvarum. The sequence continues at coordinate 125,928,111 of NC_051158.1, read as the reverse complement.
GCTAAACATTTCGACAGAATTACCTGTCTGGTTGCAAAAATTGATTAAGACTTAGAGATTGACTCCAACCAAATAAGGAAATTTACTAGCCCGACGATTCGGAACCTATTCGTCTCCTTCTTCAGGGGGTATTCTTCGGAGGTGGCGGTGTGCCGCTTTTAAAAGGTCCGTCGTAACAAAGGAGAGGAAGGGGGAGAGAGCGTAAGGTGCGGAGACACTTGGCAGGGCACCTGTTCTAGACAGACAAAATAGACAGACAAAATGCTTCAAACTAGACATTAATTATGTAAACTGCTGAATTCCTCGTTTTCTGGTTTTATTGTATATGCCACTGTTTGAAATACTTAACGCAATTGCTCAAATATATCAGTAAGCTACACGAGAGCTCAAAAATTAATTACTTCTCTATTTTTGGCATTTTTGACCTCGGCAAAGAAGAAAGCGTGGTCCTCAGACGCCTACAAAGTAATAATTACACTCACGGAACTATAATGCACCGCCTCTACCCGACGCTCCACAGCTATACCTCTGCCCACTCTGCAACTTTCCCGACACCCTGGCACACTTGATCTTGGAATGCCCGTGGCATGAAGATAGGGAAATGCAGCCGGAAATGGACGCCAACCGAGCACCACAAGCAAACGAAGACCACCTATTCGAAACGTGGGAGGCTAAGCTCGCCCTCAGGGACCTGGAAGACCAACGACAACTCGTCGCCAGGGCCAAGAGGGCAGCCGACGCCAGAGGGTTCCTGGACTAAGGAACCTTCCCACCTCAGGGTGATACCAGGCCTCGCTCGGGACACTGTTTCAACAATAAACGTTTCTTTCTTTCTCTCTCTCTCTCCATTTTTGTGCAATGTGCAAGTTGAAAGGATCTCTAACACAAAGTGAAAGCTTGTTCACTTGACGGTAGGTTCAAGCTCCTTGAAGAGATGACTAAAAACAGAAGGGCATACAGTTATGCCTCTGCCAGTACAATAGATACAATGCACTTGATGCATTTCACACAATCCATAACAAAGAAATATGTGAGATAACATAACACATCTGTTTCGCAAGTTGTTTTCGCCATTTGGTGTTGCTTCTATTTGCCAGTGCTGAGCTTTCTCTGGCATTTAGAATATAGAGTGGGAATCTTATCAAACAACTTTTATCCCACGAGATTTCATCCCTCAATGACACTAACTTTTTTCTAATTCCTGTTTACCGTTAATTGCCTGTTATTCCTGTTTAAACTATAGGGTACCGACTTGCCACTGAAGTATACCTTACACGCACGTAAGACAACCGGAACAAGCAGTGCAACACGTTTCCACAGTCGGAAACATGCGCTACCAGTCCATAAGTTGCTCCGTACCTCTGTAGTTAGGAACTTAAAAAAAAAAGAGGGAACTTCCAAGCGTGCTATAACGATATAACAATCGATACGGAGCCCCTCTGTGTTTCTTACAAGGTTGTGTACGGTTATAAGGTCTCTTTTCACTTGCCGCTTCATGGCTTGACGAGTGCTGATCAATTACCTTAAAAACCACTAAAGGTAGCCTTACACAAGGGCAGCGGTTACACAGTACTGACGCAATAGCGTTCTCCACGAGGCTTAGAACGACACGTGATCGTTCATGACGTTCAAGAAATCAGTCGAGCAGGTGATATCGCAGCGATGTCGTGGGGAAGGCTGTTCCAATCTGCGGTTGTGCCGAGAAAGAGGGAAGCACAAAATGTCGCAGTGTGGACACGTGGCCTAGCAACCTGAAGTGCAACTTGAAACGGTGGCCGAATATCGTAAACAACAATTGCTGCTACGACTAAAACATCTTTCGGTGCTCGCGCTTTTGCTTGTGCATACCCTGAAGACGTGAGTTATGTGCCCGTCTATTCTTCTTCGCCGTCATAACAACGTGGCAATATCACAGTGCATTATCTTTTGCATTGAGGTAACTCTTCAGATCATGGTAAGCGCAGAAATCGGAGCTAACCAGAGAAGCTAGAGAGAGACAAAGAACAGAACGAAAGACAGAAGAAAGGGGAAAGGCAGGGAGGTTAACCAGAGGGCAAGATCCGGTTTGCTACCCTACGCTGGGGAGAGAGGGGAGGGGGACGTAAAGTGACAGGAAAGAGGAGAGAAAGGGAGAAAAGCTAGATTTTGACTAGATCCCGAGGTTTTCTTGCCGTAGAGTGCATTAAAAACAGCGGTGTGCAGTCGCGCTCTGGCTTAGCGCACGTCGAAACACGACGCACGGAGCAACGATTTAAACGCGCTTTTATTTGCAGGGTGCTCATTAACGCAGCCGTAGATTGGTCGGGAGCCCTGCATGGTTTCCGGCTGCGAAATGGCGAGAGGCGTATGGGTGAATTTTGAGCACCTATTTCTTTTGTCTCAGAGACGCATCAACATCAGAATGTTGATGCGTAGTTGTAAGAATATCATCTCATGCTGAACACGGCGCTTCTCATCAGGTCAGGGAAGCTAGGCGGCATTGTGATTGGTCAGTCCTTAGGGGAACCGCGAGGGATGATGATTTCCCTGTCTGCCACCGCGTAGTTCAGGCATCTGTCTTAAGCGACACAGCTATCGTGTTAGTGGCCAAGGGGATGTCCATTTCGCTTTCTCACTCACCCATTCACGGCAACTATTCTTCTGCGATCAGAGCTAGATCTAAATATTGAGGACAGTATCGGTTGGCGGAAACTTCCGCTGGGCGTACTGGCGCAGAGTTCTCAAAAGAACACAATAGTACCGAACCAAATGAAGAAGACACAGCGTATGGACGCATACAATTTATCAGTTGGTATATTCAGAATGTACTGACCGGACCGATGTATGCCCCGAGAAAAGATAGCACGTGTCCGATCTTCCTTGCTCTCATCCCCTTGTCTTCCAGTTCTTCGTCATTTTATTTTGCCGTGAACGTGTCTTCCTGCTCCGTGGTAATTATATCTTTCAGAGGGGTCTTGAACCATCAACTGAATGCTAAACGAGGTTTATGTTTTAAGGGAGCCTCTTTTTACTTTCCTTTGTGAACTAAGTACTAACTTATCAAGTTCTTGGTTTGAGACTTTTTTCAATAACATCTAACCATCTCTTCGTCTTCGAACTATCTTATTGCTTCTTCCCGCCAGGATCGATCTTCGCTCCCTTCTTAATGACGTAGTTCTCGTTCATTCTCAATTGATAGCCAAGCCATGTCGATTATTATTCGTGAATACCGCCCACGACGTTGGGGACATTGACGCTAAGTGTTCTTGTCAGTTCACATATTTGTCTATCCTATATGAAGATTGGTGTGTCCATATGTTCTACCATATGCATTTAGGCTCTGTACAACCTAATCGTCAGGAAGCATCACGGGCGACATGCCCAAGTCGCGTATGTTAATCAACGTTACCGGATTGAGTAGCAGCTTCGACAACTCTGGGGCTGTGTTTTACTAGTGACCAGTTTCCTGATCCCAGTTCCTTCGTATAAACGTGTTTTGTGAATATTTCCCAGATAATATCTTGGCATTACGTTGCCGCGTATATTCGTCCCCATTTTGTTTTTGAATCCATCGAGGCACGACAGTCTATATACGACATTACTTTTCAGACTCGCTGGTTGTTCTGTTCACCTTAATAGGGCGCACGGCGATGAGTGTACGCCGGCTCGTCGCATAGCCTCGAATTACAGGCGCGAGAACACTGAGATCCTCTCGTTCACAGCCTTGTTGACTGCCTTCCCCCCATAGATATAGACTGCCTCTCGATGACACCACGACTGTCGGCGTGCTTGCGTGAGAGCGCAGGTGAACGTCTATGTCCGTTGCACGACTCAAATGAATGGACGCCTGTCTGCTTTTGTGCGACGTTAGAAGACGAGGCACGGTCCGCTCCCAGAGTATTCTCTCGTGGAGCCCATTGTGTGCTGGCGTACCGGCACGTCTAACGACGGTATAGTGTTTCTTAGCACCTAATGGCGGCGTTTAGGGCAGCAGCAAACGATTAGGTGTGACTTGCAGACTCTCTGAAGAACTGCGCGTGGTAGAAATGACAGTCGTTTCATATTGAAGATTGGTTCAAATGGCGGTAATTTGGTTTAATACATTCCTTAGCGACGAAAGCCGTTCCTTAACCATAAAAGACCAACCAACGGACGTACAATTGCCAATTACACCCACCGGCCAAACTCCCTCAGTTGGTTCATTGCTGAACCGGAGCTTGAGGCCTTGAGCCCCGGTCACAGTGTCCACGTTTCGTGGTGACCAGATTACAGGAAACATCTGAACACTTATTCCGAATTGCACGTTAATATTGAGGCCGTCGTGACCAAAGTACCACTACGATTGCCACCACAGGGCCACCGAAAACTCTCCTTCTTCCCCAGTGCTTCTCTGGCGCAATCTCCAAGAGTTGGCCTCCCAGAGAAGCTCCTACCCCGCTACAGCAGTACATACCACGTTCTGCGGTAGGTCACTGACGTCACCTATACGAGATTGCCCCGGTGAATCCTACAGCACCGTCTCCGTGACCACAGAGTAAAATCGCTCACGTTAGTCGACTCAGGCTATATAACCTTGTGCATGGGTGCTATATGGGGTTACATGGTATAGCCTTAATTTGTTAACTGCGCGTCGGGATAGCCGGCTATAGAATATAGCTTACACCTTATAACCGCTCATCTATAGACACTTATTAAACAAACAACTACTACGAAAACCTGAACATTCGTCCTCTCGGGTAATAATCAACTTTTATCTTTCGAAATAAACCCAGACAATTCTTTAGAAGAGTACTTCAACAATACAAGCTAGTCACGTGTTGCTCCTTATAGTGCACCTTCAAACGCGAAAGCAGTAAGCGACGCTACAGGAAGGGAGCAATTTGTCGCTTTAATTTTTCGCTCCGCTCCACGAAGGCGCATTCCACGCTTCCGTTCTGCTGGCGGAGGTTGTTTTCGTCAGGAAAGAGCACTTTCGCGGCTGCTTCCGAAATAGAGCAGCATTAAATGCACTCCGAGTGGCGTTCAGGAAGAAAGAAAGAGAGACGTCATTGCCAAAGTGGCTGTGCGTTATTCCGGCGTACATACGGTGGCAGTCTACGGCGAGCACGGAAACGCGCTCTTATCGAACAAAGGAAGCGTGCTTCCTCAATCGCACCTCTTTTCCTACCTGGCTCGAGAACGGAGCGCGTCGTCGTCGTGATCGGGGTAATTGCACTCATAGCGCCCTCGGAAGCTGACGAGGGATTCGTGACCGAGGAGCGGGGCCCCGCGAAATATGTGGCGTCATCTCTCGAGCGAACGAAGAAAAATAAAGATAAAAGAAAGGAAAGACGAAATCGAAATTTTACGAGTGACACACTGCTCGCGTAGGAAAACCGCGGCGTTATATTCTTTCTGTTTTTTTTTTTTTTTCGTGTTCACTGCTCACTTACAGCTTGAAAGCATAAGTTACCCAATGCATCTCCTGCGTTCGTGCTATGATGAAATAATCTTTTTATTTTGTTTTTATACTTGGCCCTTTAGTGGAGTGGATCCGTCGTGCCCGCGTAATGAGGTCTGTCATTGTTCAGGAAGCACCGGAAAAGCACGTTTTAAAATTAGGCAATTGCACGCGACAGCCCACGCATCTTAACCTCGTATCAGCGATTGCGGCCTGACCTAAAATGTGAAATTGTTAGTTTGTTCGTTTGTGATGCGTTCAGTGCGGATTCGGCCCTACGTTCAACCTGGGCTTGTCGCGCGGCCCATGTGACTATAGAATGCCACCGCCGGTGAACCAGAATTGCATAAAACTAGAGCCAGTGAGACAAGACACATATGCTATAGGTGAATCCATTCGATGAGAGAGAGAAAGTAAAGGCAAGGAGAGAGAGAACCGAAAGGGGAATGGCAGGGTTAACCAGAGGGAAATATCCGGTTTGCTACCCTACAAAAACCAGACGCACGTCTGGTTTGCTACCATACGCAGCCAGAAGGGGATTAAGGGACGAAAAAAAAAAGACAAGAAAAAGTAGAGAGATCACAAAGGGAGTGGCTTCATGCGAAGGCGTACATCGAAACTGCAGTCGCTCAACTGCAGCAATATGCGCATCGATTGTCAATTTCTGAGCTTGAGACGCAAGTGTCGGCGGTCCAAGTGAACTAGTCACCGAGAATCTTTTGAATTCAGGTGATCTAAGGTGAGGACATGAAGGCGCTGGTCATCGTAGCGTGGAAAGATGCAGGCGAAATGCTCGACAGGCTCCTCACACTGTAGCATTCGATGAGTGAGGCAAGCACGACCGTTAAGTATGCCATCCGAATCAGGTAGACGATTGAATCAGCTGTAAGCTGACTACGCACTATCTCTGAAATGTGTCCTCGTCCCACGTGCTGGAACATGTTCAACGTTCCAGTATCTTCCAGTATCACCGTGCCGTAATGTTAGCCTATAATCATCATTATTTCGTTGAAATACACCGACTCCTCCTCTTAGTCGATCCTATACAGGGTGTTTCATTTTAGCTGCACCAAATTTTAAATTGTCTGGAGCAGATAGCACAATTATAATCCTTGATCTAAACTACTCGATGAGGCGGCCATTACTTCCACGAGAAATCAAAACGCCTAATTTAATAATTAACAAAATTACACTAATTAACTTTGTAATTACTTATTTTACGGCACATCTTTCAATCTACGAATTATAGCCGCTTAGTTCGCAAGGCGTATCCACTTGGAACGAATTCTCAGGACTGAACCAGTTTTGAGGTATTATTTTAAGTGTGTCCGACGAAATGCATGGGCGTTCCAGTTAACTTTTTGAAGAAAAAGCTGTTTTATGCATTGAAACACTACATGGTTTCGGACGTGGGTATTGAAATGGGTTCGGACGTGGGTATCAAGTGATAGAAACACTAAAGGATGATGGTAGAAGTCATAGTCATAAGCATGACTCAGCACAAATGAGAATGACTCAGCGAAAAATGATCAACACTTAAAAACCTCTGGAATGGGTTCGGCCGTGGGTACTAAGTGAAGGAAACACTAAATGATGATATGAGAAGTCATAGTCGTGAGCATGACTCAGCAAAAATGAGAATGACTCAGCGAAAAAAGATTAACACTCAAAAACCACTAGGACGGGTTCGGACATGAATGATAGGTCACGATATGAATGTCATGACATGCGTGTCATGTAGGTCATGAAACAGCCGCCTACGCCTCGGTGCTCCCATGGTCATTTCGTTAACTTGGTAGGCTCCACGCACACTGCGGATTACATCGATTCCCACAGGGCGTGGGATCTGCCAGCTTTTAACGCGAAAGCGTTAAGGACCCTGTGTCGCAGAAAATCCGGCGTCGGCAACCTGCGTGCGATGTCGGCATGTGGCGAAGAAAATCACAATGTAAATACACCTGGTAGCGAAGCTTCCATAGAAGCCCATACGTTCAAAATATGGCGGCTTATCGTCGGTTCATGGGCCTTAATTAGCGCCATCTGTGCGAGGAGGGAACACTTCCGGCGGAAAAAAATAATTTGACGTCATATCCGTTCTCACAATGGGCGCTGAAAAAAGGTATTTATTTATAATTATCAAGTAAAATAGAGTTGTATCTTCTTTTCTCGCCATGCGTATATAAAATGGATTATGAATTTTATTTCCGTTGAATGAATCTAACTGCGTCTCGCTTTAATTAAAAAAACGCTTTTTTCTTTGCCAGTGTTTATTCCCCCAAACATAGCCGCGCTTCACTCGCGGCTCCCATAACCACCCTTGTTGATGTCGGTGACAATTGGTTCTGAACCGCTTTTCGCCCGAAGCTTCGCGACCTATGTGGATCGACCATGAAAATCATTCCTAACCACCCCGACCGCACAGGCCCTCCACGTGGTGCAAGGTTTTGGTGAACAAAAATTGAATTTCTCACAGTGAAGTCCGTCAGAAAAATAGTAAAGTACACGACTTTAGCATTCGGCGTCGGATTCGCCGTCGGATTGTAATTTGAATGTACGAGAAAACCTAATTCTGCTACGAGGAAACTCAAGCACAAACCCCTTTTCCAGCATTTCTACCAGACCTACAGCCGCGCTTTCGGGTACTTGCGAAAATGATATCCAGCTGGCGCTCGCATCCTAGGCAGGTTTGGGAGCCTACATACAAGCGCTGTTTTAAACAGCGCTTGCATGTAGGCTCCCTAAGGCAGGTCAAATTGGGACTTCGCCTGCTAATTCGTTTTGATCGGGCCCCATGTCACAGAAAATATGGTGTCGGCGTCAACGACGTCCAATAATGCTATCGCGTTCCACTCTTAAGCGCGATGCTTAAGCATACTCCAAGTTTTTTTATTATTTATTATAGCATTATTAATGTTTAGTTAGTGTATAGCACACACAGAAATGGATTAGCCGAGATACTCTCTGCTTCTAGCTTGCCAACGTAATCAATCTGTAAGGGAACATAGCTTCTACAAAATCAGGTCATCGGAGGAAACTGAACATCCGCAACGTTCTCCAAGTGTGCTATACCCCCCCCCCCCATCCAGCGTCCCTTCCGCGCACACACAGCCCTCTTTACAGCGCAAAGTTTGCCTGCAAGTATTGCTGTACACAAAGCAACGCCTGGTCAGGGGAAATGCTCCAATAGGACTGCGCCGCACATTTGTTCCATTCTAGTTAGAAAGCAAAATTATTTGTTTTTCTTCTCTCTCTCAGAGCTCTAATCCGGAAACTTGACAACAGAGCCACAGTCCCAACTCTACCGCGCCTGTTTTATCCCCTAAAGCGGAAACTTTTGTACCCGTTCAAGAGTGGCTTCGCCTCGCTGAGCCTTCAAAAGAGGCACCGATGCCTCTGAGAGTGAAAAGCTTTGTAGATCGGCTTACGCGGGCCTCGTGGCATTCACCTCACGTTTCTGAAATGAACGCAATTGCAGGTACGTTTTTGTTTTCGGATTAGAAGCGGCTTTATAGGATAGCTGCAACTTCGAAGAAGCCCTGCAGGCGCGTCTCCTCTTGTTTATAACTTTTTTTTTTATTTCGATAGCAATAATATGAACACTCGAGGCGCGTTCGCGCCGTCGGTGGCACCGTTCTCGGCGTGTTTTCACGGTATTGAAAGCACACGCGCTACCCACGTCCGGAAGTTTAGGAGGCCTCCAGAAACGCAAAGAGACGGGCATTGCGTTTGGCTGCAAATATTTAATAGTCTGTGAAGATTTAAGATAAAAGGCATGCAAGCTGTGAGTGTTATGTATCGCGTCACACTTGTTTGTGGGCTGTCATTCTCGAAATTCTGAGAACTAAATTAGTCGAGAATGTAAGACCTGGTATGAGCATCTTTAGTGATGGAATAGTGTAGCAATATAAGCCGCTTATACAACATGGCATCTACAGCATACATACGCCTAAATATATCTAGAGCTTCACGGCAACAGCGACGGCGACGACCACATCGAAAATTCGTTTGGCGTGCCCATATATCTGTGGCAATAAAACGATTGAGCCCAGTGGACGCACCCTCAGGGTCCGCTCAGTTGACTCTGCAGCGGGGGTCAGGGCAGCGTGCCGCCTTTCCAATGCCGGCACGGGCGTTGTGCGAAAATAGTTTAGCGCCCCTGCTGAGCAGCTGTGTTCAAACCAGACCGTGGTGCATGAAAGCGGTCTCAGCGAAACGGACAGTACATTTGAAGTAACAAATGCTGACGGTTTTTGCTTCTGTCTTATTTCCAGCGCCGTCGGCGTGGGAAGCCTGCAACGCCGGGTGGCGATAACGCTCTTGTGCGCCAGAACTATTCGTGAGAGCACATGCCAGCCAATCGTAACGTGGAACATATCATTAGCGAAGGCGACCAGCCCATGGCGAACAAAGAAAAAAAAAAGGCTTTTTGAATTTGGCCCCATGTTTCACAAGCCTCTCTTACAGTAGCTAGATGAAACGGATCTCCGTGCTTATGCGTAATTTTATTTAGACAACATGTGCATCACAACCAATCTTTACGGTGTATGTCGACCATTCAGGAAGCGGAAATACTACAATCGGCGACATATACGCCTCGAGCCACGGTGCTTGAGTGTGGCTCTGGCGTTCCGCCGCTGAGAGGAAAATGACGGGTTCGAAGAGCGCGCCTACGGCGGCCGCATTCTTCAGCAGTCGGAGTCCGAAAGCGTTCGTGTTTCGAGATCCGAGTACTCGCTGTATATGAACTGCAGGTCTTCTAAAGTACTCCATGTGTTTCTTTGGGCGCGTGCCACCAGGTCAGTTTATTTTGTAGGCCCTGTATAGTCCCCGTATACAGCCTGTACTTCGCGTAATATTCTAACACCTTCGTATTGCTCTCACTGGATCGCCCTTCGGGCGTAAGACCGACTTCTGTAGTTCAAAGAAGGAACGTTACAACGTGGGCCCATCAGGAAGGCGGTACAATGCACGAAGCCCGATGCCCTTCACGGTGGCTGGGGATAGGCAAGGTATGCGTCGTATATACAACAAAAATGAATAACAAAAAATAATAAAAGAGAAAGAAATCGCAATTTTCTTAAAGGCGAAGCATTGAACGCTACGACAAGTTATATAATTGCACTCGAGCTGGTCACCCGGTGTTCTAACAATACGCGAAGGTGATACGGCGACGCTCTACACGCGAGATAACGGCTGGTGCGCAGTGGGAACAGCACCCAGTAATATACCAGGAGTGTCACAACGCCGGCGCTATTACAGGAACGCCGACAGCCGCGTTACAGCCGTCACACCCGGGTAGTACTAACACCAACTAGTGGTTTTGGTGCTACACGAGGTAAGACTGACAGCGTTTGTTGGCCTTCCCAGTGAAAGGATTCGATAGATTTAGCTCGGCGTCTCGCTGTCCGTTCCGTTCTCTCAGCTGCGAATGCCTGCTGAAGTTTGTAGATTCCACGGCGATCGCCACCTTGTGAACGCCCGCTACAACATGGCCCCTTTGCTGAAGACGGCGACCTGGCGCACGTGGTGGAGTCTACTACCCCTCATCCTCTCTCTCTCCCTCTCTCCACTTTAACTTTCCATTCCATTTCCCTTGACGACGCTCCTGACGATACTCCCTCAGGGGTTGCAGAGAGAGAGAGAGAGAGAGAGAGAGAGAGAACAACTTTATTTAAAAAAAAATAGACCCCAGTCCGGGTCCACCAAAAAGAGCGAGGCCTAATCTTCAGAATTAAGCGTCATTTCCTTCTTTAGATACTATCACCATCAGACCACACTGCTTGCACATAGGTATCGTTTGTACACAGCTGCTCAGCAGGAGCAGTGATGTGTGATGAACTCTAGGGTTTGACGAAAACTCGTCTGGCGAAGAAAGAACATGGCTGTATAAACGTACAGTACACTCGCCAACTGAAGAACACAAAAACAGCAGATGCGTAGACGTACGCAAGCGCCTTACGTCTACCGACGCATATATAATAAAGATCATCATGCATTCGTTCACTATGAACAAGGCACCCGTACTGGGCGCCGAAACGTCAATCTCTTGTTTTTGTGTTCTTCAGTTGGCGAGTGTACGTTTATACAGCCAGTGATGTGTGAGCGCGCAACGCTCGTGCTGCCAGCAGAAGACCGAACGCTGCCCTGCATGCATATTGATAGTACGGGGTACATAGAGAAAGAAAACGGAAGGGAAGAGAGAGAGACGAGCACAAACAAATAAAGTCTATCGTGAAGGTCCGTAGACAGCAGGAATCTTAGCATACCTACCCAGAAAAATGATTCACCCCCAGAGTTTGGCGCAATGGTTTCGTCAATCTTTGGCCTAGTAAAGCGGGCGCATAGTAACAGTAAAGTGGGCCAATCCCGGAGACAGGCGCGCCGCGTAATCCGCGGTCGCGTGGTGCTGGTGTCCGCGTCTTGCCGCATGGCCGGGTTGGCGCGTAATCGCTATGCTCCAGAACACGGTGCGGAAATGGACAGATACATGTGCGTTATCGCGAAGACAAATGACACGTGGAGCCAAATGCCTGAACGTGAACAGTTCCTTGCACGCACTTGGAAATAAGACAAATTTGCACGCACCACTTATTTTTCGCGTGGTATTTCATTGCAACGTGTCATGAAAGTACGACTTGTTCCAAACAATTGCGTTCGATCTGCCGTAATTTGTTTCTTTAAACGTACCCAGTTCTCTTCGGTGTATCTGTGTTGATCTCGCCTGTATGTATACGAGTTGCACCACCAGGCTGACTTCTCGGCTTTGTCACGAAGATGGGCTGGGTCCACGTCTTCTCATTCAAAGCGAAGAGCTTTGCCTCTTGCTTCCGTTTTCGTGGTCGGTGGTCGGGCTTGTCGGGCTGCTTTCACCGCCGATACAAAGGAGCCGACGCAAAGGGCGCGTGCTCCAGCGCAACCGAGTTCGCACCATTGGTTCGCACGTGCTGTCGTGCGAGAGCTTATTGGCGTCATCTTTGTTGCTCCTCGGTAGCGTATAGCCTTTCGTGTGCTTCCAGACAGAGCTCAACCAAAGTGCAGAGTAGCCTATAACTCTATAGAACCCCCCTGCTGGCACCAGCTTTTGCTGCAGAGTAAGAATTTTTCGATAAGTTTTGCCGCTAAGTACATCTAGAAAGCTGCATACATTAGCTCGACGCATGGGGCACCTTCTTGATATTCGAACGCATCAAGAACAATTGCCTATAGTATATCATGAGACAAAATACTTTTTTCCTTGACCAACTCAACTGTCAGAAATGCATCAGCGGAATTGCTTTCTGGGGTCATGGATGCACTGCAGCCACACCATGGATAAAAGGGTCTATAAAGATTTGGGCGTCCGAAGCTCGCCTTCGACGGCGACGTGCACAACGCTGGAAGTAACACACATGGGTACGCTTTGCACGCGTAGCCACCTGCAATACCGCTACAGTTACACTGACCTAACGACTCTGTTCTCCACGAAATTGCGCAATGAAACAACAAACGTTACCTAAATACTCTCACAGCAACAAATGTGCGCCTTCAAGCGCATCATTTCCTTTAATAAAGCGAATAGCCTTCTTGAAGCATTCGGCTATTCGCATACATTGACTATACTTCGTCGATGGTTTCTGCGCAATCTTTGTTTTCCTTTTTTTTTTTTTTTTTGCTTACCCGGTGGCAGCTTCCTGACGTTGCCCACAGATTTCTATAGTGCTATTGCACGCTTCCAAAGGTTTTGTCTAGGGACCTTACACGCTTCAGTCGCCAGCTGTTCACAGCGACTGAGAGCCGAGAACGACGGCTTGATTTCGACACGTCCATAGCGCACACCGCAACACGCGCGATGCCCTGGAACGCGGCAAGACGCGCACGACGCTGCGGCGTTTCAGCCTTAACGGCGTAACCTAACCGAACGCGCCGCAGGAAACCGTGACGTCAATGGACTGGGGCGAAAAGAGTGACAAAGAAAACGAATCACGGCGAGAGACGGTAGAGGCAGGGAGCAAGTGTTCCGGCGGCGTTCATCAAAGAGAGAGAGAGTGTGTGTGTGAAGAGGCGCGGCCCCGTTCGCACGTCAGAGAGAGAGAGATCGTGTAACTAAATGCTCGCGCTGGGCCAACTGGTGTTGGCTGGGCTGTGCCGATAATTGTGGGCAGCGAAGTGTGGGTTGCGGCGCAACAAACGACCGCGTTTAAAAAAAAAAACATGTTTATTTTCATATATATATATATATATATATATATATATATATATATATATACATTTGATAATTAACGGAACTTCTGTGAGCGTGGGTGGGCCGCCGACTCATTAGTGCCGAAATGACAGACTGCTCAGGGCATGAACATTACAATGCGATGCACTTGCTACTGATGCAATGCTCAACCATAAACACCGTGCAGAAAACGTCATGGAAAGCCCGAGTGCTAATTAAAAACAGCTGGTACACCAAAGCAATATGTAAACAAATGAAAAAGCTGCAATTAACAAAGCAAGAAGAGTAACTCACTTCTAGCTATAGGTGAAGACTGAATTCTGCAAATCAAAACACTTATGCGTATACCAGGACTTGTGTTTTGGACAAGCGCTATGGACAAGCGCTACGCAATACACAACGGGAAATGAAGAACTGATTAATATTTTTTTTTCGTGGAGGGGGCGGGATAACGACCGAAATCAACTCACAGTCTATAAAGGACCCGGAAGGTGTGGATTAATTTCGAAGAACGTGGCTTTCTTTTGAATGCACCAACATCACGGAGAAATGAAAGTCCACCTAGTGGACTGTCCATTTCGGCGGTTCCCGATTGGCTCCAGCTGTCCAAGCGAGAAGGAGCCAGCCAGTCTCCTTCTCGCTAGTGCAGCTGGAGCCAATCGGAAACCGCCGAAATGGACACTCCACTAAGTGGACTCTTACAGAATACCTCCCTGATTTAGTTTGTATGTCCTAATGTGATTCAAGCATTACTGCCTGAGAACAACGTGAGTTAATCGGTACCAACACCAGCTATTGCGTATAACTTAAAAGTCTCGCTCACGCACATTGAAAGTAACCATAGAGTCAATCTTATGAGGCGTGTGGGTACTGCGACGTTGCACTAGCTTCAGGATCGGAATTCGTTGCAAGCCACAGTAAAGCCGTCGCGATGACTCATACGCTGCACGCAAATAAGGATCAACCCACCAAGTCACTACGTTTGAACACACGGGCTCTGAGATCGACCCAGTTTTGATTACATTGTCTCCGGGATCCGCTCTGTTTGCTCCGCCAGAAAGCCACCCACGCAGTAGAATGGAGAGAGAGAGAGAGACGAAGAGGAAAAGGCAGGGAGGTTAACCAAGGATGTGCTCGGTTTCGGTGCTCTACACATGGAGAGGGCGAAAGGGGGAAGGAAAGATCAGAAACAAGGAAAGATAACAAAAAAAGGCAGTTACTCGTGAACACATTTGCAGAGGAATGTTCGCTAACAGTCACAAACGTTCGTACAGTCCAGTCACCTTCAAGAATGTCGCATGTAGTTGGATGTCTCATCCACGAAAGTTGGGAGGAGCAGCAGCAAGCTTGGCCTTAAAAAGCTGAAACTTATTTATCGACACACCGCCCAGCAATTGAAGAGATGAAACTATGCGCCATGCTCTCCATTCTCGGCATCCTTAACTGTCACGTGCTAGATGTAAACGCTTGTAACAGTACTGAGGCTTGGGCTAGCTGGTATATATAGCTATGGTTTACTACTTTCTTGTTGTACGATTACGCTCAGCAGGCCGCGTATATGTGATTATCGCCAATGAAAGAAAAATGGGAACTGCACGCCATTGAGTGGGTTTTCGACATGTTTGCCGTTACGTGGATAAACTGAACTGGAAGCTGCCTCCTGTGGTGCGCGGTGACGTTCAATATGACATGCAAAACGGTGCCCGTGGTCAAAAGTGCCTAACACTGCGAGGTGGCGCCAACGTACGAAAAAAACCGGAGGAATAAATATCTTTCCAATTTACTGGTACAGTCGAACCCGGATATATCGAAACCACATATAACGAATTATTGTGTATAATGAACAGCGGTAAAATCCCCTTTAAAATATTAGTAAACAATTTTTATTTTATATATCGAAATACCTATACAGTCGAACCCAGATATAGCAAACCCACATATACCGAATTATTGTGTATAACGAACAGCAGTAGGATCCCACTGAATGCATCTGCATACAATTTTTATTTTGTATATCTAAATACCTAAAGTACATAGAACTTTTTTGTGATCCCCCTTCAGATCCGATATACCCGGGTTCTACTGTATTTATTAAGCCAATTCCTCTTACGTCAGCGTGCAGTTCATTCTTGCAGCTGCTTCATTCACGGGCGTCACCTTGCAACTCTTATTGAACGCAACCGCACATTTCGCGTGTCTTCATGACATTGCTCATTTCGCGCTATTGCATCAACAAATATTACGCTATATGTAATCGCTGCCTGTTTCACGGGCCTGCGCATTCGACAGCGTTCAATTCCGAACCACAGCGCGTATCTCCAAGCGACACTGCACGGCGATCACTCGGGAGAGAGCAGTGCAGCGCGCCAAGACACGGGGCGGAGAAGGGCATCGCTGGAGGAGCGTCGAAAATCCTTCGGGTCATTAGGGGCACGCGCCTCGACGGGTTCCCGCTAAACTCTCGAAGGTCGCGAAGTATGTGCGCCCCCCCCCCCCCCCCTCCCCTCCACGACTGGCGCGCTTCGCCGCGCGGCGCGTGTGTGACTCAGTTTACTCGTCGAGAGCGGCAAGTTGTGTGGCGTTGCTTTCTGTGTGCTCCTTCATGTATTTGTGTGTCAGAAAGAGGGAGTGCGTGTGTGAAAATATGTGTGTGTTTTTGCGTGAGAGAAAGAGAAAATGAGCGTGTAAGACAGAGCGAGAGTTGGTGTGCGTGCGAGGGTGTGAATTGGTTCGAATGCGAGAAACAGAAACCGAGAGAGCAACTCTCTCTCTGTGTGTGTGTCTGTGTGTTTGTGTGTTGTGTTTCGCTGGCGTGATTACGGTTGCGCGCGCCCGTAAAACTGTTGCGAGTCGGACGGTTGAACCCTTTCGGCGGCGGTTCTTGAAGTCGGCTTCTGGCCGTCAGAAGTCACGCGTTATTACCCACAAAGAGGTACGCCTTAAGAGTCTAGACGCGTTAGAGGGTCATTCGCCATAGCGGCCGTGCGCAGCCCGAGTTCGCTTGCGAGTTCGGGAGATGAAAACAACATGCACGGCAGCGGCGCTCTTGTTTCTTTTTTTTTTTTGAACGTGCTTGCTCGGTGAACGTAAATTAGCGCTGTTATCACCCTCGCGGCGATTGTCGACATAGGCTTCCAGCATGCACACAAAATTAGCAAGCAAGTTAGGCAGCAAAGTAGACGTGATCGTCTGAGAGTGTTTCCTGTTAGCGAGCTTCAAACCCGAAACGAGCGTGGACAGGAAACAAGTACCACGTAAAGACACAAAAGAATACACGCACGTTCTTAAGTGAAAACGCGTTCGCAAAATTTTCCAGTTACAGTTGGAACCTAAGTGCAAGCGAGATTAATGTATAGTGTAGTGTCACCGCGGCCAACACCACCGGAAACACGGCCGGAAGCACGTCCATCGCTAATGGGAGCACGTATATTGTGCTCCCGTGCGCACAGACTCTTCTCACTTCCGAAAAATCGCACCAAGGCCGCCGGCAAATGGACTCGACCTCGGAATCTGTGACGTGTCGACGCGTCTCGCGAAGCCCGGAACGAGGCCAGATATATGACGTGACAACGGACAGCCTGTATTTTTCTATTCTAACGGGAAGCCGCCAATCGCATGAGACCCGCTTACAGCCGAGAGAAGAAAGGAACCTCGTTGGTGGTCCCTGCTGAAGGACCGAATTCGGCGAATGCGCAGTTTTACGAGCGTTTAGGCGCGCGCTTGAACGAGCCGCCGAGAGGGTGCGTACCAAAGGATGGCACACGTCGTCCGGTGACGTCGGCGAAAACAGCCGGCGCAACTTCTTGTGTGGCGGCCTGTGGCCGTGTACACTTTCTACCGAGGTCGAGCGTGTATGCAAGTCGAACCCGGATATATCGAACTCGCTTATAACGAATTATTGTGTATAACGAACAGCAGGAAATTTTTTTATGCAATTTTAAATGCGAAGCATTTCTTGGCGAACATTTGCCCCTTTGACAGTATCTATCTATCTATCTATCTATCTATCTATCTATCTATCTATCTATCTATCTATCTATCTATCTATCTATCTATCTATCTATCTATCTATCTATCTATCTATCTATCTATCTATCTATCTATCTATCTATCTAGCCGCCTACGTTTTGGTGCTCTCATGGTCGTTTCGTTAACTTGGTATGTACCAAAATTGGCATACTATGACAAGAGTGTATGACGAATATAGATGATAGGTCATGAGATGAATGCCACTACATGCGTGTCATGTTCCCTCTGGGATTCTCACTGTGGTGTTTCACGACATGGACGCGTCGTGACAGAGCAGTGCGTGGACGCCAAAGAGGTCAACGCACCGAGTTACGTAACACCACCGGAGGAAGCATCGGGAGGGCCTCTTTGCGATTACGTTCGTTCTTGCGACACTGGGCCAGACACGCGTCGTATCGGCTCACCGAGTTTGGTTCAGATATTCAACAGCCCTCGTTCTTTGTAAATCGGTCTCCAACATTCACATTCCATCGCCTCTTTTCTGTGCTCGCTAGGAGCAAATATATCGAAGGCATTTGCTATAGGCTCGTATTTTCCTCGCATTCGAGGATGATAATTTAAAAGATAAGAAGGACGCCCGAAGAGTTTCCAGATTAGCTCGGCCACTTGGATATATGCTCCAGTAAATATAAAGAAAAAGCAGTCTGCAGAAAATCTGAGCAAACCCGGCGGTTTCATAGATATCGTATCCTAGCCGCGTCTTATTTACTCCGGCTCCAATAGCAGTGCAGCAATGTCGCCGTCTTTTGTAGAAGTGTTGTATTTAATGAAACATACCAAGAACAACAATATTATGCACATCCAACGTCCAAAACCACGCTATAATATTTGTTTTCTCAGCTCACTCTCACTATTCTGGCGCCTCTGAACGAAAACATGGAGCAAACCTTCTCAGTCTTACGTCACGCAGAAAAATGGCCTCCCTGTCCCTCTACCACAAGTTTTATCACTTGTCTTTTGCTTGCGCACTACTGCAAGGTGCGGTGGTCCGGAGCAGACTGCCGCCAGTCGCAACACACACACACACGCATATATACAGGGTGTCCCAGCTATCACGCAGCACGATTTAAAAAGAGGAACGACGTTACGCGAAGCAAACCTAGTGCGGATTGTTTCCAGTGCAGTGGAGTAGCCACCAGCAATTTTTTCGTTACTGATATTTAATTAGTTAACTGTAATTAATTATCTAACTCGAGAAGTACTGTCCTAATTATCAAAGTGTCAATGAGAAAATTGTAGAGCAACAAGAAAAACTCCCGATACAGCTTTCTGTTGCGCAATACGTACTACATAAATGTGTTTTTCCGAGCGTGAGAGAAGCCCGCGAATACACGCAAAGTGCCTCGAGCGACCAGTCGCGCGGCAATTCTGCGTGTATTCGCGGGCTCCTTTCACACTCGGAAAACCACATTTATGTACCACAGGAGTTTTTCATGTTGCTCTACAATTTACTCATTGACACTTTGATAATTAGGACAGCACTGTTCGAGTTAGATAATTAATTACAGTTAACTAATTAAATCTCAGTAACGAAAAAATTGCTGGTGGCTACTCCTCTGCACTGGAAACAATCCGCACTAGGTTTGCTTCGCGTAACGTCGTTCCTCTTTTTTTAAATCGTGCTGCATGATAGCTGGGACACCCTGTATATATATATATATATATACATATATATATATATATATATATATATATATATATATATATATATATATATATATATATACGCGAATATACACGCAAGATTGCCGCGCTTCGTTCACGCTCGGAAGAGCACTTTTATGTAGCACGTATTGAGCAACAGAAAGCTGTATCGGGTGTTTTTCATGTTGATCTACAATTTTCTCATTGACACATTCAACCTAATTGTAATTATTGAGAAGTTTACTAATTAATTAAGACTAATAGTGTAATTAGGCGGAAAGCAAAAAAATAATATGAGTGTCTCCAAGCGACGGCAAACAACATTACCTTGGTTCTGTCCAGCTATATGGCATTTGCATACCTAAATATTTGTGCTTGATAATTGGGACACCCTGTGTATATATGATGCATACACGCATCATAAGGAGGAAGGAAGGAGGAAAAAGAAGAAAGGAAAGCAGGGAGGTCAACCAGACGCACGTCCGGTTTGCTACCCTACACGGGGGAATGTGTTTAAAGGGATGAAAAGAAAGGAGAGAGAGGGAAGAAAGTACTCGCAGTATGAGCACGTGCGGTTGTCCAACACTTCACAGTCGGTCACTGAGGCCAGTAACTGAGGTCACTGAGGTCACTAAGCTTTTCTGTACCGTCTCTACCTCTACCATGTGACCAGCTTGCCACACTTCCCTCACATACACTTTTTTCCCATTTAGACACTCCTATATAACGCTAAAGCTTTAAAGAAACCCTACACAGTGGAGCATGACACGGTGGCATGAAGTGCAATAGAGGAATCCAGTGCAGAAAAAAATTATGCAGAACCTCCACTGGAATTGTTTAATTATGCGTAAGCAATGTTCCACTTGCTTATCTCCACGAAGCCCGGTGTCATTATCAATCTTATCAAACATGATCCGACCGGTATAAACCCTTATCGGTCATTACAACCTTATCGGGCTCGATCCGACCCTTATAATTCGCCATCGCTTGTTATCAACCTTATTGGACTCAATCTGACCCTTATCAACCACTAGCCGTCGTTATCAACCTTATCGGACATGATCCGAAGCTTATCAACTGTTTTTGGTTCTTATCAAACTTACCAGAATTGATACGATCATTACAAGCCCTTGTTGCTCTTGAACACCTTATCCATCCGCGTCGAACCACTATCAACCGTGATACAATCCATATAACCCCTTATCACTCCTTATCATTGTTATGAACTCATTGACTGCTTATCTGCGACGCGACGCGAAGATAATTAGTCCTCAGAGATCGGTGGCTTTTCGGCCGGTTAAGGAACGGCCCAACGGATGGCGCATCCCGCGACCAGTGAAACGCATTGGGTATGTGGCGTGTTTTACACTAACTTTTGGCAAAACCAAAATTCTGATGTTTACAAGGCTGTAAGTGGGCTCTACATGTGGTCCTAGAGATGGCTTCTATTCCACCATCAGCAAATCTTTGAACAAATCCTTCAGAGAAGAAACTGTTCATCTTTGACATTTGTTTTGTAACGCCGGCACAACACATTCATATGGTTCAGATATATTCATTTTCTGCAAGCATGATTGTTTAGCCCAGTGCGCACCATTGAATGGTGGAGGTAAAGTCCACGCTCAAGCGCCTCTGAAAATACCTCAGGCAATGCTGCTGCCGTATCCGTCTTGAACGCCTTGTAGAATGCCGCGCTTATCCCATATCTTAGCATTTTATTCTATTTCCAATATTTGATTTCCTCGAGTGCACGCCTTTTTCATCTGACAAAAGTCGCTTTGTTGGTGATTTACCGGCGATATATTTTTCAGCTCGTGCGCGTATAATCGCACCTCTGTATTTATCTTCCTCTAAGCTTTCCATTTCTCTTTTAACGTCCTGCAGTTCTTGCCTCACAAAAGCCGGATTAGCTGTTTCGATTCGCACCATGTCTTCCAGCTCCTGCCGCAGACCAGTTTATTGCGATGGCAAATTTATGGACACTCCAAGCGGATTTCTGCCGTCGGCGTTGCCGGCGCCGTGGGGTTCTGTATAAAGTGCAAGGGCGATAAAATCATCGCCGCGCGCCATGTGCTGTATGTGCGCGTGAAAGAACGCAAGGGACGCACGCTTTCACGGAGAGCGAACGCACGTCGGAGAGCAAACGCGACGTCTTCCGGGATGGGAGGGAGGGAGGGAGGGGCGACGTTGTGCTGCGGCACCAACTGCGTATCTCGCGACCGGGCGCAAGGGGAACTGGCAACCCAATCTCGCACGCGAAAGGAGGGGGTGCGGCTTCTGTCTGCTCAGCCAGCAACCGCGTACTTGTACTTTGCGCGGCTGCGGGCGGTCGCACGCACCGTATCTTGAAAGCGATCTGCACACGGCCCCTACCATTGTATGTGCTGTGCTTTCGCCGTTCAGTTTCCGTTGAAGCGATAGACCGCACGAACCTTCGCTCGCTGCTGCTGGTGCGCTTGCTCATGCCAGTGTTTTGACAGCGGTTGTGTGCGATGTGCGGGATCTATTCATGATTGCTTACGCGCGCTGACACCACGCTTGTTAATTCTGTTAGTAAGCGAATGTGTCCAAGTTTATACAGCCGATAAAACTACTATCCTTACTCCGTACAGCTCTCTACTAATTGGCTATTGCAATTGATGCTTCGCCTTGGCGAAACTGCGACTATTTTTTAGCTTGATACTTCATGTGTCCACCTCTTTCTCTTGCGTTCAATTTTATTCTTTCTTTAAACAACTCCCATTTTTCTGCGGCACTGCGTAGTGGGTCACAAAAAAACTGCTCGTTTTTTTTCCTTTGTTTTATCTATGCACAATTCATCTTTGCTTATCTTAGTGTTCAATTTTCATCTTTCCCATTTATGTTGTCTTTTTTGCTTTGGCCAATCTCAAACGTCACTAAACAATGATCGCTGAAGGAAACAGCATTAAAATCGTAGTTCTGACACAGATGCGCAATCTCTGAACATACATTCACTCGATCTAGTCGTGCATGACTTGGTGATTTGAAAGTGTGCGAAGTGTTGGCGACTTCCACCCCTTGCGAACTCTGCCACATCCCTTAAATAAAATTTGTTCACGCATTCTTCAAGAAACGCAGCACTTTCATCATTTATATTA
Organism: Dermacentor silvarum; assembly: GCF_013339745.2. NCBI lineage: Eukaryota > Metazoa > Arthropoda > Arachnida > Ixodida > Ixodidae > Dermacentor > Dermacentor silvarum. The sequence goes on along the minus strand of NC_051158.1, from coordinate 125,905,700 downwards.
TTAGCAGTGGTGGAACGGTCGCTTGATTAACGACAAAATTGTAGTCACCCAGCACAATCACACACCTTTCACAATCAAAATACACACTCAATTCGTCAAAGAACAAATATCTTTCATGTGGTTTTGCAGGTGCGTACACACAAATAAATGTAAATTTCCCATCCCCGTAAGAAAAATCCCACAAAACAAAACGCCCTTGCAAGCAACTTGTAACCGTTTCGTCGACAAAACAGACCGCATGGCTCACGCATGCATTGTGCTAAGGAAAAGTCCGTTACCAAGCTGGCGCAGTCTGTTATATCATATATAGACACTGTGATAATAAAGACCGATCTGTGCATGAATACTTTATGAAAGTTATTGTGCAATTACGTACTGTGCATGGAAGAACATGTACACTGGAAGAACAGGTGTCCATCCCAGTGGGTAAAACACTCGGCGTCTGAGCGCGGTGTCGTAGATGAGAAACTCACCACCGTCGACGTTTTCCCTTTCGAATTTATTCTTTTTTTTTTGTGGAATGCATCCTGTTACGCGTTACGGACGGACGGACAGATTTCCTGGTTGAGTCGCCGAAGAATGCTTACGCATTAAGAATTAGAGATATTCACGAAGATTGCCTCTATATTTCTTGTTAGCCCCCCAGTCAGCAGCTATGCAAGCTTCGAACTGTTCTACTGGCGGTTCTTATTAAGCCTAATCGAATAGCCACTTGCGCTTGTGGGCGGCAATTTCTGGCGGACGAATTCGCAGTGGTAAGGAGACGGGGCCTGCAGTAGCTTATTTTTTTTACGTGATTTGAATTTGAATTCATAACTTATTATTCCGTATTAGTATAAAGGAAATAATCACAGGTGAAAAAAGTGCAATCGATGCAGCTTGAAAAGCCCAGAGAAGACATTTCGTTGACCAAGGCCGGGACAAAGGTTAAGACTTATTTACAACAATTATGCACTAATACGTTCAGTGCAAAATCTTGCAAAAAGCCCATATTCTAGATAATTTACATAAAACGTTTTAGTACGCATGCGAACTCTTCAAATTCAGCTCTTAGAATTCAGCATCTTAAAATTCAGCCCAGAGAAGACATTTTATGGAGCAAGGTGGGGACAAACTTTAGGACGTATTCACAACAATTATGCATTATAACATTAAGTGCGAAAAGTCTTACAAATAAACCATATTCTAGATAATATACATAAAAAGTTTTAGGACGCATGTGAACTCTTAAAGTCAGAGTAAAAAAATAAGTTAGACCTTGGTTAACATGGCAGCAACTTCATGAAACTTTCCTGAACTGAGTTTTTTATGAATGAGCTTTCTCTTTCTTGAATATTGTCGGATAATATTCAAGAAAAAAGCTATTCATCTACCGGACGCCCTTTGAGTTAGTTCGTGCTTAGTTTGTAATAAGCCCTCTTAAAATGAAGCTTTAGCACGGAGCCTCCTATCCAGATTGATGGAAAAGGAGAAATCGGTTATGTCGTCACAGCACCGAATCGAATGTGTTTGTTACACTTAAAAGAAAAAAAGTTAGAATCTAGTGACTGTTGGCAGCAGATATTTGATTTAGGGCATCGATAATTTAATAAAAATTGTTCAATATCTCAAAATTTTGAAAAAAAAACTGAACTATCATGTTTACTACTCAGTAGTTCAGCAATGCAAAGCAATATCGCAATCCTGAAAACTGCATTTAAAAATTGACCATCACTTTAGCATACACGCCAGAAAGGGAAGAGACCTTCGTTAAATTACTTCATATTCCCATTCGAATGCGTTGCGACTTCTTAGTACTTGTTTTCTCCCACCAAAGGTCGTGAGTTCGAGTGCCTTAATTGACGTTACCTTAATTAACTGTGTCATAATTAACATCGCCCTAATTAACACCAACGGTCATGTGTTCGACTCCCACCGAAGGTCGTGGGCTCGAGTGCCCGAATTAACTTTATCTTAATTAACTTTGCCTTTTTTGGCATGATGAGCGGCATCGGAGCCAGCTGTGGAAGAAGACAACGACGAGCGCGAGAACAGTGGACCGAGTGCGTCTCGGCGCGAGGCGAGCTCACTTTCTGTACTGCACGCCGCATTTCCAATTAAGGCCACCGTCTGATGAGGATTTTAAGGCTTTCGCCTTAATAATACATATAAAGCTGACAAAATTGATGTGTTATACACCTGCGAAATATATCACAGCTTTGGGAATATTACTTTTGCATAGCTTTTTGTAAACATTGAAATAAATCCACGACGGCTGTAAATTAATATGCCAAATTTATCCGCTTGAGACGCTCTAACAGATACAGTTTACGGAACTGCGATACCTGTTTTTGGTACAGAGCTATCAATTTGTAAACATCGTGCTTCTACTTTCCCCAATTACCCAATTATTGGCAAACTTTATGAAAAACTTCAGGCCAGCTAAATCAAAATTATCCTTCCTAGGGTTACTAAAATTGAACTTTTTCTCTCAAATGCAGCAGATTTTATTCAAATCGGGTCATAGTTTATTTCAAAAAAGCATTTCTGCATTTTTACATCAATCTGAATACGCGGAATCAGGGTTTTGCCTGGAGCTAAAGCTTCCTCTTGATCTCAGATTTGGTTGCAGTTATGCACAGGCCGAAGTGCGCGGGTTCTGTTACCAACCACAGCGGCCGCACTTTTACGACGGCGACATGCAAACGCACTCGACTTAGTTTCACGTTAAAGAAAAACAACCTAGATGAGAAAAACTTACTCTTTAGCACTACACTGCACTGTTACTCATACGCGATTGTGCGTTTCCGGGACGTTAAGCAAAATAGAATTTGCATTAGTAGTTTAACTTATTTAAGTTACCTCGCACTTTTTACTTTACGTTTCCTGATTATTTCGTGCCGCCTTCGGAACTGCGATACGTTGGTTCAGGCCTGTTAAGGTGACCCGGGCACCCCAACAGTGGCTGAAACGCTGCAGAATACCGGCGCCCCTGCAAATGTAACATAATCGCCGCCATCACGGCATTGAGCGCACGGGTTACGGATTCACGCGAATGCTTTAAAACATTGATGCGGTCGGTTAAGCGCGTAGGTTCGGCGCATGCCTGACTTGCGAGTGGCTAGATCTCCGACCTGATCCCGGATGCTTCATCTGGGAACGGCTTTTCAAACTCCCACCAGCGGCAGCTCCACTACAATGCCGCCCGAAACACAGAGCAGGTCAACCACGTCTTCCTCGTTTCTACGTTCCGGCCCAACCCAGCCCGCCAACAACAGCGTCGACCAGCCGTATACAGTTACGCCTACACGCAGTGTGGGTTCCGGCGTCCTCTCATTCGCAAGGAATATACTCTTTACTATCTTCTGGCTTACGGGACGGGTGAGGTTAAACACGACCACACACAGTACGTTCCGGGGCGTCAGCGTCCGTTCTTCATTTCTTTTCTTTTCTGTTTTTGTCTCGAAGTTTTTTTCTTTCTTACATTTAATTTGTGTGTCGGAGAGAGAAAAACATCAACATTATTTTACAGGTGGCCATTCCCTAGAGCCTATGGTGTTGTTACCGCGCTGTTACATGGCGCTTTCCGATTTGGAAGTTTCCTGGATTTGCCGAATGTTGAAGAGAATGACATCACGCGTCATGCCGGATACTCCTTCTTGCTTACGTAAGCAGTGCGTATCAAAGTTATGCCGAATCAATCCAAAACGATAACAAAAAGAAAAGCTACGCATATCGAGAACGCGCGTTGGAATCAATGCGAAGCAAATCTGTCGTGAAGAATTTACTGCTCAAATGATGTAAAGCTACTCATTTTCCGCAGCGCGTTTTGCAACACAGCGATTACGTGCCCGCCCGCTGGGCAACACTTTATGTATAGAGAGCCTTACCAAGAGACCCACGTGACCGCTGATTTGAATGTGTCCGGGATCTGACCAGGTTTCATTACACCATCTCCCGGATTGGCCTACTTTACTTGGCGAGAACCCGACGCAGCAAACGCGCCAAACGCCGGTAAAGAAGGCACATAAATGTTTGCTTTAAGTAAGGAATTGTGCACTTCGACAGCTTCTACTTGTTGCAGTCAGCGCATTTACCGTTTGTCGTTTCACTGCGCGCTTAGGACAGAGCCGGTAGAGGGCACAACCAGTGCATACGGCTAGCACAGATGGCTGTGATTGCGGACGGGCGTATGGAGTAGATATACTAGAATGCGCGAAACGGGTTAAAGATTGAGGAAGATGTTCATGAAAGGATCCGGTCAATCTGACGGAAAGAAAAATGTCGCAGAAGCTGCAATGAGGAAAAAAAAATATGGCTGCGGCTTAGCTCAGCTATCCTGGATATACAAAGCGAAAGTTTGGTTTAGCCTGATAAAGTATTGGTTTCACTTGGTTAGCCTTTGATTTATCTGTAATTATTACACTTAGGTATACACTCATCGTTAAGCCAGGCTTAAATTATAAGCCAAGTCCAAGCGTTTTGCGAGCCGAACGGCTCAATCTTCCTCAGTCTCCGACGCTAGCTTCGCGCGCTTGGTATTCCGGACCCTCTCCAGTGAAGCAGCTCGCCGGGCTTTATCCGCGGGGTGGTCAGACGCCGGTCAGATGCCGCGCGGTAGACAGACACCGGCGGAGCTCGGCGCGGCTAGTCACGTGATGCGTTGCCGAGGCTACAGCGCAGCTGCGGTCAAATGAAGGTCAAATTGCTGGCGACGGCGAAACTCGGCTCGATTAGGTTAGTAAAGTTTTCGCTTTAAAAGTTATGCCGGTCGCACGCACTCTGGCAGTCTGTGTACGCGAAGCCAGTAGAGCAAAATGTTGTATTGCCACAAGAGACGCGCTGCAGATACCGGTGACGAACGCGTCCCTCAGCCACCATGGTGAGAACTGCGGAGAAAGCGCAACCTTTATTCAGGGTTCAAAGTTCTGGAATCACAAGACACGACGTGCTTGATTTTGTAAAAACACGCCACAGCACCGCAGTACGATGAGAGAACGCAGCGAATTTCGCTGACGAGCGCGTCCCGTAACATCTGTTCTTCGTCGTCGGCTAAAGAAGATGCACGCGGTCACCTTTAAAGCTGAGCTTTCTTTGCCTCATATCCCGACTTTTCGGGCGCTGTTGTGATGATCTTGCCACACGTGCCTCCTGGGTTTCTTGCAACAGCACCTAGATGGCGCTCGCCTCCGTGCATCCCTGCCGCCGCGGCAGCGTTTCACAGTTTGTGCGTATGGCACGTGCTGTGCTTGCTTTCCTATGCGACAAAAATGCACATGCTGGGCTGTGGAGGTCGCGTTCTGGACTGTGACAGCGTAAACATTACAATCGTCCATAGCCTGAAGAGAGCGCTCGCAGCCGGCGTCTCAACAGCGTGCTGGCCACGTATGTAGAAGGAGCACGTAAACGCGCGCCACTCCAAAGCGTGCACTCAGCATCGAGGACACCCAGGCCCGAAAGAAGCGTCGCGCGTAACAGGAGCGTCTTCGCTACGAAGCGAAACGTGAGGCAGACCACGAATGTATGTATACAATGTATACATACAATTTTATAATTAATTGAGTTACGTATAGCCCCGTATTTCAATTAAAGTTTATCACTTCTGCCACGATGCGATCTGCCATGTGAGGCAATGATAATGCTGAACTCCCCTATCAGAGATTACGAACAATGACGCACGACAACGCCTCAAGAAAACACGTCTCCCTGTGTGTTCAGTGGACTACGGAGACAAACAATAGTGGTGCAAGCAAGGTAACGTTTATCATCAACTCAACACTCTCGTTTTGGACTAGACGCTGTAGAAATTACACATTCGCCGCCAACGTGGCCGCTAATTATCGTCGGTAAACGCAAATAGCATACAGAGGTTCGCTTACATCGATTCCCACAGTGCGTGGGATCCGCCAATATTTTACAACTAAGTTGATGCAATGCGACGCGCCTAACGCGCGAAGCTTTTGAAAGCACTGGCTTGTACGAAGGAGATTCGAAAAAGGGATTTATTCCGCCGCTCATTGCGTTGTCATTAGGGGTGTCGAAGTGGAATAACAGTGTCACGTATGTATGTATGTATGTATGTATGTATGTAGTATGTATGTATGTATGTATGTATGTATGTATGTATGTATGTATGTATGTATGTATGTATGTATGTATGTATGTATGTATGTATGTATGTATGTATGTATGTATGTATGTATGTATGTATGTATGTATGTATGTATGTATGTATGTATGTAGTATGTATGTATGTATGTATGTAGTATGTATGTATGTATGTATGTATGTATGTATGTATGTATGTATGTATGTATGTATGAATCAATTTATACGAAAGTTCACGACTACGTAACCGCTGCGGTAAACCTGATGTTCTCCATCCACTGCCATGGCCGTGAGTGGTGGCGCTGGCTAGCACTCACAGGGTTAGTTCTAATGAATGGATGAATAAAGCCTTTATTTTAAGCAAGGGGACGGCTCTAGGCCGCTGTTGGGGATTAGGTGGGAAAGGAATGTGGGTTCCCGGATTGTTGGCTGAGGCACATCTTCATCTCAGTCTTTGATCTACCGCTTTATGCAGACTCAGGTGCATGTTCAGTTCCGCCGCTCTCGCGCGGGCTGGTCGACCCCTTTTACACTACTCGAAACAAGCCACTTTGTCTGCCATATGTCGCAATGGCTTTCTGTGTTTCAGGGTTAGTTTGTATTCCAATTCCTAGTCTTCTAATGTCTCCGTGCAGGAAATGTTGAATGTTGGATCTCCCTTGTGAAAAAGTTCCACAGCTCCAAATGAGGTGTTGCAAGTCTGCTCTAATAAAGAGAAATAAACAGCCCAGAAAGTGTAAAACAGCACCGCGGTAGTTCAATCGGTAAGGACATCGCCCGCGTAATGCGAAGACGCGGGTTCGTATCCCACCTGCGGGCATATTGTTCAACCACTTTTATTTTTCACTTACCAGAAACATTAAACTACAGCACGTGATTGTGGACGTTAAAAATAAAGTTCATCCAGGCAGGTAAACTGCCTTAACGCAATTCTTTGTCGCAAAAAAAAAGAAAAAGAAAAAGCTATATGTCTGTATTTGAAATCAATGCGATTATACAGCCTGCCAGGCACTAAAGCTAGAGCCATATATGTGTATTTGGCAGGCCTGATTTGTACTATTCCCTTGTAACTATTTGCAATAAATTATTATTATTATTATTATTATTATTATTATTATTATTATTATTATTATTATTATTATTATTATTATTATTATTATTATTACTGATATTCCCCTGCTGTATTTGCTGATATTGTCACCTGCTGATATTTTTCACAACTCTGTCTTTGTTCTGCTCTGAGGTTTCCGTTGTTGTGTCTTAGTTTCACATGTTGTTAAATTTCCCTTCTCCTCCTTTTTATTATGTATGCATTTTGAGCCTCCGGTTACATGTATGTACACTTTTCTTTTCAAGATTGTTATTTTTTATTCATTGTTTTTTTTTTTTTACTGATACTCACCTGCTGTATTTGTTTTTCTATGTATACGTGCGCCAGCACCTAGACCTCACGGGTTGTTCCTGGGCACGATAAATAAATGATTGATTGATTGATCGATTATTATTATTACTGCGAAACTCTTAAGGGCTCACTCTTCGATGGTCGCGTCCGGCAATAGAAAAAAAATCTTATTGGCCGTACACGGCCAATGAGAGTTCACACCCCTTAAGGCGTGAACTATATAACTCGCACCCTAAGGGTGCGAGTTATAGACACATTTACACACTTTTTGTAAATTAGGTGTAAAGAGCGTAAATTAGTTTATAGTGTAAGCTGTATGTGCGAGTGAAACCACGCGAGGGCGAAGGACACACGCTTTCACGGGAAGCGAACGCACGGCGGAGAGCAAACGCGACTTCCCAGTAGAAGGGAGGTGGTGGGCGAGGAAGGCATCGAGACACCCTAGACTGTGCGTGTGCGTGCCCGCTCTCCCACTGCAGCGCATGCGCGCAGCCCTGCCGGCCTCTGCCGCCTGTGCAGCCGACTCTCTCTGGGCTCTAACCCGCCTATCACTTAACAGTGTCGGTAGCGGCGTTTAGCCGTTCCGTCACGTAGCCAGCGTTTTGACAGCGGTTGTGTGCGGTGCACAACTGTTGTCGACGGCGGCGGCGTTTTGCCCGCGTTCGCACCAAACGCGCGCGGCGCTGGTGACGTGCTTTTGAAGAACGTGCCAACCTTTGCCGTACACCCTATGGCGGTGTGTACAGTAGTGACCATAAGGCCATGGTCCCTGTGGTCACTAATTAAATGAAAACTACCGGATCATAATTTCTCATTCTTTATTACTTCTAATAACCGATTACATCATCACATCTTGATAGTCATAATTGGAAATACATAATTCTCACCATAATACAGCTTCGCTGGTCGTCCATCTCCACCCCATGCAGTGGAAGGGGTGACAGTTTTCACAGCGAAGCTCTTTATTAAGCCAGTCGTAATATGTGGTGCGTAGCAAGAAACTATACCATGAAAGAAAAAATGACAGCAGATCCACGAGGTGAATGATGATGAGTGGGCGAAGCTCCGGAGGGAATCATCGGATCTCCCGCTTAAGGGGACGCTAGCACAAACGCGTTAGAAACGTGCAGTACTCTCTAGTAATGGGGAGCGGCCACAGCGTCTTACGCAGCCATTTACACATGCCGGAACGTGCACCGCGTTTTCCGACGCCATCACATGACTGCTGAGAGAGTATACCCCCCGTATTCATAAACGCTCCTCGACTTGAACTTGACTTGCCACCGCTTTGGGCAGCGCGTTCGAAACGCGTTGAAGGTAAGGTATAGAGGCCACAGCGTCTTACACCAGCTTCTTACACGGGCCGTAACGCGCTAGCACAAATGCGTTAGAAACGCGCTAGAAACGCGGCCTTTCGTTAATGTTGGGTATTTATAGCCATCGTGGTGCGTTTGTCCATGTCCGCTTCGTGGCGTCCCCAGGGACCCCTCGCTTCCGTGGCTCGGAAGCGAGGGGTCCCTGGTTCGATTCCGCGCTATGGACACAACTTCGGAATTTTTTAAAGACGATAGTCTTTCTTGGGGAACTTAAACGCTGAAAATTTGGTCTGTCTGTCTGTCTGTCTGTCACCCGATTCAGCCACCCGGCCAAAGTTGGACCACTTGCTTACCGCCCACACTACTTAAACTGGTACGGCTGTTCATACTTGTGAACGTTATCGATCACAAAGTAAATATTAGGCATATCTGAGGCGCAACATCACTAGGTAAGTATTAGGAGGTGTGTTCCTTTAATAGAAAATACATAGATACGTAACTCTAAAGACCCTAGTTTCTTAAGCTGCGCTGAAAATGCCATGCTATGCGCGCCGACGAACGACGTTCCCCGACTGCGCGCCGACGAGCGCCCTCTACCATGGAGGAAGGAAACCCTCTGCACAAGCTCATGTTTCCCGATGTATTGCCAGATGGCGTCCATGTCTCACGCAGCGTAAAGTCCCTAAAAAAAATAAAGTAGTGCCAACCGCACCCCTTCGCCTCTGCCTCCTCTCTCAGCAGCTGCAGCAGCGCCCCTACAGCGTCCAGGAGGAAACTAGGGACGCGAAAGCGAAAGCGGCGCGCGGCCGCGCTCGGGCAGCCGCTCGGCGAACGGTACGCCGGTGCATAGCCTCCTCTATACTTATAGAGGAGGCTATGGCCGGTGTCGTCTGTGGAACGCGCGCTCGTTTCGCGGCTCTTCGGGTCGGCATCGCGTGCCAAAATAAACAACGCAGTGGACAGACAAAATGGCGCCTTCACTACCTTCAGAAAAGCTAGTGCGTCATGCTTGCAGATTCTTAGCGCCGCCGAGTTTACACGGCGATAGTGGCGCTGCCATCGAGAGCGTCAGCGCCGAGCGCGTACGCAAGCAAACGGTCGGCTCTCGCATCGAGTATTGCTTGCTTGAGGTGATGTTTTTTGCAGTGCAAGCGTTTTTATTATTTCACTGGTCTACAAAGCATGATACTTGCCGTATTTATCTCTCGAACACTCTTCCAATGAATCGCTTTAGACCGCAGTGCTCTAGTCCGTTTAGCGGAAACATTTGAACAAGCCCATCTTTTCGGCCAACAGCCATGCCACCCCTCAACTGGCTCCATTTACAATCTGCAAGACACGCGGGAGAGGAGGAGCCTGCATGGGCGACACGAATGGCGCTACTTTAGTTTTTTTTAGGGACTTTAACGCAGCGCCTCCTCAATTTTATCAATGCCAGCCAGATGCGGCCGATTCAACATAAAGGAAGCGCTGTCTGAGGCAGGGCAAAACATAAATGGCCGCTTGATGAAATAATGCGGTAAAATGAAATCTGTTCAAACAAACCTTCATGCCAGGACGGAAATGGTACGAGAACAGCATCACGGGTGGCCGCGCATCAGACCAGCACTCATATAGTACGGCCGGCAGAAGACTATCGTCTTTCGACGACATTTGCAGCGAAGCACTCAGATACGCGGCAAATTTTTTTTTTCTCATTTTTCTCAGACTGGTTACACACTACTACTACTACTACGACGGGGACGGAACGGGTGCCGCTATAAGGAGCTTCGCCCCTAAAAGAAACTTTCTTGCCGATGTGGAATTCGAGCCCGCGTACCCCCGGTCTCAAAGCGAGCGTCGTAACCACTAGGCTATACAGCCACACCTGCAGAGCATGCATTTATGCGAACCATATGATTGCGTTCGAGCGTCGTCGTCTTCGTCCACAGCTGGCGCGGTCGTACGCTCGTGCTCTGCGAGGTGAAGAGGTTTTGCGCGCTATGAGAGCGAGAGAGAGAGAGAGAGAGAGAGACGCCTTCACGAAGCAGGTCTCCTGGAACGTGGTGTCGGTGTTGCAAGCTGCGCTATGCAACACGCAGTGACGGCCGTAAGTCCGAGACGCACGAATAGAAATTATCATCATCATGAGTAATAAGATGAAAAGTTCGCGCGCACTTAATTCCGGAAAATGCTGGGCTACGATCGCCCAGCTTCGCTGTTTCAAGGGTTGCGCGGCCGAGTGCAAGGTTATTTATTATTGTTATTAATATTATCGTCATTATTATTATATATTACGATGTATTAATGATAATAACCTAACCTTGATTGATGCTAAGACCAAAGTCATGACTTTTACCCGCGAAACAGCAAGCATTTATTTTTATTTTTCGGCAGATTCTGTACCATTGTGTACTTTTTGTAACAACCATACACTTTTCAGCTCACACTAAACGCGTTGCAATACGGGGTATGCGCACTCTTGGCTCTGTTGGCCGACTATCGAGAGAATTCAATTATGCTACACCGTTCCGCAAGTTGTACACAACAAACTGTCTTCCTCAACTCGAATACGCGTCGGTCGTCTGGAACGGCGTCTCTAGACCCAAAAGTGACATTATAGATCGGGTGCAGAAAAAACTTTCAAAGGATATATTATCACCGCTTTGCTAACGCGGACGCTGGACCTTGCTCTAGCACTGTTGGATTATTGTCACTGCCCTTACTTAGTGCTGACCTTCGGTTTCTTTTCAAACTCCTTCACGGTATCCTCATGTGCCCCGAACTCCTCAGTTGTATCATATTTCGTATTCCGCGCAAGATCCCCAGAGAGCATAACCCTTTCCATCTCCCTGCCTGTCATCACCAGCACTGAACGGTTCGCAGAATACAGAGTCTTTAAAACACCCACTTTCATGACCTGGATATTTTTCGCAACTCTCTGTCTTTGTTCTTTTCCGAGCTTTGCGTTGCTCAGTCATATAATTTCGTAGTTTTACATACAGTTCAACTGCCCTTCTCCTCCCTTCTCTTACGTATTCATTTTGCGCCATGTTGTATGTACACTCTTCTTTTCAAGATTGCTACTTTTATTAATTGTTTTGTTTTACTGATATTCCCCTGCAGTTTTTTTTATGTATGCATGCGCCCGCACATAGACCTCATGGTTGTTCCTGGGCACGATAAATAAATGATTGATTGATTGATTATTATTATTATTATTATTATTATTATTGCTACTACTACTACTACTACTACTACTACTACTACTACTACTACTACTACTACTACTACTACTACTACTACTACTACTACTACTACTACTACTACTACTACTACTACTACTATTGAATCATTGCTCCGTTCGTTTTTCCTTCAGTGAGCGCGTACAAATGTTCCGGTAACGGTCCTGCGCCCGACCCGACAGAGGCGGTGAGTAAGGAGGAAGAGGAGGAGTGGTTCTGGTCGAGAAAGGGAAAGGTCGACGCTATCTTCTGCAGCCCTTGAAGGAGTACGGCTCAGCGCCAAATAAGTGAACCGAAGGCAAACAAAGCGAGATACTTCTCGAGCTCCCTCGGTGGTTCGAGTTCCCTCTCATCTCGGTCCGATGCGCCCACATGGCACGACTGACTGAGCGACGGCGTAGGCGATGACACGGCCACGCGTGGAGGATGCGGGACGGCGGTTCGGAAAAAGAAAGAACGAAGTGTATAGGGATGATGAATGCGACCGGCGGCTGTGCCCAACGACCTCGACTGTATATTCGTGTAACGAGGCTTACGGAGCTGAGCTTCGATCGTCGGTCGTCGATGACGGCGCCGCACCTTTGTAATCACTCTCGCCAGGGCCACGTTACGAGCGTCTCCGACGGGGAAGATTCGCGCGCGAAATAAGAAAAGAAAAATAAATAAAATGACGCAGCTGAAGAAGTACCCTTGTTCTGGAGACAGATGTCGAGAGGCCCGAGTGTAGGTCGATGCCGGCTGCTTCGGTTAGTCTGGAATGTTGGTCTGGTACGTGGCGCCGCGAGTGGTGAGGAGTATGTATACAGGGGGTCCCAACTATCATGCACCAACGTTTAAATATATGCAAATGCCACGTAGCTGCACAGAACTAAGGTAATGTTGTTTGCCGTCGCTTGGAGACACTCAGATTATTTTTTACTTTCCGCCTAATTACATGATTAGTCTTAATTAAAGAATCAACTTCTCAAATGTTATAACTAGATTAAAAGTGTCAATGAGAAAACAGTAGAGCCACATGAAAAACTTCCGACACAGCTTTCTGTTGCTCAATACGTGCTACATAAAAGTGTTTTTCCGAGCGTGAAAGAGCCCGCGAATACACGCAAAGTGCTTCGAGCGGCCAGTCGCGTGGCATTTTGACATTCCGATGGGGGCGGCATGCAATATTGCTCGTGCATCGTGCATTATTAAAGGGCAAGTTAAGGAAGTATGCGTGGTCAAAACTATTCCGGAGCCCCCTATGAGCTACGGCGTGCCTCATAATGAGGTCGTTTTTTCAGCACGTAAATATCCCAGGATTTAATTTCTCTGAAAGCATCGAACCGAAAACAATAAAGGACAAATGAAGCTAATCGTTGCTATGCAATAATACTGGTATAAAAAATGATCTCAGAGAATGTCAATTAAGGATGCACAAGGTCGCTCGAAGCCAGACGGACGAAATTTAGCCAAATCCGTCTACTCCCCGTCGTTCGCAAGCACGATGGTTAAAGTACCGCTTGCGAAAATAGCGTAACCACCACAGCGCCGAATTCTCGTCGAGCTTATTTGTTTACTTAAACAGTTAGTATGCCTGAATGAGGAAACTGACGGTCATGCGGCGAGCCCTGCCGTGGCTTCACCAACACTCTCTGCAACTTAATTGAAGAAGCAGCTAGGCTCACGGGCGCTAACTTTTCGGCGAGCTGGAGCGCGGAACGAAGCAAATTAACGTATTTTAGGTGCTAGCGGCGCTACCCTTTTCGGCAGAGACGACAGTCCTCGTTAAATGCGTCGCTGAACAGCCCCTGCAACCGGACCCGTTTTGTAATGCAAACCTCAGTGCGCGTGCGCTTGTACATGTTTACGTGTGCAACGACGGGTGAAGCTGCCAGTGAGATTTTGCATACGCCTGTTTCAATGCGGTCGTTTTTGTTTGTTTCTTTTTTCGTTTTTTTAGTGCCCTTTGGAGCCTTTGAAAAGTTTGTAGTGAGTTGGCTTCGTTTAACCACTCCCCGTCGAGTTAAGATAGATCTGAAAAAAAAAAAGGCATTCTATATTACTGCCACTTCCATCCACTGTCGGAACCGCTGTGCTCCGCTGTGTACGCATGACTAAGTTAGCAGAGAAATGCGAACGCAGCGTGTTATAAGGCATCTATTACGGCTGGACGCCCAGTTCGAGTAGTTTACGGCAACTAACGCGAATACGCGGTGGGACAGACACACACAAACAAAATGTACGCTCAAGACAAGCGTGAAGTCTTGGGGACTAAATAATGACTGAAACTTTGCCGACACTGTCCTCGTGGCAACGCGGTCAGGCGATTACATTAATGGCTTTCCGGAAAACTTTGGGCCTGGTTCTGTTACTCATTAGGGCCAAACAGGCCATGCTGTTTTGTTGAAAAAATTCAGAGCCTTTTCCCTGTCGAGAAAATGGGGGTAAGCGAAGCTTGTGGCAAGAGTACACTGTCGCAGGCGTTCCGCTTCGTATGCCCTAAACTCGGGGACGGCGGCTCTTCGCTGACGTTTGGCCTGGGCTTCGGGAGCCCTCTCGCTAAAATCGGCACGGAAGAATTGGACGACAAGCTTCGCTTACCCCCACTTTCTCGACAGGAGAAGGGCTAGTGCCTTTGTCTCTTTGGGTCCCACGTGTGACAAGGGTAGTTCAAGGGTGTGTTACAGGTCCCAAAGTGCACAGGGGTATGTGCCACTGAGCTTGGACCCTTTCTGCACTATAACCAGGATCGGCCCACTTTTCAGCGCGACAACACCACCACTACCGACACTTGTGAGCCTACAAAGCTTCGCTTAAAAAGGACACAGACAAGGACAATTAGGCAGCTGTAGAGTATTGACACAGCAGAGTAATTTACCATAGAGCGTTACCGTTCTGCCAACACCGGTATTAAATATCCCTGGCAAGCGTTCTCACAGCGTGTTATAGGGCCTCATAGCATCAATCGCAGGAATTCCTGCGGACCGTTGCTGAAAGTTTGAGCCGGTTTACCATTTCTGTTTCTTCGCAAAACCGCAGAAGAGCGCATGATATGTTTCCGCGCGCTCACGCCCCTTCGACTCCCTCCTTCAGCTTCGCGCCTAACATCGACCTTTTGAATCATTCACAGACTCGCACGCGCTTTCTCGGGTGTGTCCCGCACAAACAGCGCGTGGTTGCCTGCCTGCCCGAGAGACGAGCGAGGCCTTGAATGCTCGCTCTTCGTGACGAAGGCGCGAGCAGGCATGCGCAAGCAAGCGCATGCATAACGCTCGGAGTCGTTTGTGCTTCTAACTCGTCGTCGCTTGCCCGGCGACTTCTACGAAGACGAGCGCGACCTTGCCGGCCCGTCGTCCGAAGATCGTGGCTGCGGCGACCGGGTCGACGGAGAAAAACAGCTCTCGTGACGAGACGCTGTCACGAAGAGTTAGTTGCTCGCCCGCCCGCCCGCACGCTCGACGACGCATTCCCGAGCGAGTCTTTTATTACGCTCGGCGGCCGGGTGTGATACGCCGCACTTGGCACGTGGCCCTGCGTGCCCTTCGTGGAAGTGAACCGCTGCGGTATTCAAAGAAGCGCTGTCACGTGATTTACGAGTTGTAGTGACGGAACC
The DNA here is from genome assembly GCF_013339745.2 of Dermacentor silvarum. NCBI lineage: Eukaryota > Metazoa > Arthropoda > Arachnida > Ixodida > Ixodidae > Dermacentor > Dermacentor silvarum. The sequence goes on along the minus strand of NC_051158.1, from coordinate 125,890,079 downwards.
ATACCTTCAAAGCCCGCAGAAGAACCACATTTGACAACTGTGAAGGCCCGGAATTGAATTGAATTCTTGGGTCGTGCGAGCCAAAGCCACGATATGATGCTGCGGGCTGGATTAGCGCTGGCAACAAATTCCTGTGTCGCAAGTCCTGGCCGCATGTCCCTGTGTCTGAGCACTTCGTCATGGGACGCAGTCGAGTCCCTGATACACCTTCTTGCACGAACACGAGCAGATGGTTTCTTAAGAAAACGTCGCTTTATGCGTTGAAGCACAAAATTAACTGGAACGCCAATGCATTTCTCCGCAAAGTTCGGGAACTAATATCTCGAAACTGGTGTCATCCCGAGAATTAACTCCGAGTGGATCCGCCTTGCGAACTCCACGGCTAGAATTTGTAAATTGCAATATGGGCCATCAGGTAATTAGTTAAAAATTTAATTAGTGAGTTTTTTTGAATTATTCGATTATGCTTTTCAATTTCTTGTGCAAGTAATGTCCGCCTCTTCGAGTAGACCAGCTCATTAACTAGAATTGTGCTATCTGCCACAGGCAACCTTAAATAAACTTTGAACGTGTTCGCTTAAACACCCTGTATATATATACACGAATTCGTGGGTTCGATATATCCGAGTTCGACTGTATATATGTAAAGATACAAGTTTTGCTAATGATATATCGCCATAGCGACAGTTTCGTAGGGTGTCAGAACCCACTAACCCTCCCCCTGGTTACCGTCCTGATTGAAAGTGCTTCTTTGATGAACAAACAGTTGAGACACATTCATCCATTATTCTTTCGTTGATTCTCTTCCAGATCACGCAGTCACCTGATCACAGTATAGCAGGCACGGGGAGTTACTGGCTTTCAACGAAGCGTAAAGCATGATCGAGTGCTGGCACGTGGCCTGCTGGCGCGTGGACTGTTCGCGCGCGCCGTCAACACCACTTACAAGACGAAAAGAAAGGCTTACCGAGCGCCGTTCATAATAACATGCCGCGAATAGGGACGCGCTTGCGCGGCCAAATCTGTGTTTTTGGCTCGGCTCGCGCGGGTGATTCACACGCGGCGCGCAGTCGCACCGGAAGCAAGGGGGGTGTTCAGCTCGACACGTCGAGGAGGAGCCCGCCAATGCCTTCGGTGTAATGGAAAAACGAGCCACTCATCACGCATGCCACCTAGCGAGCGAGCAGTGACTAAGAACAAAGGACGCTTGCCGGTGACACGCCCACCAGCGCCAGCTGGTGAGTGCGCCGAGAGAACGCGAGACAAGGCAGAAACCGAGGCTTCCTCAAAGACTACACACGTCGTGGTAGACGGAAGTTCGAGAGTCACTCGAGCCAGTTAGCAGCTATTAGCTGTTTTTGCTGAATCTATGAGAAAGGGATGGCATCGTCGGTGACGCAGTCCGCCCCGTTCGTCCTGGCTACACAAAAGGAAATCTGAAAGCAAACGTCGAATTTCTGTGTAAAGGTGGTACTTATGCTTGTTTGCGCATCGAAATAAGAAAAAAAAAAGTTCGATGACGCGGTTTCTTGAATACGAATGCTATGTGTATAGAAAATAGCCGTGAGTGAGGTTCTTATACTTAGGTGGTTGCATAATTTTCTCCTTACAAAGTGCAGTACGTATACGTTTAACGCAAATAAATCTTTTGGTTGAACAGCTTGGCTAACGTTAGCTGGGTCACACGGTAGATGGCTAGATGTCCTTCTTTCACGTTCGGTAAAAGAAGGCGAGTCGTTACTTAATGGCTCCGGAGTCCTGTACGTGCACAAGTTACACCGTAGCACTTTGTCATTACAATTACTTCAGCATTTCTCAGATAGAAACACTGTTCATAGAACTAAGCCTGCATAACATTTACGTGGCGTTCAATATTCTAGCCAACTAAAAAGCAACAGGGGAAGCGACTCCTTGTTTTCAAAACACAGGTAAAAAGGCTTACGGACGATAAAATCTACTGATGTGCAGTAGACTCTTCTAAATTACGAATCTAGTGCAGTCGCTCTGCTTTTGCACCTGAAGAAGCCGCTGGCAAAACACGTGGCGATGAAAGAACAGTTATCGAAATGAGCGCTGCAGAGCTACAAAGAGACGCTACCGCCATCTCTGGACACTCTTGGAAACTACGCGAAAAGTTTTGCGCACTGGCGGCTAGACGGGCTGCCGTGGTTTCAATAAAGTGCTCGAGAAGTGGGGAAGGCTCGACTGATGGCTCGTTGCAGGGCGTTAACAGCCAAGCTATGCCAAACGGAGTGTTGCGGGCTCGTGAGTTGCAGTGACCGAGTGCAGAGCGAGAAAATTATTAAAACGCACGCGGGCTCTTGGGCAGTGCCACTAAAGCTTTGCCGTACACATTCAGTCCGATATTTTCGCGCATTCGCACTTAGTGCAACTGTAATTAAACATAGCCCTCCTTAGATCGTCGACTGATGTCGCGGGACGACACAGTTTAGTTCTTATTGTATACAGAATATGAATACAGAAATAAATTGTCAAATTTTGTATCAGCTATAGTATTCCCTATAAAATTGTCTATTGAATATTGTTTAATCGAGATCTGAAAATAATGTGATATTGGTTTTGATATGCATAGTGATCGAATATATTTCGTGCATAGTCATTGCTGCTCACGTTGAAGCTTATGGGTCATATTCGTTTCCCACCTAACCTGCTGTCTGCCTTCTGAAGGAAATCCTGCATCTGCGTCATAGTGAATAATTTCAGCTTTTTTTTTCAGGTCTCCCTTCACCCAATATGGAAATTAAATAAATAAAAAAATAGAAATCGGGTGTGTCAAAGCTTGCGGTAACGGGTCGTCTGGTTATCATTTCGCTGCGTGCTGCGCCAAGGTCTCGAAGATGATCACGTGACTTAATTCGCACTTACCGGTTGCGCAGCTCCTGTCTCGGAGGCGGCTGTCACTTTCTACGGTGGGACCTGTAAGAATCGAGAAATAATATTCAGACAATAGTCCTATCTTTACTTAGCAGTGAAGCAAGTCAGAGTGGTATTTCCTCCCGCGTAGCTACTTTGTGAATAAAGGTTCTGCAGAACCCACATCATACCAGAAGCAATAAATTCACGCCATCGTTACAATGACATGCTTATTTTGCCGCTTTCAGCTTTCTCAGACGCAGTTTACTAAACGATATATGCGTATTATGTTTCAGGGCTACAAAGCTGCAACGCGGCCATCAGAATTTATTAATTTCAAATTTCGAATAACTTTTACTAAAAGATGTGAGAGCGAAAGATGTGAGATGTGAAAGTTATGTGACCTTCAGTAACTCGAATTTGAAGAATATATAAAATTTCGTTGAAATTAATTTACAATTTCTGTAAAACAAGAAAAGTATCTTTTTCAGTTCTTTTTTTAAAAGGGGAATGGCAACTAACGCGGAAATAAATTGAAATCATTTCATCAGAACGAAAAAAATACAAAGAGTGACTAGAAGGCTCTTAAACACAAACATTCTAAATTAAACAAAACGGCAAGAAGAAACTAGAGTGCTTGGAACAAACACAACACCTAAAAAATGGCAACAAAAATTATAGAAGCCGATTGGCACACATTTCGCTCCCACATGCATGCAGGACACGAACGTACGCAAGTAAGGTGCATTTCAATTGATTGCCATTGACCATCGATCGCCTCACGTGCACCTTTATCGGCTAACCCGATTCGATAGGAAGTGGCGAAAAAACACGTGAGCAGGCCTACTTCCCGTCGTTCGAGTGATGGGCGGGAAAAAACACCGTGACGTCACGAATCCCAATGACCGCAATAATTTATCACTCCAAATGGTACGCCACTCCGAGCTCGCAAAAGCATCGCAGAAAGTGACCGAACGAGAATAAGGCAGCAGCTGTCCTTCTCAAGCGGTCTCGCTTTCCAGCCCTTCCTAAGCCTGAGAGTTCGTCTATATTTACGGCATATATCTCCTTCAGCTAACGCGCGACACCGTAGCCGCTCCTCAATTTCGCGTCTGCTTTAGCCGCCACAAATAATCAGCACATGCCGAACGAATAAAATGTGCGGGCGAGCGTCTTATGCCGGAGGAAGAAAACGTGCTCCGTAGCACGTTTTCTCCGTTGAAGGAAATAATTTTTCACAAATTTTCCGCCGAAAGGTTTAGTTACGGGGCTTTCATCGTTGATGGGTCGTTGCGTTTCGGCGATCGCAAGGAAGGCTACAAATCTTGCGCAGACCGTAGCTTCCCTTCGTGTGCGCCGTTCCTATAGCTCGCGAGACGGGACCGAAGCTGGCGGAGCGAAAGTGCAGCTGGAATGGCTGCCATGGCCGTGTTCCTAGCAGTTGCTGCAGGCGCGATAGAGAGCGTTCTGGCTAACCAGAAGCATTTTGACATCACCACTGGCCTTCCGAAGAACGCAACATGCAAGAGCTGTAAGTAACGTGTACTTATTTCACGAAGGAATAGATTAATGAATGGATTGCGTGCGGAAAAGGGGATCGCTGGCAACTTGTAGGAATGACTGGTTCATTCCTGACTTATTTCGGACTCATATGTACTGCTTTCACTAGGTTAAAACACTCGTAATAACGTGGTCGGTCTTCACGAATTGTTTGAAGCGTTCATAATCTTTGCGCATACACATTTGCATTGACGCCACGATCCGGGAGCACATGTCGTGTTGCTCTTTCAAGGTATACATTATCAGTAGGGAGCGAATGTAAGCATGCATTTGCACCTCCTTCGCAGTTATCCACGCCAACGAGGCCTGCATGAAAGCTGTGGAACATCTGGACGTGCACAAACAAGACGCGAATGGCACCAAACCAGCGATGGTGCTCCCGTTTCTCCTAAGACTGCGCGCATTCGCATCTTCATAGATCACTCATTGGTCGAGACTGCAGAAATTCCACTCATGCCTACTGTGCTCTTTTTTTTCTGCGCTTGTCGTGTGCTTTTATCTGCTTGCTGAAAGACTACCGTCAGCGAGCTCGGTGAACTTTGAAATTTTCTACGCGCTGCATTCAGCGGTAACCCAATATTGAAACCGTTATATTTTAATTCGTGTTTGAGAATAAGAAATACGTAAAGTAAGTTCAGGGTAACAAATTTCAATTAACTCATCGAACCGTCTTAAAAGAATTCTTGAATGACGTCTTGAATGGTACACGAAAGGAAACTTCCAAATGTTGCAGTTTTCTTAAGAGCATAATTTTTACGGCTGCTAGCTCGGTTGAATATGTTTAAGTGTGTGTGTGAGTGGGGAAGGGGGGGGGGGGGGGGGTATCGGGATTGTTCTGCGAAAGAATACGCAGACTGAACTAGTATTTCAAAGACTTTACAATTCGTGTAAATAATAAAAGTAACTATTATATACTTCGGTAGTTTGCATTTACATAACATCAGTGATGTTAGGCTGACAGGCTGCCCCGGTGCACTTAACCGACAAAGGCGACAAAGGCGCCCATTCAGTTAAAACGACCGAAATCAAAGATAAAAGTGTTAAACCAACTGTGATGCAATTTTAGAAAACGCTGAAGAAAACACGGAGAATAATTCGGAGGGATCGTGCCAAATAATTCGTCTGCATCCACATTCATCATACCGGACCTGAAGATAGAACAAAAGTTTAGATTATCCCGAGTGACATCTTCTACCGTTACCGAGCTATTTGCTACCCTCTCTGCCTTGCACTTCGTCGCCTCAGAAGAGATTCCACAGAAATGGGTTATCTTTAATTATTCTCAAGCCAGCTTCGCATCATTAAACAGCACAGGCCTATATTCCTTTCATGCATATTTGGTATGTGAGACCACTAAGGAGCACACAAAATCCAGTGCAATAAAATCACATTATAGTATATCAGTGGATACCAGGACACTGCAATATTACTGGAAGCACTGACGTTGACACAACTGCAAAGCAGGCGCATCAATATGAAACTACAAGGAATATCTCTGTTATCTACAGCGCAATCCGCCAATTTCTGAGGCAGATATCCTGTCGACTTAGCACAAACATCTGGTTTGATCAGAAGTGAAAGCGCTAAGAGCTTTTCTTTTTAGACCCTAACATTAAATTGTCCATTCCGCTAAAGTTGATCGACGATAGATTTTTTTTTTGTACTTTATTGCACCGCCTGTGACCTGGCACAGTATTTGCGCGTCACTTTTGTACAAAATTCGATCAGTTCCTTGTCCGAGGTGGCATTGCGAGCACACTAACGAATGCGTAGACGAAATCCTCGAGTGCCCACGACACGATACCGCGAGGCGAAGACTAAAGGCTGATTTATTGTTCTTGGGCCGTAGAACGCTCACTCTGAATAAAATACTTGGGCCCACACCAACAAAACAGCACTCGTGGCTTTTAAAGTATATTTGAAAATAAAAAAAAATATTAGGCTAATATTAAACGCTCGGGGTTGACCCCACTAATACAGTTTTCTTTAGATGCCACAGGCTGTGTGTATCTCAAGCATGATTTGGTATGTATTTATGTCTTAGCATGTAGAGACGTTTAGATACTTCAGCCGTCTCGTCTGCAAAATTCATCTTATGTGCCTGTTTTCAGATTCTTTTGTGCATTATCACTTGTTTACATAACTGTGTGCGTCTTTTAGTCTCCTTTTACTCTTTTCCGTGGACACAACTTGGCAAATAATTGGGCTATCTTGACTGCCTCTAATGCGTACAGATTTTGTTGTGATCTGTTTTTGCTTGTAAAAATCTCCTTTATTTTAGAATATTAAAAAAATCTGCTTATAGAAAAACTTCATTATCGCAATCGAACTGGACTTAAACTTCTATAAGAGCAGACTATCAAGCTGACATCTCCTCATCGCTATTCGCAATTAGAAAGAAAAAAAAAATATTTGCAAAGTCAGTTTTGCAAGCATGGCCACGTGTAAGAATATGGTCTCCCAAGAAAATTTTTGCGGTTAGAGCTTCGTCAAAAGTTGTTCCGCACGCCGGGAATGTGACGTCAGTGCCACCACTCGGTCGTGACGTCACTGCTATGCAACTCATCTATAAATAGACGGGGATGAACACCTAGCACTATTATCATGCAACCCCATTCTCCAGGCGATCATATTAGTGCACATTGCTATTCTTATTTAATATCTGGTATACAGTAGGGAAGTATAACTACGGATGAGCCCTCTATCCCAAAATGATAGCTAAAAAGCGCTAAACGCGAGCAAAAGAAAACACTGAAATAATGAAAACATTTAATAATCGCTTAGAGTGAAAGAAGCAAGCTATATACACTCTACAAACTTACTGAGAGCTTTACACGAAGTTGCAAAAGTGCGTAATCATGTAAATCTTATGTGTTTATTGGGCTGGCCTATTGTAATCGGGTGCTTAATTGTCCGTCACCAGCTGCCTCACAGAGATGAAGCTTTATGACAAGCTCGAAGATCACAGCAACGTCTCCTCGCGATAACACCACCAGGCACCTTTAGAGGCTCTTGCAAGGTTTTAAGACTCTGTGCAAACCTGAAGTTGAAATGAAAACTCCTTTACACGACGTTTTCCTGCATTGCCCAGGGAAGTTAGACAAGTCGTTGCTATTTAGCGTGCGTACACTCGTATAATCACGAACTAGACATCATAAAACGGGTCCTAGTTTTAATTATTAGATTATACGGAGTGTTCCTTTTTAATCTTTACGGAATTTTTAAAAATCGCCTGTGGCAGGTAGCATAATTCTTATCGTTGAGCTAGGTTATTCGAAGAGGCGGACATCAGTAGCATGAGAAATCGAAAGACATATTCAGCTAATTAACAATAATTGACTAATGAACTTCTTAGTTAATTCCTTTACGACACATATTTCACTTTACGAAATGTAGCCGGTGAGCTTGCAAGACGCATCCACTTCCAATGAATTTCCAGGATGACACCAGTTTCGAGATATTATTTCCTAAAGTGTGGGCCGCAATACACAGGCGTTCCAGTTACTTTTGCGTTTCAATGTATAAAGGAGCGTTTTGGTAAAAAATTTATTGGAACAACAGTGCATTTTTCCGGCGAGTTTGATAACGCATATCTCGAAACTGAGGTCATCCTGGAAATTCATTTCAAGGGGATACGCCTAACAAGCTCACCGGCTACAATTCGTAAATTGCGATATGTGTCGTAAATTAATTAACTATGAAGTTGATTAGTGAATTTTTGTTAATTAGTTGAATATGTGTTTTGATTTCTAGTGCTACTAATGTGCGCCTCTTCAAATAACCCAGCTCAACGATAAGAATTAGTGCTACCTGCCACAGGCGATTTCTAAAAATTCCGTAAAACTTAATTTTGAACCCCCGGTATATTAGGAATAGCTGTGATCCAGGGAAACCTTCGCGAAGTGCAGACGAAGACATTCCGCATGCTATGTCCCAGACTGTTGCGCATTACCACCAGAGTATTTTAATGTTTACGTGCCTGCCGTCAAAACTTTCTCCCAGAAGCCCCGCAAGTTCGCCCAAGCGCTGAAAAAATGCTACAGGAAGAAATTGGCGAAGGATGAACTTCACCACGTATGCCACAGCCAGCGAACTGTGAGTACGCAACAGCTAGGTGTCTATTTGTCACCTAGTTGCTAAGGGAATGACGTTATCGGTCATCATAATCATATTATTATTGTTGTTATTATTATTATTGTTGTTGTTATTATTACTACTATTATTCGTGAGCCGTTCCCACGCTCTAGACGAGTCTGCTGGATGGCTGCGCAACGCTGAATTAATATTTTTTTTAATGTGGAGGGCCAAATGCGAATGTTACCGACTGATAATTGCCACAAGGTGTGCGCCCGAGACAGAGCTGATTACCGCACGTTACCATCTATGTAATTAAAGGCCTACCTCAACGAAATCATACTTTGGCTAAATTATTGACGACTATGTTGTATAGTACTGAAGCAATCCTGGCAAAGCTGCGCAACTGGTATTTGCATAACGTTCTTTAAACAACGTCTAAGCCAACGACGCCTGCACCTGGTGGTTAGCGGATATGACGTAAGTTATCACCTCCGCGATTTTTCAGCGGGCCCCGGGCAGTCGCGGGCGTCGCCTTTTTTCGGAGGTCATGACCAGGAGCCACGCGTTCACGGTCATGGATCAGTTTCGGCAAGCGGTAATGACGGCGTGCGTGAGCATTAAGAGCCCCGTTACGGTAGCCCCGTGGTAGCCACCGTAGTCCCGTGTCGCAGAAACTCCGGCGTTGGCAACCAGCGTCAATGGGGGTGGCGGAGAACATCCTCCCCAAACTTCGACCGCGCAGGCCCTCCACGTGGTGCAAGTTTTTGGTGAACAAAAATTGAATTTCTCACACTGAAATCCGGCAAGAAAATGGTAAAGTATGACTTTACCATTCGGCGTCGGATTCGCCGTCGGATTGTTTACCAATCGGCGTCGGATTTAACTTGAATGTACGCGAAAACCTAATCTGCTACGACGAAACTCAAACCTCAAACCCTTTTTCCAGCATTTCTACCAGACCTACAGCCGCGCGTTTCGATTCGAACGGGTCCCCATAACGCTGTCGCGTTCTACTCATAAAGGCGAAGCTTAAGCGTCCTCCATTTTTTTTTTTGTGAGCTCTTCGCGACGCATTCACAGTATTTGAAATGTTTCACACGAAGACTGATCTATATATGCACTATCCAAAGCGTTAGGCGTTTTACGCGGTCAAATATCTGAACTCTACCTAACCAACTCTGTCAAACTAGCCAACTCTGCGTTCATCGTAAAATGCCACGAAGAACGCTGGAAAAGGGCCACAGACGCCACCTTACTCATAAGAGAATTTTTTCATGCCACTAATGTTTTTCATTGTCGGCTAACGTGAGTGTCAAGTTTAAACTTCTCTGTTTCTGATTCTGAAACCGAACCTGATTCTGATATTAAGGCGGAGTGTACCTATACGCCCAATGGCGAGAAAGCTTCCCCTTGGCTTACGCTACCCACAGTCATCTGCAAATACTTCCAATAAGTACACTATAACCTGCCGGATTTCCTCTCATGGTCTGGCTGAGTGCCTTGTTCCTAATTTTCTTTTTTCGGTCTCTGTTTTCCGTCTAGGTGAAAAAGGTCCTTCGATGTTTCAAGAAAGCCTCAAATAAGGCTACGGTGAGACCGTCTAATTGTCTGGAAGTTTTAGAAGCTGTTGCAAACAATCTTTTTTATGCATAATGTTCCATTTCTAGCACACAAAAGGAATTAAATGGCACAGAGGCCCTGGGGCTCGACGCTCCTAGAAGCTGTCTACATAAAGTCATACCCAGTATGATAAAACAGTCTAGGAGCAGAGCATCTCGAATTCACGATTAGGCAGCTTGGGTTTGAAGTTCACCCCGCAGCAATTTCCCATTTTGTTTATCTGACTTTGTAAGCACAGGAAAAATATTTTCTCTGACATCTGCTCCATTGATTTCACTGAAATTTACTGAATGTAAAAAAAATATCGAGCTGTAGGGCTTGATCGCTTCGCAATGTCTGCCTGAATAACACACACGTATTTACTATAGAGAGCCTATAAAAGAACTTTAACCGCTTTAGAGACACTGTGCAACTGCCCTTTGTGGGAAGCGAGAATCCTCGGACGCATGCCGAGGCCGTCCTCAGCACGCACATGGCGGTGAACGCGTTGTTGAACTTCTTCAGGACCAGTGGACCAGGTTACATGCATTGAGAAGTCTCCTGAACTACATCGCACTAATGTAGAGGTTTTTTTTTTCTTGTTTGGGTGTATTAGGCTATTGTTGCTTGGGTTGAAGCCATTCAACAAAACTATTTACGTCAGTAGTCATCAACATACTGATTTTTGTTCTTTTTACTTGTTGAGATGTTTCTATGAATGACAGAATTATTTTGCATGGCTGCCCTCTACGTAACGCCCTCTAGGACCTTTCGGGTACCTAACTAACTGACTAACTAACTAACTCATAGTGAAATATTTAGAGCGCAGTGTGTCCTTGTCTATTTGTGCGCGCTAAATATTTCACTATGAACACGTACCAACTCGACCAACTATCAGTTCTGCTGCAACTAACTAACTAACTAACTAACTAACTAACTTAACTAACTAACTAACTAACTAACTAACTAACTAACTAAATAAATAAATAAATTAATTAATTAATTAATTTCTAACAACTTTATCTGCCTTGATATCCTTTACCCAGGAGCAGATAGCCAGCCCGTTTATGCAATGACTAACCTTCCTGTTTCCATGTCTCTTCCTCTCCTCCACCTACTAGGGCTTCTAAAGTAGATAGAAATGCCTAATATACAAAGCCCTACATGAATGGTATTTTATAAACGTGGAATTTACGATACTCCGGTAACTGACATAAAAATTACATGCAAAAAAGGACATTTGCTAAAAATTGCTGTAAGGTCATTGCTTTTTAAAGTTAGGGATATGTGAAGCTGTAACTTAAGAATGTTACTATCTTTCAAATTTACGTCAGTTCTTGGCAAATATCTGAAATCCTGAATACCATCCACTGCTATTAATCAACGACATTTCTTTTGAGCGCCGAAAAAGAAACTAATTGACGTTGATTGCTTGATGAAAATATTTCTGCGGTTGGCATGCATTTGAACTAGAGAAGTGGAGGAGGGTCCCAGCTTTAGGTCAACTATAAGTGTTATCTTGTCCACACAATCGCATCGTAGAGATGTGCGATTTTTGCAGTTGCCAACCATGAAATTTGTTGTCCACAGCCAAAAAGATCCCGGAAAGCTGCGAAAAAAATCTTCAGGGAGTACCGGGTGAGTTCAGCGGAGGTCAAAGCCCGCACGTCATTTCTAACGTGGGTATACTCAACAAAATTTGTTAAGAGAAAGGGGTATGGTCTGGGCAGAAAAAAAGTGGTTGTATTAAAGAAAATCGCACTTGTACCCGAAAGGCATAGCATTGATAGCGAGAGCGAAGTATTACAGAACTACACGGAGTAAGGATTGTAGTTTTATCGGCCGCTTGAATTTCAGTAAACATTCGCCTACTAATTAAATTAAATAGCACAGTGCCACATGCGCACGGGCAAACATGAACCGATCTCACCCGATAACCGCGAACGCTCGCTTTCACAACGCTGACATGATGAGCGCCGGTAGCGCGTTTCCGAAGCTTGAAAAGACGTGACCTCCAACACTAGGCGCGCAGGAAGTCAGCGCGCATGAAGCCACCAGTCCATCTTGCCTCGCCCAACTATTGCACCTGCCTCAGATTATCTCAAATATAGGGCACGCGGCCCGCGTATGCGCTCAGCCCCGCGGACAGCAATCCGCAGCCGAGGTCGGGCTACAGAGGAGGAGACACGCTCTTGATCTACCGAGCGCTCACCTCTCCCGCCGCCTTCTATCACGTGCTTGATCACGTGACCTGCAACAGTGGGCGCGCTGAAAGACAGCGCGCATCAAGCCACCATCATCGTCGGCTTACCCTCGTACGCTTCCCCTGCACTCACGGAATACGGTGTGTGATCTTATCGCACTTGGACTTTATACGGAGAATCACAGAGACAACGAAAAAGTTCATTGAGTGTCTATATAATGGATACAGCATTAAAAACTTAAATATCACTGTACAACCATTCAACAACACTATGTACGTCTTTAGCCATCAATATTTTAAGCGCACTCCCTTTATAGTAACAACCCAGTCATAGTCAGTGTACAAAGATAAAATGTGGCCTCAATTTGACGAATTTTTCCACTGAAAGTCTTTCACTGCCCAGATCGTTCAAGGTTCATGCAGAGAAGCGATTCCCATGTCGCAAGGCACATTACACCTTCCCACAGTCACAAAAGTTGCCCACAATGAATTGTGCGTTGAGTGCATTGCGCTAAGGAATATGAGACTATTCATATTACGTAGCTGTCTAGGCATGCCGCCAGGCAAACCTCTCCAGTGTCCACTAAATATATCTATCTCTACTGACTGCAATAATCTTCTTTCTGGGGTTTTACGTGCCAAAACCAGTTTTAATTATGCGGCACGTCATAGTGGAGGGCTCTGGATTAATTTTGACCACCTGGGGTTCCTTAACGTGCACTACAACGCAAGCAAACGGGTGTTCTTGCATGTCGCCGAATCCCGGCCACCGCGGCCGGGATTCAATCCCGTAAGCTCGTGCTCAGCAGCGCAACACCTTAGTTAACTGAGCCACCCCGGTGGGTACTGACTGACGGCAATCAAGCAAAAATAAAAGGGAGGGGGGGGGGGGGAGTTAGGGATGATTTATGAATGTTTTTCCCATGAACTTGAGCTTTAACTTTGTATTCGTATATGTAATATGCAGAATTGGGAAAGCGGCTGTAGCCTGAACTTATGTTTACAGTGCTACATGTGCTACTGTGCTGTGCAGTGATTGTATACGGTGACAGTGACAGACTGTGATTGTGCATCTGTGCTCCCTTTCTTTCTGTCTCTCTCTACTTTCCTGTCACTTTACCCTCCCTCTCCCATCTCTCCCCAGCTTAGGGTAGCAAACCGGACCTTCGCATCTGGTTAACCTTCCTGCCTTTCCCCTTTTCTTCTGTCTCTCTCTTTATACGCCTTATTTTAATACATATGTAACATCCAAAAGATAATCGAAGGCACGCACTTCAACTAAAACTCATTATAGTCCTGTATACTGCGTTATTCAATCAGGGTACCTTTGACCATAGGATTTATGAACGTACATATACGGCGATGAAGCTACGACAAGCTTAAGATGCGAGAAACTTCAACTAGGTGTAGTCTTTATCATTCGTTCGTGCTGCAATCGGTGGTTGGACAGTTCTATAACCTAGCGTCTGTAATCACCGCCATGTCAGTTACTACAATTCACTGACTCCTTATACATAATGTGATTGATTTTTTCCCGTCATTTCTTGCATCACCATACTTTAGTGCCTGCAAAGGCGATGTAGGCAACGCGCACACGAATAAAAGCACAAATAGCATCTTGTTTTATTGTCCTTGCACTGCGACATCGACTTCTTCGGCGAACGATCTCTCGTCTCTTTCAGAAATGCTTCCTGCAGAAGTTCACGCCTGAACTCGGCTCGAGGGACGAAGAAATCAGGTTTCCCAGGGCTCCCATTCTGCGTGAATGAAGCCTAATTCGTCCAGTTTTGCCATTTAATTTATAACCATCACGAGTAAAATAAACTATATCTACCCAACAAGCGCGAGGCGGCTTTACGGTTTCCAGCATGGTACGTACGCTCTCCAAAATTTCAAACGAGAACGCGCGAGCATCGACCGCACGGCATGTAAGCGTCTTACAACGGCGAGAAGCGGCGAGATCGGGGATAGTATGTGCAAGCGCGTGAAGACCCTCCAGTGCGAGCGCTTTCTGCTACTTTGTGCGCAAATACACTCCGTGCCATCGATCCCACTTTTGTCCCTACTAGCCCAGCCAGCATGGCTGATTCATGCGTCCGATATTTAGGAGGGAAGTGCTTCGGATCCCCCTGAAATTCCTCCGCGATACATAACTGGAGTGAAATTTACCACTCCAGTTTAATTGAAGATTCCTCTGCAGTGCGCCTAAAGCTAGCTGCACAGAGGCGTTTCTCGAACTTTCAGCACACCGAACAACGCGCTTTGTTTGAAAATATAGCCAAAACTAAGACATATTATGAAAATGAAAGGAAATAAGAAACCACGCACTCAAGATAGCGGGCATGAATGCTGCAGTCAAATGGGACTTTAATTACTTTGTGAGCACTCCGATGCGCGGTTTCATTTCCAGACCCCCCACCCCCGCAAAAAAAGAAATAGAAAAAAAAGCTTACATTGGAAAATTATGCGGAATAAATAAAGAAAACTCTTATTTTGTATTTACAGTTCCTTTCTGAGCAGCTGTGGCCTTGAGCCTTAGAAATGAACGGGAAAGGGGGGGGGGGGTGTAGAAAGAGAATACATAAGAAGTGATCACGTCAGCTTGTGGCGGTTTGGGTAAGATTATCCTTGCTCGGTGTCGCTCGGTGTCGGTGTCTTTCGTTCGAGCCCATATCATTTCTTGACGAAGCGGGCAGCCTAAAAGGACACTCTGTTTACCCATTCTTTCGTAAGCAAGGATCACTCTTCTGGAGCTAAGAAAGGACTAAAAATACTCCTAGAATACACCATTTAATTCTAGGTAGGAATACGCTCGCAACGTACGTATTCATTACCGATTGTTTCAGGGCCTCCATTGCTCATTCAATATTTTCTTTAAATACCACCGAACAAGCGTTCGAGCAGCTGCGCGGAATAGACCAGTATACGCCACGAAAGTTCGAGATATATGGTGGCCCCATGGTACAGCTCAATAATAATTGGCTGGGCCGTGAGGTCTGAGTGCGACAAAGAGGCCCGGACTGGAGCATTAGTTGCTTTGGGACTAATAAATATTATTGCCTCCTGCTCCTCCTCCACTGGCAGAAACTGGTGGTGGTCTCGAGCCTCAAGATCAACGACCTCGATGGTCCAAATAAATGTTTTCTCTCTCTCTCTCACCATTCCTGCTGTAAGTGGGCAAGCTTCGAGCACTCATTCGCTTCAATTCCGCAGTTGCAGCATGTGGCGTAATATATACGCTTGTACTTAAATATATTGTGAGACGTCGACCGATGCGACGCTTTTATTTCAGAGCAGCCGCCCGAGACAGAGCCGAAGCACCACACGAGCCAAAAGATGATGATGAGTCGTATGTAGAGATGACGACGATGATGTGCACAAATAGCGCTCACAATATTTATAACAGTGCTGGGCAGTATCGAAGACACATGTCTCTTAGACACTATCTTAGTGTGCACGCTCCTGGTGTGCGATGCGCTCATCGCCACTTCTGTGCGAGTGAGGCCGGCCGGCGATTTCAGCGGCAGTGTAACTTGAACCCGGTGTAGCCCGGAGTGAACCCCCTCCCTTGCGCGTGGGTGGGCGTGGGAAAGAAGGGCAAAAGAGGGACGGCTACGCACCGAGCGAGACACCGCATTCCAGTCTCCCCGTCTTACTTTTACCTAAATAAACGTTGTTTTCGTTAAAGTAACCGCTGTTAATTCTCAGTTTCCCTCTATCTCCGTAAAGCATATTTAACATTAGATATTCTTTGGGCTATCTTGTATCTGTGTCATGATACGTCTGGCAAGACGTGTATCAGTAACTGCATTTCCAATACATGAAAGGACGTATGTATCACCGTGAGAAAATATGAAAGTTGGCTGAACTCCGCTTTGCAAGCTGATGCTGCTGCAAGCTAAGCCAGCTGAAAAAAACTAACGGTAGCAATATTCTTTTACAATACTCTTTTCGTCACGCGATGGCGCTCGCGCTTTATATACGTGCTCTCTGTATACACGATGCGTCACAAAAAAATGTCCGTACCAACGTTGTTGCTGCTCTCCACCTGTCCGGTGATCTGGTATTGCGTAAACGGTAATACGTTTACGGACAAGGCAAAACTCCCCCGTGGTATTTGCGTCATCGTGCAGAGGCTTCTTACTGGCGTTCTTGTAATTAGATGGCGACCCGCTAGCTCGTCGACAAGCAGAGCAGCGACTCCCATCAATTACAAAAGCGACAAGCAAGAACCGATGATAACCCAGCGCATACAGAACTTTCATGTTGAGCAGCTAAATCAACCCCAATAAATTATTTCGGAATGAAAACATTATACTTTGATCACAAAAGACAAATATTTTCAGATACTAACAGATATTTTATTCAAGTGAAACAAGGTTGGTCGGAGTTAAGAAATTTCCAAACAAACATTTTTGTGCACACGCGTTTGCTGCTACATTATATAGATCCTATAATATGAAATTTGCGAATGCATCGAAGTTTCTTAAGATACAAATGGAAAGTATCGTATCGGATACAATAATTGTGGTAGTATCTCAAATATTTGTTGCCCGAGTATCTTGTATCGTATCATGATACAATTGGCAAAGTATTTTTGCCAGCCCTAATTTATACTTAGTGAACGCTACCTTAATGTCAATTTTACTTCCCATAACGACTTACATTGGTGTGTCCCGAACTGCTATAGATGTTCGTCAGTAAAAAATGTTCACTTTATCTCATACTTTTTCTTCTTAAGAACTCTATAAGTAACATTACGAGAAACAGAACTAGACATAGGACCGAATGATAACCAACAATGCAGGCGCTGACTATCAATTAACCAGGGCTGGGCAAAGATACTTTGCAATTGTGAGCTTTCTGTCTATCTTGTCACTATGTTGACAACTACATTGTCACTTTTTCACAGTCGCCAAGTCAGCCATTGAGTAGAGTATTAAAGAAGGCTAGTGCAACAATGCTTATAGATACGTGTTATCGAGCAGATGAACAATTCAGTAAACGAAATTTAGGACAGCAACACTAATAAACTCCAATACATCCCATCAGGCAGATAAATTAAGCATTTCGTAAAAAAAATACAATGCCTAGATTATCGTCGCATAAGCGCTTCGTATGTGTTACACGCAAAAAGTGAATAGTTGTGCTTAATTTTTACTGTTTACAACCACCTGTTTTCTTCATTTCCTTTTCTTTTGCAACTCAGCAACTCAAATATAGTTCGGAGTTGCAACAAGAAACTTAGTTGCAAGTCAGTGAGTTCCTTGGCTTTGGTAAAGTAAGGTACCGGTAAATGGGGTCTTACTGGAGAGATTATGCCGAGCCACGCTGAAACATTCAAGGTCGTGCAGAAAGAACCAGTCCAGTCGTGCGCCTTTTGTGGCGTGGCAGTCCGTTTAGGGTGCAATGACCAGAAAGACGATCGATACCGTGCAACAACAACAACAACAACAACAACAACAAAGTGCAGGATGGGATGCGGACGGCCAACGTATGCCTGATGCTGCTCGGAGCCTTCGGAGTGACGGCGTGTGACCCATACTGGAACCAAGGGCTGAGACTCCCCTCCGGATGCTTTGGCCGTGAGTTGGCAATGGCTGTTTGGGTAGTTCGTTACTAGCCAGAGAGTCAATTCACCACGAAGTAATGACACACGAAATAATGCCTTGCTTTAATTATTCCTTCTGTTGAAGAGTGGGGCTCTGATGTTGATAAGACTGGAAGTACCACATTTGATGCGCCGAGCTCAGTGTGTGAACACTATTGTTAAGCAGCGGCAGTGTGCTTGTGTAAGGCGTGCGCGGACTGATATATCCGGGGAAACTGAATATCCCCCCCCCCCCTCGCAAAATTCCGCATTTTATTATACCGGTTCATGTTTATCTTATTCCAAAGTTATCCTATAAAAGCCCGCGTTTTCATGGTTGTTGAGATTGTCAGGCTCGGTGAGCATTCCGCTCACTGACTTTTTTTTTCTTTTGTAGCATTAGCTCGGACCGAAAAGCTAATTTCTCGAAAACGCTACGTTCAATGCGTAATCCCATTGCGCGCTGTACATGGCTTCATTTTATTATTCCTCTCTCCCAGGCAACGCATGCGAGAAGAGGTGTGAAGGATTGCTTCGGGCGAGCGATGTGTACAGGATACTGCAAAAACTTTACGAACGGAGCCCCTCGGTACGTAGAGTCTACTGGGGACATCGTCTGCGAGCAACGTCTTCGAACACATTAAGGCCGGAACTTGAAAATGCATTTTGCACGTTGTAGTACACTACTGGACGAACTTAAACAGTGGCGCATAATTAGTATTCAAGATCGATTTACTTCCGCCTTTCGCCTGCTTTCTCTGACTAAAAGTATTTTGCATTGTGCAGTTATCTCGTGTTAAAGAACAAGCCACTTACAGGTCTCCGTGTCTATATAGCTGGGTTACAATCATTGCCGGGATACTAATCAGGTGTTCGTTCTAAGTTCTGCCCATAGCATACACGCATTTAGTGTAAGAAAAAGCCTGCTTCGAGTCACGACTCATTGAACATTTTTAAAGGTTATAAAGGCTAAAGGCTATAACACAATAAAAGGCGTATCAGTTAACTTTAGCCAAGCTGCTACCGGAAAGAAAAAAAAAAAAAGAATACGGTGCAATATACGATTATAAGACCTACGGTGTTAGAAAAACGAACACCTTAGGTTTTATAAGTGTACTTTGCACCGTGACATTTTCTTCATTCTTTTTTTCTTTAACAGATTGGCTAACACTAGCTGGAACACACAGTATAGTCTTAACAATTCAATTTCTACCACATTTTCATTAAATTTCCTTTGTTACCCCTTTGCTATAGTTACCACCAGAAATCTAGCATCTTTTCTGTAATACTTATGCATGTTCACGCATTTGCGTGCCTTATTTGAACTTTTGAAATTCTCACCCCATTTCAGGGGAGAGAAAATTTCCGGGCTAAAGTCAGGTCGTGCGCTGTGGAGGTGATGACCTTCATAGACTTCCACTACCTATGTGACAATATGACCTTCGTGAGTACTTGGCCCGGCCAACGTAACAATGTAACGAATACCTTGTCTGGCGGCCTCACAGTTATGTTTAATGCGGTATACCTTCCTGGCCTTCCTTCTTTATCTCTCCCTCTTCCTCTCTCGCTCTCTTTAATGCTCACGTCACTACTTATGAAATAAATGAAGCCTGCAGTGCTTTCGATTTGTTCTCCACCACAGGAAATGATTCACTCGTACCAGTATACACAATTTGGATGATCTAGCATTGTTAAACTATATATTTTATTGCAGCAGCGTTATCACACTGAGAGAGATGTATGCGGAAACCGAAGCCGTGGGTGTCGACTTCCTGCGAAGCTGCGTTCAAATAAAGCACGGATACGTCCTGTTACAATTAGCGGATACGTTATACATACGTTCCTTCGTTGTGGTAGCGGCCGTGAATAAATCTTAATGAGCAGCTTCATGGCCCTCCGTCGCTTTTCGAAAAAAATAGTTGCATCAAGCATGCCTCAAACATCGCCTATGTCTGGGAGCGGCATATGCAGGCAGCTCCCTCCATCGTAGACACGTCGTGCACTAATGCTGTCATAGAGTTTCTCACAATGTTACCTGGAGGGAAATCTGGCGCCACCGTCTATGGGAGTTTCCTAACGCGCGCTGAGCCGTCACGGGAATGACAGTATATGGGTGTGCGAGGCTTGTGCTGTCTGGCGTTGGGCGAGGCTTCTCCTAAAACATGGATATGGGTGCACAGATAATGTTTTCTTAAAATAAAATCTTCATTAAAGGTTCCCATTCATCCGTATTGCACCTTTACAATGACGTTTACTAACCAGCAAAGCGACGGAAAGCAATGCAGACGACTAAGTGTCGCAATGCGAGCGCCTCTGTCCTCCAACTTTAGCGGGCCGCCAATTCTTTTTACGTTTCAGATAACTGTAGGTCCTAGCACACGACTTCATTATTGAATAAAGCATTTTGCTGCGGGATATTAAGGTTGCAGCTTCTTTTGGCCTGCTGTTTTGATAAAGAACGAGTCACCGTGACAAAGGGAATGGTGCTAGCCAGGCGTGATTTGAAGTTGTCCCGGCGTTCCGAGAACGATGCCAATCTGAAATCACCACATCCCCGCATTCCCATGTATACAACGGCGTCGGAGCCCCAGCTGTCCCTCTAGGTAATATCGCGAGAAAATCTACAATTGCTATGTTGCACGCGTTGGAAAATGCAGAACACTTTTCATGAGCTTTCCTCCACTCGAGTCATAGATAGCTGTTTCCAGCTGGCGGCCTATCTTTCACCAACCTTTGAAACTTCATAGAAAAATTGCAGAATAGACAAATCAACACATCTATCAACCGTCCCGACGTCATAAACAACAGTTCAGGACAGGTACAATTATAGCAGTTCATTGATGAGACTCCTCTAATTGTGGTCCTAACTTTATTATCCCACATGCTGCCTTTCTCAAAACAGTCAAGAAAGGCCGTAATATGCATCAGGAAAGTAGCGGCTTCTACCGGGGTAAGTGCAGTTGATTTCGTGCAATTTTAGTTGATCTAGCAGAGATAACGCGAAGTGCTGAGCAAAATACGAGAGCAGGGGCTTGATTTTCTTCAAAATACGGCCTTGTTCAAACGTTGCAGCGTATGAATCCCGCTGTGCTAGCGAAAGAGAGAGAGAGAGCGAGAGAAATAAAATTATGCAGACCCAAAAGAGCAACGGTGACGTGACATTAAACTTGTCGCACCCCCTCTCTGTGCCGACGTCATGGAATCACACAGCGCCAGCACAGGGCACGTTAGCAGTTTATGAACCAAAAATATGACATTCAGTACAAAGATTATCGAGGCATCAGCGCAGCATCCTAAGCGAACTGTCCCTTCACAGGAACGACTCAAGCACTCGAACATCGTGCGAAATAATTGACGTCATTAGTATCGTTATGTGGACGTCAGTTTCAGAAAGAGGGGCGTATTTTGTTTTCCCCGCTTTCTAACTAATTAGCTGGCCCCAAAGAAGTTGCAGATAGTGTCTTGGAAAAATTACTCCGCTAGTCTGAGCTGATTTCGCCTTACGCTGTAGCCCTGTGTAATGCGTGGCTAACCTATTTACCCCATTTGATTGTGTTTACAGCCGCAATGGTTTAAAGCACGCGTTCGAGCATTGTACCACAAATACTGGGTAAGCTTCAGCCGTTTAATTAACTCCACTTTGATAAATAATTGATTTCAATCACTTCGCACACCATGCACGCTACGAAAGAGGCATCTGGGTTATATTGCGACGAAATTACGGGGCAAAAATAACCACTCTTCTAAATCCAAGACAGATGCAGTGACCCGACGTGGTGGAGTGCTGGCTTTGGCACTACTAAGCCCGAGATTGCGGGATCGAATCCTGGCTGCGGCGGCCGCATTTCGATGGGGGCGAAATGCCGCGCACCCGATGCCTTGCATCGGGTGCGCGTTAAAGAACCTTGGGTGGTCAAAATTGACACCGAGTTCCCCACTACGGCATGCCTAATAATACTGTCGTGATATTGACATTTAATACCGCAGAATTCAATTTTATGAACAAGTGCAGTTGATAACTTTATTAGCTAAACACGTCAGTTGCTACGTCAGCGACTTCCCATTGGTTAAATTAGTGCCGACAAAAATACTTAGTTACCATTCTGTTACACGAAGCGAATTCCACGCGCCCCCAGACAAAATTAAAGGTGACCAAATATGCCGACAACATTCTCAATTCATATTCTTCAAACTTTCAATCTCTCTTAATTGAAAGACTGCTGTTTCATTTTTGGCAAGTAATATCTCGGAATGTAATGATCCGCAATGTCACGTGCGCATGTGATCGCTTGCGTGCCGTCGCAAGCCGACTCTCTTCGCTATTGTGTCGTCATCTCATAGACATACCAGTATGCAAATACAACAGATATTATAGATAGAATGTTATTACCAGGGCGTCGCAGTTCCCTCAGGAGTATTTCTAGCTGAAATAAATTTTGTCATCGAAAGTTTGCAAGCAGGCACACCAAGCCGTTGGTGCTAATTAACGACTCGAAGAGACACGGCAAACACTTAACTTAGAAAGGCTGTGTCCCATTACTATAGGCGAATCTCACACAATAGATGCGAAATATTGCACCTATCATGAAACCTTTTCTGAACATTTATCAGTGCTAGTTGTATAGGCTACTCCGAGCCACCGCTTAGATCGCCTTCATTCTTTTCCAGGAATGCATGCAATCACTGTTCGAACGGCAAAAGAAAGTGTAGCTCTATTTGGCGACGGGTTACTTCAACAGAAGCTGTGATGGTGTCAGCGCAAACGGAAAGTGAAAATAAAGGCTGTCGTCAAAGGATCCCCAACAAGAGAAGTCGATACTTTTTCTTTCTTTGTTTTCTTACAATACAAGTACAATGAGTAACCAGACATGAAACAGTTATGTTGATTCATTCATTCATTCATTCATTCATTATTCCGGAGCCCTCCACTACGGCGTGCCTCATAATCAGAACTGGTTTTGGCACGTAAAACCCCAGAAAGAAGAAGAAGAAGATTCATTCATTCATTCATTCATTATGTGAAAGGGGCGGGCGGACGGATTGTTCCATATATATCATGCGTTCAAGATATAACCGCCTACGGAATACAAACACATGCAGATATGGAGTAATGTTTGAAGACACCATCAAATTCCATGTCTCTAGGACGATTATCTTTCTGATATTTGTGTCACCATCAGCAGGTACTGAAAGCGAACAGGACTGATCTTATGACAACTCTTGTTGCGTGTAATCTCACATATATAGGAGCAAGTGCCCAATCACTTCTGCAGCCGGTTTCAATGCATGCTGCAGTTCCAAACGTACGTTTATGGAGCCTTGATTATGTAACGGTTATAAGTGAGACTGAACCTGGCAAACGCAACACAACGTATCCTAGATGATTACGAATCTGCCAAATGTATTAACGTTAAGACGTCTTTGACAAACCAAAAACGCCAACGATGTCATTATATAGATGAATATTGACCCGGTGTGTGTCTATAATGAGGATCTCGCACCAGGGCAAAAAGAACGAGCGATGGCTTATCAGTCTTGTAGGAAGCAAGTACTACGTGCACGCTTATTTAAAATCTGTATGCTCTTGCTATAGACGGTTTTCAGCAGCGGCGCACGGGCGCGGCCATGTTTGATCACGTGATTGCGCCGGCATGACTGGCCTTGGGTTGAAGGCCAGCGAAGGAGCCGTACTGCTGTAGTCGTGGGCGACGGTGCGGCAAGCGGCGTTGTTTCGGGTCCACCAATGGACAGCGGCTGGATCGACGACACAAAGCTCTGGCCCATGGTTCAACGATCATGTAAGTGAACCATTGTTTGTCATTTTAACGTTGTATGTGCTCGTGCCGGAGCGCTCTGGCGCTCGATCACCGTGCATGCGCGTCGCTCGTTCGCGCCGAGCGATTGGAGCTCATGGAGGCTTCTTGTGCGGCGTTCACGTCAGTTCGCTAGTTCTTTTTCTTTTTGTGGTTAGTGCGGTGTACTTAAGCTATGATCTGAGCTGTTTGAAGTGGTTGCCCAGCCTCGCGCTTTGCTTGACGTCCTCGAACGTGTATGCTTGAGCGCCGAGTGAAAAATCCGTGTCCGCTTGTGTGTTGACGTCTCGCTCGCTGGTATTTTAGCTTCCCACATACGTTGAGGTAAGCGTTTGCCTCGATACTGGTGCACTGATCTCTGCAGAATTCACCAGTGCGGCGGGCACGCAATAGTTTCGCGTAGTTGACTTCGGAGCGGCAGATTGTGTTTGTTGGATGTACTAACTGAATGCCCCCGAACGGGTGTTGTTTTATAGTAAAACCCCTGTCACACGGGCACGTTCGATCGCAATTGAGCCTCGATCCGAATCCAGTCGGTCGTGATCCGCAAATCGTAATCGAAGTGTCCGATTTCGATCGGAGACCGACGTAAGCAGCTTCTAGCTCAGTGTGACAGAAAACGAGGTACAACGAGAAAGAAAGAGATCCGAAGAAATAACCCTCTAAAAAGGCCGTTTTATTTTTTATGCACGTATAATTTTGAAAATCTGTGTGCTGCGTCGACGCCATGCACGTAGTTCTGAGATTTGCAGACGATCAGAATCGGCGGACGTGGCACGTCGTTTACCTAAAATACCGAATGAAAAAGTAATTTTTCTGAAAATTGATTCGTACGTACCTTTACTACCTATTAGGCACGTTTATTATTTGCTTCGCACTTAGTTACACTTAAAGCGTTAGAGCCCAAACAACACGATCCTGATCCTTGGACTGTGTAGTAGCGATCATTTTCGATTGCGATCGAAAGTCCGAGCCGGATCGAGGCTCGATCGCGATCGAAAGTGGCCATGTGACAGGGGCATAACTTTGGCTAGCTGTAACTCAAGCGTTTTATAAATGAGAGCTCCCGTTTCAACTTTTCAAACTATTCATAGGAGAGCAACACCAGCTTAGTAATCAAATATGTATTAATTATTGAAACTCCAGAACTATAATTTATAAATCCAAACGATCAGTTTAATATCAGACTGTATCTATCGTGTTATTTTAGTTCTTTCAAACATCTGCAGATGTCTTGAGTAGTAAATAAAAGATCAGCTTTCTTTCATTGCCATTTTTTTTTCATTCCCGCAGTACATACAAATGTTTCTCCCCTATTTCAGTTGTCTACGACGGTCAAGGTAATCGACCAAGATGGGAAGCCTGCACAGGACTACAGGGGGTTTGCAGAGGGCATCAACCTTTTTGACAGTGGCAATGTTGGGAAAGCTTTGTGTGAATCCAAGGATGGCATCTGCAGCATAAAGCAGTGTTCCAAGCTGCAGTGTTGGGTAGGGATAGTCCTTGGTTGGACGCCCATCAACAAAGTGAATAGAACATACCTGAAAGAAAAGGGTGATTCATGTAATATTTACAATTGTGTGCATTTATTTGAACGTAAGAGTAAAGGAGTCCACATAAATAAAAAGCACGCACATGGGTAACGCATGCAGTTCTTATTGCAAACTGCCACAAATGTGAGAAAAAAAAAAGGCAATGGCAATGTGCTGCCAATGTCTTTTCCATAATCACAAATAATGTCATAATTTCATAGTGTCAAATAATGCCACAATTTCGCGATGTCAAAGGAGGCTATGAAAATTAAAGTAAATAATATATATATTCAGCATGCGCTTTGGGGGAACCCTGAAAGACACAAGGCAGAAGGAAACAGCTGATTTGTAGTTACCACTACTTTAAAACGCAGCTAATCAAATAATGTCAAACTGGTGAGTTTGGAATTATTTACTTTTATGTTCATGGTTTCTCTTGACATCACGAAATTGTGACATTATTGTATATCACTTTACGATAAACACGCAACCAACGCTTCTAGCGTTGTTTGAAACAATAATTTTGTGCTACAGTGTCAACACAGCTAGCTTTCGCGCACCTGTTGCTGGCCACAAACAACGCCAGGTCTACGTTCTGATCACACCGTGCATCCGATACAGCCGCGAAACCAACATATGTAAAATCAGATGCGCAGGCAGGAATTCGTCAAGCTTAACGATTTAAAAATGCGATTCAGATAGCACTTTTCCAATCTTTTCTGCAGGAGTTCTCACCGCGACTAGTACGCCTTAATTGGCACCGATCCCGGCGCATATACGCACGTGGCGTGTAATTTCGCTTAAGGATAAACATCACTGATAGCAGGTGACTGTTCCAATACGACATCGCTAATGCTTGTGTTCTGCCACGGAAACAACGCACGGTGACCTTAATGTACAGCAAGCGCAAGATGGGAAGTTGATACACTATTCCGCACGCCGAGCGCGTTCGCTTATTCGGTACTATGATCTGCCACTTACTCTTGCCGATGTGCCTTAATTGAAGTTCTTTCTCTGTAGGTTCGCTATGCAGCATTGTCGGGTGAGCTTCTTTTTCTCTCCTTGAGGAAATCGGTGCATGGAAAACGGCCTCGGGCACGGGCAGTCTTGATACAGCTGTAGCGCGTGTATTTCACACACCGACGTGTTCCACAGCTTAATGTCGCCATCACAGTTTTTGCATCCGACCACAGCACACGTTTTCCCTTTTAATCTCCACATGGAGCAGAATATTGTTCGACGTTTCACAAACTGCGCTTGTTAAACGCCGCTGGCTACGCTTTCGCGATTAAGCAATGGTAGTTTCGTTTGCGCGCCCAAGGCCAGAGATGTCCAACACGCGCGGCGCTCCGGTGGCGCCATCTGATTTCAGTTGCACATACCGGCTGATGCAAATCGTCTATAGCGCCTGTTTCTAAGAAATCTGCAAGCCGCTATAGGAACCTTCGTTCGTGGCCAGCAGTCGCAAGAACCGTCAAGCGTGCATCGCAGTGTGTTGGGCATGTTGGTAGACTAACCTTAATAACATTTTTAGCACCAGTGGACGAGTACAGCACATCGGATTGTCAGCGTCTCCCTTCTGTCCTCGGCCGCTGGCGCTAAATATGTTATCCAACTATGCATGTTTGTAATAAGCGTGCTCGCAGACATGCGTTGAAACATACATTCTGCGATTTTGAGAGGCCGAGTTCACGTCAAATTCAGCTAACTTTATTAACTTAGGGCGTTTGCGGCGCCGCATGAACAATTGTTCAGGACGAGCGTTTCATAGAATTCCAAGTAAAAGGAAATTCGTGACCGGCCGCATCTGTACCCTTCTCAGAGTGCCGACAAAAAGAGAAAAACAAAAAAATAATAATAAAAAAATTAAAAAACGAGTGATTCTTTTTATGTAATAACACCTGAAAACATGAGTAGCGAAATTGACTCTCGTTGCAATCTTTCTTTCCAGTTGCACTAGTTGCGACGGACCCACTGAAGTCACCGGATAATCCTCGTGGCCACGGTCAGAAAATGTGTGCTTTCTCGCTTGCATGAAGGCAGGCTTCTGAAATGAGCGCGGCAGATTTCACAGTCATCGTTTTCCGAGCGCGTCCGTACGTCCCGTCACCGTGAGAAGTTCGCCGACTGAGAAGGACTTGCTGAAAGTTTTCGACAGCGAGGTAGTGACGCGCAACTTACTGCGCGATTCTAAGCGTGTACTCCAGGGCTGCAGATAGTCGTGCTGTCAACATCAGTGTGGTTAGTTGGCGCTGCAAGTTGATCGCAACCGTGAATCCGTGACTAGACATACCAGTGTCCGTGGTTCTACACGTGGCCCTTCTTAGTTGCTAGCACTCTTCATGGTGTGTGCGATTGAAGGGCAACAGAGCTGGCTGAGTTTCGCGATTCTTCACTGAGACAATACAATCAGCTTAAGTAAAAGGTGACAAAGAAAAAAAGGAAAAGAAAAACGAAAGGGAAAAGAGAAAGTGCGACATACGTAACAACGCGAGAGAGCCGCTTTGGAACGCAGCAATACGGCCCCGAGGCCGTCATGGCGACGAGGATTCTCCTGCAAGCCGTATTACTCGGCATCGTATCGTCTGCCCTTGGATATTGGCGACCGTTTATGTGGCCACATGGAAAAGAATTTGAGGAAATGTGCAACAAGGGTAAGTTGGTTTACAGCCTTCGCGCGTTATAGGCGAAACGCGTTACGTCGAGCCAAGCGATCGAAAAAAAAAAAAAAAAAAACCGCGCAACTTTTGGCGGCTTTCTCCACTTCTCACACCCTTCTCATTTTGCCGCAGTGTTCAACCACTCCGCAATGTGTGACGAGGTAGTCGCGAGCGGCGAGACGTTCAAAAAGAATAAAGGGAAGTACAAGCCCTTATTGGTAAGTCGAAGTGCCCTTGTCTAGGAACTGAGGGTAACAGAACGCGAAGGCAAAGCAAAAAGAGAGAAGGTCAACCGCAGTGACGACCTAAAGATTCAGTGGAAGCTACTTTCACCGATTTGAACTGCAAACTGCTCTGTGTTTCTCCGAGCTCCGGAACGAAAGTTGTTTTCAAGAGACTGGCTATCTCTCTCCCTCACAGAGAGAGAGAGAGAGACAGCGAAACCGAAGAGAGGAAGGACAGGGAGGTTAACCAGACGCACGTCTGGTTTGCTACCCTACACTGAGTAGGAGGGGCTATCTGGGCAAAAAGAAACACCTTTCGCGCAGACTCTATGTCGCACGCAGGCAGGCTCCTTTGCTCCTTTTTCGCCATCAGGTGTATCTATGTCTGCATATTATAGATAGATAGATAGATAGATAGATAGATAGATAGATAGATAGATAGATAGATAGATAGATAGATAGATAGATAGATAGATAGATAGATAGATAGATAGATAGATAGATAGATAGATAGATAGATATAGATATGAACATTTGTACAGACAAATGGATGGATAGACGGAGAGATAGATGGATGCATGGATGGAGGGATGGTCAGTTTTTATTATATTCGCTTGTCTTTCCAGCCATCAAGCTTATTCGTGAGAACCATACTGGATTGCGTAGAAAGCACGTTGTCAATAGCAGAGATGCAGAAAGTTTGCGGTGACGGAGAGACGGTAAGCATTCCACGGGGAGCGAGGTGAAAATCGTGGTTCTGAATTTGTGTTTATCGCGACACGTTCGCGACAAGTGGCACCTCGCGCAGTTCGGCGCATCTTGTAGAAAAAAATCGCGCTACTCTGCAAACGCAAGAAATAGAAAGAAAGAACATTAAGCCAATTAAAGGTGGCAATATTTCCTAAAAAATCTACGTATTAAATAACAATGCTTAAAATGCTAATTCAGCTATAATACAACTCAAATTAATTTAATCTTTAGTGCCCTTTAAGGATGTTACGCACCAATATATCAAATTTAAAGCCGCGAGCAGAATTGAATCGCAGGATGTTAAGCGTGTCGTATAGTAGCGCAGATCACGTATTCCTATAGGCGATGACGATAACTACATATAAGGTGGCGTGAAGTGATTGGTAAAGTTGCAGGCACAAGTTGGAATGAGCTGAGGCAATACAGGGGCAATAAAACATCACTGGATTCCATAGTTGACATAAAATAGGCTGACTGTGATGACGACGATTTATGGTGAGGGTGAAGGTCATTTCCATTCTACACAACTATGATTTTGCACGCTGCGGTGTTGCGAATGTATAATTACAAAGCTAACGTTAGGACGGCGTCAGGCTGGATATTACTGATATGCCGCGGTGCTCCAGCGATTCAAGCCTTGCAGTCCACGCTGCCGTTATCATTGTCGTTATCATTGCTGTCGTATCATTGTCGATATGATTGTCACTGTCATTATCGTTGTCAGCAGAGCTGGTGACGGTTACTATACATGCATCCAACTCTCTTTTCTTTTTCGTTCTTTTTAACATTTTTTTCTTGTGTTTTCAGTTTAAAAAGGCATTGCGGTGCTACAGGGAAATTATCATGGACGTCACGGTAAGACTTTTTTCGTTGTGGTTGAATGTATATATTTATTACGCTTAAACCTCGATATGAAGAAGACACAGAGAGGTCAAAATTAGGCACGTTGCTTCGAATGCATACTGTAAGATCGGCGCTGGCTAATGTACTTACCGAGACGTGTGCGTAGCGCATCCCTTTTGTGAGGACTTCGTTCCGATAAACCACATCCAAAGATGCGCGTGCAAAAGACGCTGTACGTATGCGGCTTGAGATTGCCACCTATTAATGTGCTGCCGATGGTCGGCCCTAACACTGCAAGCGCCCATTTTGTGCGCCCAATGGCAAACATGGATGGATAGTGCACTTATGAGTAAGTTACGCAAGATATACTCGCATTTTGTCAGTGGCTTCCAAACTTGCAAGCAAATAAAGCACCAAAAAATGCGTCGACGTGGTCCAAGCTGACCAGTCCTGCCATATACACACGTTCTATTATGCCCGTAGAATGCGCCCGAAAATAAAACTTGGCGAATCAAATTTTGCGTTAATTTTGTTCCATTCAATCTGGTTATACTATTGTTTTTATTTCATTATAAAGCGTTTCGACTGTATTTCCTGTGAAAGACATGTTTTATCCGTGAGCGCAAAAATTGTTTGCTGGAACCTATTCACGAGAGGCGGAAATTTGCCTATTCAAAGTCCGCACATTGGGTCCAATCAACCTAGTGCCATTTAACATTCAGCTCCAGCTTCATGCTGTCGAATAAGCTCCCCGACTTACAACCAGACATCCACCAAGCGCATTGCATCCTGGGCATCACACGCGGCAAACACAGTCACGCTCACAGCGAGTATATCCTTTCTATTCTAAAAAATTAAAATTATATTATGGGGTTTTGCGTGCCAAAACCACGATCCGATTATGAGGCACGCCGTAGTGGGGGACTCTGGATTAATTTTTAACACCAGGGTTTTTTTACCGTGCACCCAATACACGTTACACGGGCGCGTTTGCATTTCGCCCCCATCGAAATGCGGCCGCCGTGGCCGGAATTCGATCCCGTGACCTCGTGCTCAGCAGCCCAACACCATAGCCACTGAGCAACCACGGCGGGTATCCTTTCTTTCCTTTCTATTCTAAATCTACTTATCAGCGATTTCCCGCTTGTAGGGCGTATAACTGCAACGAAGTTTTGGACCGCGTAAAAATGCCTAGTTTCAAGTACTATATATACATACAACTTCTGTGCGAAATATTTTTTATTTGAAATTGAATTAAATTATGGGGTTTTACATGCCAAAACCACTATATGATTATGAGGCACGCTGTAGTTGGGGACTCCGGATTAATTTTTACCACCTGGGGTTCTTTAACGTGCACCCAATACACCTTACACGGGCGTCTTTGCATTTCGCCCCCATCGAAATGCGGCCGCCGTGGCCGGGATTCCATCCCGCGCACTCAGACCACAACGCCGAAGCCGCTAGGCCACCACGACGGGTTGACTTGAAATGTGAATAAATGTGTCCAGAAAAGCTCGCAAATGTTCACGTTTTTGACGCCTAAACTGAAAATAATGCAGGCGTTACTGCTAACCGGAAGTGACGCATGATCGAGACCGCATGGCTTTTAGTATGAAGTCGCTGGTATTTTCTTTTTCTTCTCTTTATTCTCCTTTTCTTTCTTCCTTTTCTTTTTTTCCTTTTCTTTTTTGCCCGCCGCAAATCCATAGATAGTGCGTACATGGAAGCACACAAATCTCCAGTAGTGACCATTGGGTACTTTAGCACGCTTGAATTGCCGCAGTTGATCTGTATAACTTGAATTTTCATGTCAGTTTTTGCGTTCTCCGCACTAGCAACACCGAAGAAAGCACGAAATTTGTCTTTGACGGACCCGGCCTACTCTATCAAGAGCGCGCCTCGCCATAACCAAACAAAAGAGGATCGTGCGAGAGCTACAGAGACCTCATCAGTGACTGTACGATGCACTTCATAGAAACGAAAGTGGCAAAACCAAAACCAGAGCTTATGTGAAACACAAGATGCTTCTATGTGAGGAAATCATTGTACGAAATGGACTCCACGAAGAGGTGTGTCTACTTTGCGGTCGGCGCCTGAACTAGAATGAAATGAATAACTATGTTGGAAGCTCCCTACACCCAAGTGGTTATAGTATATACTTTTGAAAAGTAAAGACAAGCGCTATCAAACGAAGGCGATATAACAAAAAAAAAATCTACCTTTTGGACCATAGAGTCTCAGCCCACGCACTTTAAGTGATCTTGTTCAGCACACACCTTAATTCATATGCGTGTCGATGATTTGATTATCTATGTAAGCGTTACCTAGATGAGCGTTTTGACGGCGACATGATTTTACAGCGGATCTGTTAAAGTCGAGCTTGGTCCGTGCGCAGCGATGTTCGCAGCATAGGCAAGTCGGGAGAGGGGCAAGTCAAGTCAATTTATTTCAGCATTCTTTTGTATAGCGAGAGGGAAAGCTCTCGAGAGGGAAGAGAATGGGGCGAGGGGAGAGGGGGGAGGTGAGTGGAGAGGTCGACAGGCGGCACAGGTGGCAGGGGTGAGTTGAGCGGGAGCGAAGCCAATGCACAGCCACGCCGAGCACACGTCAGTATGACGTTGTAATGACGTCAGCGCTCCCTAGTAACAGGCGCGCTCTCACATCAGTTAGACTCTTTCTCGCCCTGGACGTTTCCGACGAAGCGCAATGGCGAAGCCGACCGCTAGAACTCCAATAAACCTTGCCTAGCTTTGATCCTGCTTTGATAAACACGCTATTCGCCTAGCTTTGCACAACTTTTCTGAGGCTTCCTCTCAGCGCCGCTGGTCATTGGTGTTTGCGATAGCAAAGCCACGCCTAAGTTTTTTTGTTTTTCTTTCGCACCGAAGTGTGATATGGAGTGTAGACACATCTTTAGTGCCAGTCTGATCCGCCACAGCATCGTCGGATATCGCCACCACTATAACCACCAATACCAGCGTGCCGCTTTGACGGACGTTTTTTGACTGGGATACTTGTTTGGCGGGTTAAATCACTTTGATACGTCATGACGATTATTACTTTACTTTAATTTTGTGCAGCCTCCAGAGGCCCAGAAAATTATTGGAGAACTTGTGTCAGTATATGAGGTGAGTCCTCTCTCGATTAGTCTTTTCGTTCCCACACTATCATTTTCGTTCCGCATTGCGTTATACATCTATATGTACATGTTTCTTTCTTCGCCAATATTTCCCAGTTGCATAAATGGGAAGGCGTTCCGTTCCGCATTGGTAAAGTCGCAAAATATGTGAAGCGACGTTTAGTATATTTGAGATGCTTACTTTTTAAATACAAATAACTATAACTGTGTTGAAGCTGCGTATAGTCAAATCGCTACTGCTTTATGTGTATATGCAGAAATTAGAAAGTATTTGCAGGAATTCTGCACATAAAATTGGAACTTAAGCAAAGCGATTATACGTATATTTAAAAAATAATGAGGTCGTTATTATTTTAAATGCGAGTAGAGGCATGGAGGTTAACTACCCTACACTGGGAAAACGGAATAATAGCGAGAAAAGAGAGAAAGAAGGAAAGACAGAGAGAGCACTACTTGTGCACACACTTTTTATTTATTTATTTATTTATTGTACCCTCAAAATGCGCACCGAGCCTATAAACGTTCGCAGAGACTTCTCGACTTGAGGTACTCTATAGCGACGCCCTGGCTGCTTTCTACACCAGAGGCGCGCACAGCCATGGTCCAAAGGCCTTCGGTTCTAAAAACGACCTTGAATCTAGCCAGTTTATGTATATGACGAAATACAATCGAAACGGAGTGCATGCCAGTTAGAGTGTACTTCGAATAGTTTTGCGAATACATAATCGGGATAGTTTGTGTGTTTTGCATATACGCTTTCTTGATGTGTGATTGTAGTTTGTGTTCAGTGTGCAAACAGGCTCGTCGTCGTTACGGATGACGGCTTTATGATCGGAATTCTTACATTACCCTAAACACCAATCACTTAACCCTGTAATGCCAAAGCGTGGTTTCGCATCAAATTAGACCCTTTATTTCAAACCATGAAGAGTACAATTCGTAAACAAGAATAAAATATTAGCTAATTAAAAACGTGGTTAGCGTAGCAAATATTTAATCAGTAATTAGTTAGAACTCGCTCCAGCGTTTCATAAGCGCTACTGTACGCTGTTTGTTAAATTTCGCGCGCTTATATTCAAATTGTGAGGCATCGAAGTAAGCGTACCAAAAATTATACCTTTGGCATCAGAGCGTTATGTTCGCGACCCTACACAGTCTAAGTGCAGCTTTGCGACGTATATTCCACCGTAAGCTGTCCTACTTCAACGTCTTAGGTTATTGCACATAATTACATTTGGGCTCGTATAGTGAATGGAAACAAAATCGAATGCACGGTGAAATAACTAGAAAGGTTTCATCTCTGTGCACCAAGTGATCCAACGTACTCATCGCTTTTTTTTTTTGTATTTCAGAAGTGCATGCTGGGATTATTCAATTCTTCGATTACATCTACGACGCCACCTACCGCTGGGTCAACAATGGCAAAATAAAGCTCTAGTATTGAACGTACCCACGCACTTCTCCGCGCACTTTTTATTCTTGCTTTTCTTGAGCGTGTACATGAACTGCAGTTTTATACCTGAATTGGGCACATCTTCGGGCTGCGAATGCAACATCTCTAAAGGCGAAGCAGCGCCGGCCAAAGTAGATACGCGCTGGTGGCAAGGCCGAGTCGGCCGGGAGTAGTCGTTCTATTGCGATAGCAATTATATGGACACTTTAACCGGATTTCTGCCGTCGGCGTCGCCGTCGCCGTGAGGTTCCGTATAGATAAAATCTTCACCGCGCGCCGTATGCCCGAGCGGAAGCGTGCTGGGACGCGCGCTATCACGGAGAGCGAACGCACTCATCTCCCACGCGCAAGCAACGAAGCGGGAGGCCAGCGCCGGAGAGCGGGGGGGGGGGGGCGGGGGGGGGGGGGTGCACTTCTACTGTGCCAACAACCGCGCTTATCCCTCCCACGCGCCAGCAAGGAAGCGGGAAGCCAGCGCCGGAGGGAGCGGGGGGGGGGGGGGGGCGGCGCACTTTTCCTCTGCCAACAACCGCGCTCGTCGCTCGCCGCACCGTCTCTTATCTCCACACGGCTCTGACCTTTATGCTCTATGCGTTCGCCGCTCAGTTTCTGTTGAAGCGATAGACCGCACGTACCTTCGCCCGCTGCTGGGGCGTATATATGCGCTTGCTGCCAGCGTTTTGACAGTCGTTTTCTGCAGTCATTCAGTGTGATCTATTCATGTTTGTTTGTGCGCGCTCACACCACGCTTGTTCATTCAGTTAGTAATAGTCGGGCCACATTTTCCAACGCACGCTACACAGGTAATGCTGCCCGGATCGGCAGTGCAGCGCTACAGGTGTGTCCCTTCGCACGCGCGCTGCCCACGGGAAGCGCTTCTCATCAACACCACCGTTTCACACGCCCCTTGTCGTGGTCATCGAGTCTCTCTTCATGTCGGTCTACTTACGCCGCAGCACACCTGCTTACTTAATCAGCTCATGTTTACTACAATTCATATTGCTACCAAAGCCGCTCACCTTACTTCGTATGGCATTGCTGTGTTGCTATCGCATTCATTGCTTCGCCCTTAGGGCGAAACTGTGACATTTTTTTCATGGGCGCCGCCATTGCGCAGGCAGTGGCGCCATCTATGGGCAGTTGGCATGCTGGCTTGGGCGAACGCCCGTGTTGTATGCTGTGGTATGCGCTCGGCGGCAGTTTCTGGTGGTTTTTTTCGCACTCGCGCGGTCTATTTAGCATGAAATTGCGTCTTCTACGTCGGGAATGGTCGTGTGAGGCGTAGTGAAGGAATTTAAGTCTGAAGTATAATTAAGCGGCTGGAGTTTATGCAGACGTTAGGGCGGACGGAGCACCCATGCAGCGTGAGGTGTGCGCGCTTGTTTGAGCTTACAATGAACCTCGAATATCAGTTAGGTATTTCTGAAAATTCGTTTCACGAATGTTACCTTACTGTAGCATTCTTTGGTTTAGCTGTAACGAGTACTTACGAAACATTTGACGATCCTAACAGCGTGGGTACCGTTCTGCTGTAGAATAAGTCGTGCTGTTTACTTTGACAAGCGTTCAAGTTGTTATCTGTAGATACATTGGGCGACTGCCTTGTTTGCTGGGCAAGGTTTGAGCTCACATATAAAATAAGTTGGTTAATAATAGCCGCATACCGTACAGTGTAAATCACACTTTTAGAGTGGTCGAAGGACTAGCTGCAGACTGCGCGAGCGTCCGAGGCAGTACTAAATGCTGTGTTATAGATCTGTCTGTTCGATATAGTGCATGTTCCAAGTGGTCCAAGCATGCGGCACGACCATGCGAAGTCTTATTGCGTCGTTATCCCGTGTTCTGTTTTATTTTGCCGCAAAAGGAGGACATATATGAACTCTCTTTCTTTTTTTCAGTCTCGTAAGTTCAGTCATCTACGACGCATTCACCCATCTTACGGAAATTGTGTCGTTACAAATAGCTGTCGGATTCTCTTTATGCGATCCCCTTTGTATATTGTGCCTTACAGGGCAAAAAGGCAATGCCGATCGAAGCACGAAGCAATTGTGTGTATCATGTTGGTTTGCCAACCGCAGTGCTCGCTGTGTTGAGCAATGCCTTCGGCCTTGAACGTAGACAGTGATTTGAAGTCTACTAAACTTAAAATGCGTGAGAACGATGCCGGTGGATGATGAAAATGTTTTACAACTCTTCGTGGAGTGAAAACCGATACATCCAGCGTAGTTCACAACACATACACACACCGCGGCTGATGATGCTCGTCGTATTTTTGCACATCCAAGAGAAATTTCCAGATACAATAGCTACTGCTGCACCTAAAGGCTACACAGTGGTTGTTCGACGACCTCGTAAGAACTGAAATCCCGTAAATTGCACTCAGAACTAGCTAAAACACCTCCAAATCGTCCGGCAGCGCGCGACCGGCAACACATTCAATCCGCGCCGCGCCGGCTCGCACAAGCCAGAGAGGAGGAAAGGCTCGTCGCGCGCGCTTTCCTCCTCGCCCGATGAAAAGGTGTATAGGCTATTATTGCACTCCAACGCCGCAAAACTGAATAAGGGAAAATTCAATCGAGTAAAAAAATGCATACGCAAAAAGGCACTTTGCAGGGTATGTCTGCTCAGACTGCTTCATGTTGTAACGACATCGCAAACATGACGCGAATTTTACAAACGATAGTCTTTCTTGGACTACCTAAAAACGAAAACCTTTGTCTGTCACTCGATTAAACCGCCCCGCCAACGCCGATTTAACCGCCCGGCCAAAACCAACCGAGCTACTAGCACTGGTGGCACGAGGTCATACACGTCCAACATTATACAGCGCAAAGTAAACCTCAGGCCTATTTGAGGCAAAATACATGTACATAACCGTGATCCGCAGCGTTCATTTAATTAATAATACACACTGGACTGGTTTTAACAGCGAAGCTGTTTAAGGCAGCCGTAATTTATGGTGCGTATCAAGAAACTGCCGAGAAAAAAAAAAAAAAAGCTTCCTTGCCGAGTCGGGATTCCAACCCGCGTCGTACCCCCGATCCCAATGCGAGCGTCGTAACCACTAGCACGGCCGCTGGATGCAGCGGCCGTCCCACTAGGCTATACAGCCACGCTTGCAGAACATGCACGTACACTCGTGCTCTGCGAGGTGAAGAGGGGTTGCGCGTTATGAGAGCGATAGAGAAACGCATTCACGGAGCGGGTCGCCTG
Source organism: Dermacentor silvarum (assembly GCF_013339745.2). Taxonomy (NCBI): domain Eukaryota; kingdom Metazoa; phylum Arthropoda; class Arachnida; order Ixodida; family Ixodidae; genus Dermacentor; species Dermacentor silvarum. The sequence continues at coordinate 125,852,546 of NC_051158.1, read as the reverse complement.
GAACGCGGTGTCGGTGTTGCAAGCTGCGCTATGCAACGCGCAGTGACGGCCGTAAGTCCAAGACGCGCGAAAAGCAGTTATCTTCATCATGAGTAATAAGATGAAAAGTTCGCGCGCAACTCAGGAAAATGCTGGGCTACGATCGCCCAGCTTCGCTGTTTCAAGCGCTGCGCGCCCGATTACAAGGTTAAGCGTTTTTTTTTTCTTCTTTTTTTTTACTTTAGTAAATGAAAAGTCAACGTCTCAGAAATGGTGTCGAAGAGACGCTACGCGTTGAAAACAAGCCTACTGAAGCCGCGGCTCTGTAGCCGGCTTTAAGCCAACAGTAATAAAAGGTCCCAACAGATGGCGCGAGAGCAGGGTGAACGCGGGAAATTTGAATTGAATTCAGCAAAACCTCCATTGCATCCATCATGGGAGGAGTGAGAGGGGAGGGGAAGAGCGTGAGGGGTGGGAGGGGAAAGAAGAGAGGGTGTTACGTATAAGGGGTCACAGAAGACTATCCTTTGTCGACGTCATTTGCAGCGAAGCAAGCAGATATGCGGCCAATTTTTTTAGTGACAATTGTACAGAAATACCATATACAACAGCTAAAAGCAATCCTAGCCTTGTGATATCTCTTACCCGCCGTGGTTGCTTAGTGGCTTTGGTGTTGCGCTGCTAAGCCCGAGAGCACGATGTCAAATACCTGCCGTGGCGTCCGCATTTCGATGGGGCCGAATTTCAAAAAACGCCCGCGCACCGTTCATTAGGCGGACGTTAAAGAACACCAGGTGATCAAAATTATCCGAAATCCCTCACTACGGCGCGCCTCATAATCATATCGTGGTTTCCTTGCGTAAATCCACAAAAAAAAAAATGCTGCCTGTTTTCTAGCACATTTTCCCAAGAAACCACAATATCGAAGATGCCCTCGCACGAAAAGAATAAAGCTGTCAAAGAAGCACTTGCCTGTAATCATTCCGATGAAATACAGCGTAATGTACGCCCCTTAACAACGCGGCGAGCCGAAAACCTCGCGGTTAAAAAAAACAATCAGACCCCCGTTTTGCATTAAGCAACTTGCAACAGATAACATGCACGAAGTCACGCATAAACTGTATCCAAAACTATGAACCGCGTGACACCTGGTGCGACGATTTAGCGGGCCACATAAATATGACAAAATCTGTTCTTGCAAGCTATAAAACGATGCACTCGTACTGTCGTGCACCTTAGCTAGAGCAACATGGTAAAGAAGTGGCAAACGGTAGAAGCGCTTTGCGGCATCCATAAACTAAGCGAAATGCCTAGAATCCGCGTGCTGCACTGTGGACAAACTGAACGCCAGAACACGCGTAGGCCGTGATCAACTTCATCGCTTGCCCGTGTAAACTGTTGCGAGTACAAGGAACACCGAGATTACAAAAGAAAGCTTGATATCAATAGATTTCCCGCCGAACGGCGGCAATCCACCGCTGCCGTTGCTCCCACTCATGAGGCCTCGCAGGGAATGATTAGAACCGTGTCACCGGCAAGTTTTTGCAGGTATCTGAGCACCCCACCGCGGGACAATTGTTCTTC